>NC_091767.1:102571726-102878054 GCF_029378745.1 Bos indicus | reverse complement strand
CTGAGCCTTCAGATATAGAGACAAAGGAAACAAAAATAATCTTGGCATCATATTTCTCAATAGCAATGTAAGATTAGTCATTAATAGAGTAACCCATTCAAGGAACTCAAGTATATGAAAGCATAGAAAGAAGGAATTTCATCTGTCCTTCAATATGAAGTCTAAGAACAATAGTTACACACAGTAATATTGCAAAAATTTTATAGAATATGGTATTCATGGGTCCTTCTTAAAGAATATACTAGAGGAATAACTTTATACAGCCTGGGAGTGACTGAGAAATATTGGTCAAAGGATTCATTTTTATCATCTAATTATTTAACCATGGATCTATGACTGAAACTTAGATTTCCATTAAAGTGGAGGAATAGCATGTAAATATCAAATATTCTGAGAAAGTTGAAATTATATAACCAGAAAGGGGACAGGAGAGAAAAAGAAAGAAAGCAAAATAAGTTCATTATTGCTGCATAGCTAATAAGAATCAAAGAATACCACTTAAAGACACCAAATCGAATAGCAGTAAACACAAGTAAATAAAGGGTGACTGAGGACACAGTATTAGTATGAACATAACCACTAAGACAAAAACACAAACCTTTTTAAACACCAAAAGAAACGCAAAAACAAAATGAAGCAAGATTCAAGTAAAGAAAATGGAATACACAGCAAAAGCACACAATAAATAAAAAGTAATGTCACAAAGCCTTTGACTGTGTGGATCACAATAAACCGGAAAATTCTGAAAGAGATGGGAATACCAGACCACCTGACCTGTCTCTTGAGAAATTTGTATGAAGGTCAGGAAGCAACGGTTAGAACTGGACATGGAACAACAGACTGGTTCCAAATAGGAAGACGAGTATGTCAAGGCTGTATATTGTCACCCTGTTTATTTAACGTATATGCAGAGTACATCATGAGAAACTCTGGGCTGGAGGAAGCACAAGCTGGAATCAAGATTGCCGGGAGAAATGTCAATAACCTTAGATATGCAGATGACACCACCCTTATGGCAGAAAGTGAAGAGAACTAAAGAGCCTCTTGATGAAAGTGAAAGAGGAGAATGAAAAGTTGGCTTAAAGCTCAACATTCAGAAAACGAAGATCATGGCATCTGGTCCCATTACTTCATGGCAAATAGATGGGGAAACAGTGGAAAACAATGGCTGAGTTTATTTTTTGGGGCTCCAAAATCACTGCAGATGGTGACTGCAGCCATGAAATTAAAAGATGCTTACTCCTCGGAAGGAAAGTTATGACCAACCTAGACAGCATATTAAAAAGCAGAGATATTACTTTGTCAACAAAGGTCCATCTAGTCAAGGTTATGGTTTTTCCAGTGGTCATGTATGGATGTGAGAGTTGGACTATAAAGAAAGCTGAATGCCAAATAACTGATGATTTTGTTTTTTTTTTCAATTGATGCTTTTGAACTGTGGTGTTGGAGAAGACTCTTGAGAGTCCCTTGGACTGCAAGGAGATCCACCCAGTCCATTCTAAAGGAGATCAGTCCTGGGTGTCCATTGGACGGACTGATGTTGAAGCTGAAACTCCAATACTTTGGCCACCTGATGTGAAGAGCTGACTCATTTGAAAAGATCCTGATGCTGGGAAAGATTGAGGGCAGGAGAAGGGGACAACAGAGGATGAGATGGTTGGATGGCATCACCAACTCAGTGGACATGGGTTTGGGTAGACTCCACAGTTGGTGATGGACAGAGAGGCCTGGCATGCTGTGATTCATGGGGTCACAAAGAGTTGGACACGACTGAGCATCTGAACTGAACTGAATGTCACAAAACTAATACTATATTTAAATCGTATTAATAAATATAAATAGGCATAACTCATACCTGTCAGGATTTTCCAGAGACCCAATAGGAGATAGACAATAGATAAATAAGATGGCCAGCAATAAAAAGTCTGCCTGCAATGCAGGAGACAAGGGTTTGATCCCTGGGTCTACAAGATTCCCTGGAGAAAGAAATGGCCACCCACTCCAATATTCTTGTCTGGGAAATTTCACGGACAGAGAAGCCTGATGTGCTACAGTCCAGTTAGTTCAGTTGCTCAGTCATATCTGACTCTTTGCGACCCCATGGACTGCAGAACGCCAGGCTTCCCTGTCCATCACCAACTCCTGGAGCTTGCTCAAACTCATGTCCATCAAATCAGTGATGCCATCCAACCATTTCATGCCAAGCAACTGTCTCATGGCTACAGTCCATGGGGTTATAAAAGAGACAGGCAGGACTTAGCAACTAAACAACAATCTAGATGATAGATAGATAGATGCAATGGCTGGATAGATAGATATTTATTATGAGGAATTGGTTCATGTGTTACGGAGGCTGAAAAGTCCCACAATCTGCCATCTGTAAGCTGGAAGCCAAGGAAAGTTGATTATGTAGTTATAGTCAAAACCTGAAGTTCTGAGAACCAAGGGAGCCAATGGTGTTAGTCCCAGTCTGAGTTCAAAGGCCCAAGAACAAAGATCATCAATATTCAAGGACAGAAGATGTCCCAGATCAAGCAGTGAGAGAATCTGCCCTTCCTTTACCTTTTTGTTATAGTCAGGCCCTCAACTGGTTAGATGTCTGCCCACATCAATGAGGGCTTCCCTGGTAGCTCAGATGGTAAAGCATCTGCCTACAATGTGGTAGAGCCAGGTTCGATCCCTGGGTCAGAAAGATCCCCTGGAGAAGGAAATGGCAACCCACTCCAGTACTCTTGCCTGGAAAATCCCATGGACTGAGGAGTCTGATAGGCTACAGTCCATGGGGTCGCAAAGAGTCAGACACGACTGAGAGACTTCACCCGCATCAATGAGGGCAATCTCCTTTACTCAGTCTACTGATTCAAATGTTAATCTCTTCTGAAAACACCCTCATAGTCACAGCTGGAAATAATATTTTATCAGATATCTGGGCATCCTTTTGCTCAGTCAAGTTGACATGTAAAATTAATCATTCCAAGTTTTTCTGTCTTAGTCTGTTGGGGCTGCTATAACCCAGTACCTAGATTGGATGACTTATAGACAATAGAAGCTTGTTTCCCACAATTCTGAAGGCTGGGAGATCCAAGATTAAGTTGCTGGCAGATTCATTGTCTGGTAAAGATCCATTTCCTGATTCACAGATGACTGTCTTCTCACTGTGTTCTCTCACATGGGAGAAGGGACAAGGGAGCTTTCTGGGGTCTCCTCTATAAGGGCATTAATTCCTTTTATGGGGGCTCCAACCTCATGACCTAATCATCTCCTCAAAACCCCACCTCCAAATGCCATCACATTGGGGGCTAAGTTTCAACACAGGAATTTGGGATGGGGACACAAACATTGTCTATAGCCCTTACCTACTAGAATAAAAAGATATTCAGATAGGTTTACAAAAACACATATTTGAAATTAAGTGATTTAGGAAAGGTAAGCTTAAAGGATTGGGGTCAACAATGACAGGTAGAAAGAAAACTGATAACTTGATCTTTTTTACTTGAACAAAGTAAAAATTTTACTTGAACAAAGTAAAATTCAGACCAAATAAATAAATGAGATGAAACAGAATTGTTGATAATGTTACAGGATGCGATTCAAAATGAAGATGTAATGCTTATGACTATCACTGCACCTAATAATATATAGCAATCTTCATAAAGCAGAAACTATAGGAGATGCAAATTGAAATGTACAGAAATCAATAGTGACGGGAGATTATAATACACTTCTCTCTCTACAAGAAAGATGAAGTAGACAAAATATGAATATGGATAATAGAACTTCTGAGCCACATAATCAGTAAGGTAGATCTTATGTATATCTATCAAAATTTATACCCTGATTGACAATAGATAATACACCTTCTTCTCAAATGCCCATGAAACAGCCACAAAAAATAACAGTACCTGGGGTCATGATGAAACTGTTACTAAGTTCCATGAAATATAAAAACAGAGAGAATAAACAGATACACAAATAGCTAACTAAAACATAAAAATAATCAGAAAGAACAAAATAAATAATGCTGAGGAAGAAACAGCTATTGAATCAGAAGAAATTTTTAAGAACTTTTGGCACAATTGTATTGAAAGCAATTTTAAAGCCTAGATAAAAAAGGTAAGTTTCTGGGGAAAATGTCATTCCACAAAATTGACACAAATGGAGATAGTTTATAAAAGTCAATTTTCATAATAACTAGAGAAAGTTATGAAAGAACTAACTCCCATAAAATTTCCAGGTTCTGGTGTTTTTAAATGTTTTCTGCCATTCCTTCAAAACTCAGATAATTCCAATGCCATTTAAGCTGTCCCAAATAACAGAAAACAAGTATGCAAACCTCTGAATTTTAGCATAAAGTGAAATAGTACTGATCTCTAAACCTGATAAATATTGTGCAAAGAAGAAATTTACAGGTCAATGTCACTTGTTAATGACTACACAAAAATCCAAACTAGAACTTTATTAACAGCAGATTCAAAATAACACATAAGACCAAATTTTGTTACAATTCAAGGATGGTTCAATATCAGGAAATTAATATCATTCTAAATATTAATATTTTAATAATAAAATATTATTGTCTCCATAGATGTTTTTCTTAAACAAATATCCCTGGATAGGGAAGATCCCCGAGAAAAAGAAATGGCAACTCACTCCACTATTCTTGCCTGGAGACTTGCATGGACAGAGCCTGGCAGGGCTATAATCCATGGGGTTGCAAGGAGTTGGAAACAATTGAGAGACTAACACACTTCCAAAAATAATATAATCATCCCCATAGAGGCTCTTCTTAGACAATATTGCTTAATATATACAAAGGCAGTTGGCTTAAAACTCAACATTCAGAAAACAAAGATCATGGCATCCGGTCCCATCACTTCATGGGAAATAGATGGGGAAACAGTGGAAACAGTGTCAGACTTTATTTTTTTAGGCTCCAAAATCACTGCAGATGGTGACAGTAGCCATGAAATTAAAAGACGCTTACTCCTTGGAAGAAAAATTATGACCAACCTAGATAGCATATTGAAAAGCAGAGACATTACTTTGTCAACAAAGGTCCATCTAGTCAAGGCTATGGTTTTTCCTGTGGTCATGTATGGATGTGAGAGTTGGACTGTGAAGAAAGCTGAATGCTGAAGAATTGATGCTTTTGAACTGTGATGTTGGAGAAGACTCTTGAGAGTCCCTTGGACTGCAAGGAGATCCAACCAGTCCATTCTGAAGGAGATCAGCCCTGGGATTTCTTTGGAAGAAATGATGCTAAAGCTGAAACTCCAGTACTTTGGCCACCTCCTGCGAAGAGTTGACTCACTGGAAAAGACTCTGATGTTGGGAGGGATTGGGGGCAAGAGGAGAAGGGGATGACAGAGGATGAGATGGCTGGATGGCATCACTGACTCGATGGATGTGAGTCTGAGTGAACTCCGGGAGTTGGTGATGGACAGGGAGGCCTGGCGTGCTGCAATTCATGGGGTCACAAAGAGTCGGACACGTCTGAGCCACTGAACTGAACTGAACTGATATATATATATATATATAATGAGCTTCCCACATGGCTCAGTGGTAGAGTCTGTCTAACAATACAGGGGACATGGGTTCAATCCCTGGGTCAGGAAGATCCTCTGGAGAAGGAAATGCAGTATCCTTGTCTGGGAAATCCCATGGACACAGGAACTTGGCAGGCTACAGTCTGTGGGGTAACAGTAGTTCAACATGAGCCAGCAACTAAACAATAACAGATATATATCAGATTAGATCAGTCACTCAGTGGTGTCTGACTCTTTGCGACTCCATGAATCGCAGCATGCCAGGCCACCCTGTCCATCATCAACTTCCGGAGTTCACTCAGACTCACGTCCATCGAGTCAGTGATGCCATCCAGCCATCTCATCCTCTGTCGTCCCCTTCTCCTCTTGCCCCCAATCCCTCCCAGCATCAGAGACTTTTCCAATGAGTCAACTCTTCGCATGAGGTGGCCAAAGTACTGGAGTTTCAGCTTTAGCATCATTTCTTCCAAAGAAATCCCAGGGCTGATCTCCTTCAGAATGGACTGGTTGGATCTCCTTGCAGTCCAAGGGACTCTCAAGAGTCTTCTCCAACACCACAGTTCAAAAGCATCAATTCTTCGGCACTCAGCCTTCTTCACAGTCCAACTCTCACATCCATACATGACCACAGGAAAAACCATAGCCTTGACTAGATGGACCTTTGTTGGCAAAGTAATGTCTCTGCTTTTGAATATGCTATCTAGGTTGGTCATAACTTTCCTTCCAAGGATTAAGCGTCTTTTAATTTCATGGCTGCAGTCACCATCTGCAGTGATTTTGGAGCCCCCAAAAATAAAGTCTGACACGGTTTCCACTGTTTCCCCATCTATTTCCCATGAAGTGATGGGACCAGATGTCATGATCTTCGTTTTCTGAATGTTGAGCTTTAAGCCAACTTTTTCACTCTCCACTTTCACTTTCATCAAGAGGCTTTTTAGTTCCTCTTTCTGCCATAAGGGTGGTGTCATCTGCATATCTGAGGTTATTGACATTTCTCCCAGCAATCTTGATTCCAGCTTGTGCTTCTTCCAGTCCAGCGTTTCTCATGATGTACTCTGCATATAAGTTAAATAAACAGGGTGACAATATACAGCCTTGACATACTCCTTTTCCTGTTTGGAACTAGTCTGTTGTTCCATGTCCAGTTCTAACTGTTGCTTCCTGACCTGCATACACGTTTCTCAAGAGGCAGGTCAGGTGGTCTGGTATTCCCATCTCTTTCAGAATTTTCCAGTTTATTGTGGTCCACACAGTGAAAGGCTTTGGCATAGTCAATAAAGCAGAAATAGAAATAGATATTTTTCTGGAACTCTCTTGCTTTTTCCATGACCCAGCGGATGTTGGCAATTTGATCTCTGGTTCTTCTGCCTTTTCTAAAACCAGCTTGAACATCAGGAAATTCACGGTTCACATATTGCTGAAGCCTGGCTTGGAGAATTTTGAGCATTACTTTCCTAGCGTGTGAGATGAGTGCAATTGTGCAGTAATTTGAGAATTCTTTGGCATTGCCTTTCTTTGGGATTGGAATGAAAACTGACCTTTTCCAGTCCTGTGGCCACTGCTGAGTTTTCCAAATTTGCTGGCATATTGAGTGCAGCACTTTCACAGCATCATCTTTCAGGATTTGGAATAGCTCAACTGGAATTCCATCACCTCCACTAGCTTTGTTCGTAGTGATGCTTTCTAAGGCCCACTTGACTTCATATTCCAGGATGTCTGGCTCTAGGTCAGTGATCATACCATCATGATTATCTGGGTCATGAAGATCTTTTTTGTATAGTTCTTCTGTGTATTTTGCCATCTCTTCTTAATATCTTCTGCTTCTGTTAGGTCCATACCATTTCTGTCCTTTATCAAGCCCATCTTTGCATGAAATGTTCCTTTGGTATCTCTGATTTTCTTGAAGAGATCTCTAGTCTTTCCCATTCTGTTGTTTTCCTCTATTTCTTTGCATTGATCGCTGAGGAAGTCTTATCTCTCCTTGCTATTCTTTGGAACTCTGCATTCAGATGCTTATATCTTTCCTTTTCTCCTTTGCTTTTCACTTCTCTTCTTTTCACAGCTATTTGTAAGGCCTCCCCAGACAGCCATTTTGCTTTTTTGCATTTCTTTTCCATGGGGATGGTCTTGATCCCTGTCTCCTGTACAATGTCACGAACCTCATTCCATAGTTCATCAGGCACTCTATCAGATCTAGGCCCTTAAATCTATTTCTCACTTCCACTGTATAATCATAAGGGATTTGATTTAGGTCATACCTGAATGGTCTAGTGGTTTTCCCTACTTTCTTCAATTTAAGTCTGAATTTGGCAATAAGGAATTCACGGTCCGAGCCACAGTCAGCTCCTGGTCTTGTTTTTGCTGACTGTATAGAGCTTCTCCATCTTTGGCTGCAAAGAATATAATCAATCTAATTTCAGTGTTGACCATCTGGTGATGTCCATGTATAGAGTCTTCTCTTGTGTTGTTGAAAGAGGGTGTTTGTTATGACCAGTGCATTTTCTTGGCAAAACCCTATCAGTCTTTGCCCTGCTTCATTCTGTATTCCAAGGCCAAATTTGCCTGTTACTCCAGGTGTTTCTTGACTTCCTACTTTTGCATTCCAGTCCCTTAAAATGAAAAGGACATCTTTTTTGGGTGTTAGTTCTAAAAGTTCTTGTAGGTCTTCATAGAACCATTCAACTTCAGCTTCCTCAGCGTTACTGCTTGGGGCATAGACTTGGATTACTGTGATATTGAATGGTTTGCCTTGGAAATGAACAGAGATCATTCTGTCATTTTTGAGATTGCATCCAAGTACTGCATTTTGAACTCTTTTGTTGACCATTATGGCTACTCTGTGACCCGCGCACTAGGCGCAGGTGGCTGGGACCGGCGCGCTAAGCATGGCCGAGAGGAGCCACCCCACGTCCGAGGTCAGGGGCAGAAGCCGAGAGGACCCCATGCTCGAAGGGCCATGGCCAAGAGGAGCCACCCCACGTCTGAGGTCAGGGACAGAAGCTGAGAGTGCCAGGCTGTGACGGCACAAGAATGGCAGAAAGGAGCTACCCGCGTCCAAGATCGGGGGCGGGGGGGGGGGGGGCAACGAGAGGAGTTACCTCACGCCCCTAAGCCCGAGGCCAGGGGCGGTGGCCAGGAGGACCAACCCCACATCCAAGGAGCTGTGGCTGCGTGGGCGCAGGAGGGCCTAGAGGAGCTATCCCACGTTGAAGGTCAGGAAGGGCGGCAGTGAGGAGATATCCCTCATCCAAGGTAAGGAGCAATGGCTGCGCTTTGCTGGAGCAGCCGTGAAGAGATACCCCACGCCCAAGGTAAGAGAAACCCAAGTAAGATGGTAAGTGTTGCAAGAGGGCATCAGAGGGCAAACACACTGAAACCATACTCACAGAAAACTAGTCAATCTAATCACACTAGGACCACAGCCTTGTCTAACTCAATGAAACTAAGCCATGCCCATGGGGCAACCCAAGACAGGTGGGTCATGGTGGAGAGGTCTGATAGAATGTGGTCCACTGGAGAAGGGAATGGCAAACCACTTCAGTATTCTTGCCTTGAGAACTCCATGAACAGTATGAAAAGGCAAAATGATAGGATACTGAAAGAGGAACTTCCCAGGTCAGTAGGTGCCCAATATGCTACTGGAGATCAGTGGAGAAATAACTCCAGAAAGAATGAAGGGATGGAACCAAAGCAAAAAGAATACCCAGATGTGGATGTGACTGGTGATAGAAGCCAGGTCCGATGCTGTAAAGAACAATATTGCATAGGAACCTGGAATGTCAGGTCCATGAATCAAGGCAAATTGGAAGTGGTCAAACACGAGATGGCAAGAGTGAATGTCGTCATTCTAGGAATCAGCAAACTGAAATGGACTGGAATGGGTGAATTTAACTCAGATGACCATTATATCTACTACTGCAGGCAGGAATCCCTCAGAAGAAATGGAGTAGCCATCATGGTCAACAAAAGAGTCTGAAATGCAGTACAGATATATATATATATATACAGCACAATCACAGTGAAAATACTAGCACTTTTTTTCCTGCAACTAGACAACTTGATTTTAAAATTCATGTAGAAACAAGCAAGACCATCCAGGAAAACACCAAAAACTTAGAACAACAGCAAAGGAAACTAGCTCTCCTAGATGTTAAAACATATAAGAAAGCCTCTAAAATCAAAATAGTGTGAAACTGGCACACGATTTTACAGATACATCAATGAGAAAGGAGTGAAACACCAGAAGTAACCTCATCACAAGTGGAAAGTTGATGTTATTTAAGAAGGACTCTCAAATCCTTGGAGAAACGGACATTTAAGAGAAATGATATAGAACAACTAGATAATCACTCGGGAAAACACAAACGTGGATTCTTGCCTCTTACCTAGATGCATTCATGGATGGATGGAAAAGTAGATGGAAGGCTAAACATGTGATAAAACACACAGCTAAAGTGTAAGTGGTAGATGCTATGTAATGGGTGTTTACTAGAAAAACCTTTTAAGTTTTCTAGATGTTTGAAATTTTCATAATATTTGCTAGGGAAAATGCACGAAGTATTTTTTAAAGGCACAGAAGTTGGCTTGAAGGAGCCCCCATTTACCAAATTAGAACAAATCAAGCAGCGAAACCAACAATAAAAATAATGGATTGCAACAGCATGCATTAGTTTTAAAAAAATCCATGAGTCCTTAGTAAATACTAAGAGAGAAAGGGAGACAAAGAAAGAGAGAGAGAGCCTCAGATGCTGATGCTGAAAGTGACCATTATTCCACCTCTTTACTGTAAAACTTGGTAATGAAAGAGTAAGAATTAAGCCCCTATTTGATCATTCGAGGATAGTCTATAATCTTTGCTAACTAGTGGTGGAAAGCACAAGGGATAGAGGGAAAAGTCAAAGTACACCAGAAGAAAGCAATCAGAAAACTCCAAAATGTAAAACATTCGACAAGACAGAGGCCTAGTACTTCTTAAAGTCAGTAAAAGCAGTGTGTGAGAGAAGTTTGAGATTGGAAGAGATAGAAGAGATATAAAATTCAAATGCAATATATGAATCTTGATTGGCTCTTGGCTGGGGGAAAATTATAAAAGACATTTTGGGGGCAACTGGGAAATGTTAGTGTAGGCTGGAAATTAAACGATAATATAGAACTATTGTTAATGTTCTTCAGTGCAAAGTGGCATTTGGTGATACAAGATTATTTTCTTATCTTTAGATATATGAGGGATGAAGTCTCATTAAGTCTGCAACTTCTTTCAAGTGCTTCCACCAAAAAAAAAATAAAGATGGTTATAGATGGTTATATAGGTCTAGATAGATAGATGACGGGTAGATGGATAGATAGAAATAGGTAGATAGATAAAACATATATGACCAGATATCAACAATTATCGAATTTAGGTGTTGAAAATACAGATGTTTCAAAAACACTTAGGCATTTTGAGAGATAAATATTGCCTAAGACTCAGATTTCAAGATTATTGAAGTCCTGCTATGTACGTCAGGCCCACGCTCAGCACTTTAACATATGTAATGTATTCAATTTTCATAACCTCCCTGTCAGGTAGGCATTCCCCTCTACATTTTATGAATAAATAAATGGTGCTATCAACTCTGGACTAGTGTCACAAACTGTAACTCAAATTCAGATCTGCTGACTTCAAAGCCAGAGATCATTAAGTGGCAGCCATAACCACTGGTTAACAAAGTAACCAGGCAACGTTAAAGATCACAACTCAGAACCACATAGAAAATGTTAAATTAAAATCAGTCCAAGTCTTTTCCAAGTGTTCCCAAGTAGAGGGCATAGGGTGAGCAGAAGCAGGAAGACTGAAAAGTGGAGTATGTTCTGGAGTAAGACTTGTTTCTGGCCTTGGAAGAATGAAGAGAGGAACTGAGCTAAAAGAACAGCTGGGGCAAGTCACGGCAGGCCTTGGGTGCCATGGCAGGAATTATGGGCTTTCTCTGGTTGGCTGTAGAGAACCATAGAAGGTCTGTACAGAGGCAAAGGACATGGTCAGATAGTGACATGCTCTCTTCCTTCCCAGTGGGAAACCATACTAAAATAAACACAAACAAACAAAACCTACAGAAGGAATTGGAGCAAGTTTTTTGATGTTTTATTTATGAGCTGAGCATTGGTCAAGTGAAAAAAAAAACAACCTTAACAAGATAAAAAATTTATGTACAAAGAACCACTCAGTGGCTTATAATAACCCTTAGTAGAGAGGGGGAAAATGAAGAGCTATTTCATAAAAGATTGAAACTCCAGGGTACTCAAGGTTTGAGTACAGGCAGAAAGCTCTCTTGACATCGTGGTTCTTTAATAAATGGAGTGTTTCTATGATGGGAAGTCTTCCTGGGAAGTAGAACAGAGCCTAGAAGTATCCAGTTATGAATTTTTCCATAAAGTCATATTTTGGAAAAGACGATGGGTATCAATAAGACGGGTATCAGTGATGCAGTGGACATGAACTTGGGCAAACTTAGGGAGATGGTGAGGGACAGGGAGGCCCGGAGTGCTGCAGTTCATGGGGTCGCAAAGAGTTGGACACGACAGGGAGACTGAAAAACAACATCAATAAGATAAGTTCCCACCCGAGAGAAAGAGGAAGGAGAGGAAGGAGGAGGAGAGAGGAGGAAGTACAAGAAGGAGAGACTCAGGTGTTGTGGCTCCTCCTTTAGCACGGAATCCCAGGATGGGGGCTGAGAAGAAATAGGTGGCAGAGAGGTCCCATGTCATACAGGGTGCGCATAGGCCTGTTTTACCTTTTGTTGCTCTGGGAGACAACACCCTGACAGGAAAACCCTCCAGCACCGTGGGTAGCTGGAAGGAATTCTGGTATGGTACGATTAGACAGAGAGAGCACCCAGTTCCCTTGCTGTACTGTGGGGGATGCAGAAGTTCCCACGGCCTAAAAGGGAACACACAAAGTACTGGGCTGTCAGCTCACCACCGGTGCCCACTGTGAGGGACTACAGCGTGGGGGTTACAGGATGAAACGCTGAAGCTGGAAATTAAATAGTATTTGGGCTAAAATACAGGGAGTGTAGTACCAGCTAGAACCATTGAAGTAGAAACCTAGTCAGCAGGAGAAAATGGCAGAACTTCCTGGGAGCAATAATCAAACATTTCCAGGGCACTGTCCTCTGTATCAAGGTGCCTTGTTCCTCTTATCCTTGATGTACCAGTCACTGTCCTTAACCTTTAAAAAAAAAAAAAAGGATTTATTCACTTATTCATTTGGCTCCCTGGGGTCTTAGTTGCCACATGGGGGATCTTTGCTGCGTCACGCGGGGTCTTTCATTGCGGTCCACAGACTCTCCAGTTGTGGCACACTGGCCCCAGAGCGCCTGGGCTTCAGTGGTTGCAGGGTACAGACTTCTCTCTAGCTCTGGCGTGTGGGCTCGGCAGTTGTGGTGTGCGGGCTTAGATGCCCTGCCGGGTGTGGGATCTTAGTTCCCCGCCCAGGGATGGAACCCTCACCTCCTGCATTGCAAGGTGGCTTCTTAATCACTGGACCACCAGTGAAATCCCCTTGCCTTTTTTTAAATTGAGACTTAATTGACGTATAACATTGAATAAGATGTACAACATTGATTTGATACATTTATATCACAATATAATAGCCACTGTAGTGATAGCTAACACCTCTGTCACATCACATAACCATAATTTTTTCTAGCCCTTGGCTCTAAAGGCGCTCTGTCCGATGGAACTCAGGGTCTGAACTTTTGACACTGGAAATGCGTCCACCACCTACCCCTGGATGCTTTCCGTGCCGCTGGAGACCATCGTAGGAAAGAGGAGAGAAGCAGCCTCTGCTTGAGTGGTGATGAGAAACTCACTGCCCCAGAGATATTTATCCCCCTTTGCTGATGTCAAAATACTTTTTCTTAATATCAGTGGGCTTTTCATTGGCCTATCCATATGTTCTAGACAGTTTTACAATTATGACTTTTTTAAAGGAAATTCTCTCTTAAAAAAAATGTAGTTATTTATTTTTGGCTGTGCTGGGTCTTCCTTGCTTTACTCTTTACTTGGGCTTTCTCTAGTTGTGGCAAGCAAGCGCTACTCATTGCGGTGCTCAGGCTTCTCACAGCAGTGTCCTCTCGTTGTGGAGCACAGGCTCTAGAACGCCCGGGCTTCAATGTTTGCAGCACACAGGCTCCGTAGTTGTGGCGCATGGACTTGCTTGCTCCAAGGCATGTGGAATCTTCCTGGGCTAAGGACTAAACCCGTGTCCCCACATTGGCAGCAGATTCTTATCTACTGCACCACCAGGGAAGTCCCCACAGTTACATTTTATCTCATGTGTCAGCTCCATTCAGTTGGTGGAGACAGTTGGAGGCACTGTGTTGAGAAGGATTCTGAGACTGAAGGATTCTGAGACTTGGTCTGGCTCTACAGGTGGGTGTCTGTGATCAGTGGTGTTGCTGTGAACTTGAGAGGGGATATGACAGCACTTGGGCCAGTTATCTCCTATCCCTAAAGTCACAGAAAATTTAAAAAAGTAACTCAGCTTTTACATGCTGGTCCTCAGATATGGAGACTGGGATTATTTTCATCCAGCCTTCTGTTTAGATTAAACATGGATTTTTTTTTTTTAACTTATCCCTCAAGTTATATGGTTTCCAGCCTCCTTGTTAGTTCTGGACAGTTTATTATTGCCGCCCACTCCCCAAACAGGGCACACAGAAACAAACACATTCAAACCTCAATTCAGAGTTCTTTATACACTTGCTAAGCATTCATGAGTGCTCAGCAGGATCCAGAGTCTTTCTCTGCCACGAGTGTGAACAAAGAGGGAGATCAGAGCCCTGACCTGTTTCCGCATGGTTCGATCATCGAGGTTAGTGTGAGACGCCACCTGCCCTACTTCAGTCGTGAGGAGCCTGTTAAAACATCCAGAATGCCCATCTGCTAAAACCCCTGAGGTCTTTGCATGCCTGCCCCTGTGGAGCCCCAACACCCTGACCCTGGACCTCAGGACAGAGGGCTGGAACTCAGGACAGAGCCTCCCTTTCAACTCTCGTCAATTTCACATCTTCTCATCTTGGCCCATCTCCCCTGGCTACTGAGGTTCCTCTGACTCCAGACACTGCCACCCAGCATGTGCATGCCCAGGCCAGTCCTCATGGACAGAAAGGGGCTCGATGTGGCTTGGATCTCTAATAAAATGGAAAAGCAAAGTCAGCCTCCCCACCAGAGGGGCCCCACTGCAGTCAGTATACACTTCGTCATCCTTGGTCATCCATCTCACGCACCCTCTAGAGTCCCGCAAGCGTGTGAGAAATACCATGCTTATCAGTTATTGCACATCTGTGGCGGCTGGGCATACCTATGAGTGTACAGAGATCCTAGCCCTTGTGGGATTTACATTCCAGTGGGGGTAGAGGAGTAGGGAGTCAGACAAGAACCTAATACCTTGCAGAGTGCACTGGAAGGCAATAAGGATGTGGAAACTGTAGATTGGTGTGCCAATGGAGAGATTGTGGTGATCTGGGCAGGCATAATCGGGAGGATGACATTGGAGCAGAGACTGGGAGGGGACGAGTGGGTGAGTCATTTGGATACACGGAGTGGGGTTGGGGATGATCCAGACAGAGGGCACGGCAAGAAGATCAGTGTGACGGAAACGAAACAAGTGACAGGGAGGATGGTGGGAGACAGGGTCAGAAAGGCAACGGGGACTGATCGTGCAGGGTGTGTGGTCCATGGAAGGAACTGGAACCTTCTCGAGGTGAGATGGGCAACCATCCTGGGCATGATGTGATCTGCCTTATATGTCTAAGGGACTAGGGTGAGAGCAGAAGATTAAGTCAGGGAAACTGGAAATGGAGCCCAGAGTCAGGTGTGATCTGTCCAAGGTCACAGGAAGTAGAGGACAGAAGCAGGAAGAGGATCAGTTCTCATGGCTATTGCTGCCCAAGGCTCTTCCCCTTGCCCCCTGGCCACCTCGGGTTCCCAAGCCTCCAATAGTCCAGCTGGTCAGAGATTCTTCAAGACAGTCCCCAAGCCCCGAGTAAGAATTTCATGAAGAAATGGCGAGAGCAGCTCTGTGATTACAGCCTTAATTTCACTCTGATTCAACACAGCTCTCCCCTCCAGCATGATTAGTCAGGTACCATTACCATTTTGTAATGAGATTAATGAGAGAATTCATTCAGAAGTCATTATCTTACCTAATAATGACCTTACTGATTACTGTATCTCCTTCAACTAGGTTACTGATTTTGATGAAAATATAATAAATATAGCTTGCAGCACCTGGAAATTTGTTCTCTGCCTAGAATAGTTCTGAGGTGAAGACTTATTTTTAAGAATTTCTTGAAAGTGATTAAATATTTTGGTTCTCCTGAGGCGGTATTTCTGTGTTTTCACAGATGACATTTTTGAAATGTATGAAATATTTGATGATAAAATATTTAATAAGCCTGGCGTTCATATTTTTCAGACATCTGTTTCTACTTTGAGACTGTCTGAATGTGATTTTACATGAAATTTCTATTTGCATGTTGTGTTGGTTTAAGAAAAGGGCTTGTGCTATGCATGACATATGCGTCTCATAAAATAATGAATGCCCGCGCCTCGCAGTCCAGAAGATATTGTACCAGAAGCATTGTGGTCTGCATATTAAAATGCATCTAAGCAAATCATTAAATAAAAACAGAGCCATTTCCAGAGGGAAATAATGCAACTCAACTCTTATTAACTGAGAACCTATTAGGTACAGAGATACTATAGAGAATAAAAGGTTAATAAGACACGAGTTTTGTCCTCAAGGTTCAGAGTCGGCAAAGGCTTATTAAGCTCCTACTCAGTGCCTGCTGCTTTTAGAGCTGTCTTCTCATTTATGAGATCGAGTGGTACAAGGACTTAGGCTTCTGGACTCAAATATAAGGATTCTAAGCTGTGCTCTATCTCTAAGTAGTCATGTCACCTTGGACATGTGACTTAACTTCTGTGTGCCTCAGTTTCCACAACTGTAAAATGGTGATAACTAACTCCTTAGTTTGTTGCTGCTGCTGCTGCTAAGTCGCTTCAGTCGTGTCCGACTCTGTGCGACCCCATAGACGGCAGCCCACCAGGCTCCCCCGTCCCTGGGATTCTCCAGGCAAGAACACTGGAGTGGGTTGCCATTTCCTTCTCCAATGCATGAAAGTGAAAAGTGAAAGTGAAGTCGCTCAGTCGTGTCCGACTCTTTGCGACCCCCTGGACTGTAGCCCGCCAGGCTCCTCCATCCATGGGATTTTCCAGGCACGAGTACTGCAATGGGGTGCCATTGCCTTCTCCTAGTTTGTTGCAAGGATGAATAATAAAATGATAAAACAGAGTCTAAGGGGTTAAAAGACTTGCTCAAGATCATGAGTCTAGTAAGTAGCAAAGCTGGGGGTCCCAGCCCCTTGGACTTCTCTATTGTGACATCCTGTCTTTTATCCCTGAAGTTCAACCTTGCTGTGAAAACACAGCAAGCTTCAGCTTTGGAACTTGGTCTAAGCTCTGATGTGATTTTCATAAATCTAAATAGTTATTGTATGATACAGGCTTCACCCCCTGTTCATCTTAATCCATGCGTCACCTGTAAGGATGGATGAGTAATTTGGAGGCTTGATTGATGTGGGTTTTGCCTTATGACTTTCCTCGAAGTTAATGGGAGCCATGCGGTCCCAGATCCATGAATCACCCCAGCTGGAAATGCTCCGTTTAGAAGGAAAGAAAGAACAAAAGATCAGCAGGATTCTGGGAAAACAGTCACACTCAGAGCTGTGAATTGGCGGCAATAAAACTCCACATTTGGAAGTGTGGGGGCGGTGCTCTGAGCACTGGAGTTGGAGTAAGACCGGGTCCGGTGTGCCCTCAGTCTCTCGCTGTGGGACTTGAATGCAAGTCCTTTCTCCTTAGTAGACCTCTGGTTCCTTAACTTCACGGCAGGACTGAGGAATTACATTGTTGATTACAGAGTGCCTACTCTGTGTTGGGTCTATTCTCAGCGCCTCACTACACAAACATGATCTCATTTAATCTTCACAAAGACATTATGAAGCACAATTAGCCACATTTTGCAAACGAGGAAATTGAAGCACAGAGAGGTTAAGTAACGCAAGGCCACCCAGCTAGAAAGTAGCAGAGGCAGGATTTGAAGGTAGGCAGGCAGACTCTGATGCCCTGGCCCATGGCCTCTACCTGTACTGTCTTATGGGTCTTAAAGCGCTTTATGCACATGTTGAGGCCTCTTATTACCATTACCATATCACTCATTGTACTTTGATTCAGGTTCTCAATGAAAAAGGAGATCAAAAAAATGAAATTACTTTTTTTTGACAGTGAAAGACAGCTCGGAAGACAGATGTGACAGACACAGGCATCAGCACACTGCCCCAGAGTCATCCACCCAGGGAAAAACAAAGAGAAGAGACGCAACACAGGCAGGGCAAGGGCCCTGCAGACACACTTATAAAAACTAAGTAAGAGGCAAAGGTCGAAAGAGACGTCGACCAACTTCCATCTTGTGTTTCTCTGACTATACCCCCGTATGCAAAACAGAGTGGGGAAACTCCTGGGTGGGACAAGCAGATAAAGTCCCGCCATTTGAAATGTGAAATGTCAACAAAGACATTGCTTACAGCTTGTTACAAATATAGAACCTTAGGCTCCATTCCCCAAACCTGCAGAATTAGATTCTGTGTTTTCACGAGATGCCCAGGTGATTCGTTTGTACATTAGGAGAAACCATAGCTGGTTTCTGGAGCTGGAGAAACTGTACTCTAAAGCCACATGCCAACAACTTGGGGAATCATGCGGCCGAGCCAGAAGTTAGAAGTTATGACCCAGGAAGCAAGTGAGAGGTGCCTAGTTTATGGTTTTTCAAAGTCAGAGGATGTAAAATCATGAAAACTAAATCCCAGATAGCATGGGGGCATGTCGTAGATATATAAAGGGTGAGTCTTGGCATTTTTATCAGGCCATGAGAAATCCCAGTAGGATAGACTGGGGTCTCATCTAAACCCTGACATTGCTGCCCCGTGGGATTTTGGAAAAAATCAGATTAAGGACTGGGCAACTGCCCAGGGCAGGAATCCATGAGGGAAGTTAAAGGATCACTGGAATCAATTGGTGAAATGAAACATGGTTCCACCAAAGCAGACAGCGCCCTCCAGTGGAAAATAAAAATAAAATGTCCCTCCTAAGCACAGTCCTGTCTTCAGTGGACGGGTCACAGTGGCCTACAATTCTGTGAAAGTCTTTTCCACATAGTTGGGCTTTTTCAGGAAGCAAACAGTTCATTTAATTATCTAAATATAAAACCCTCTAATATACCTACCAAAAAGTTTTACAGTTTAGCAAATCGCAAAAGAAAACCTGAGGAGAGTAAAATAGCCACACAGAAGTGGAGAATATTTGGAATGTTTGGCTGGTATTTTTCAGAATGTTGACACCACTTACAAATAAGTAAGTTTCTTTTTCTTTACAATTTCTATTAATATAAAGCAAGTCTCTCTTCCCCTATTGAAATAGATGTTAGCCAAATATTTACGGACATTTGTTTGAAGGGTTACCAACTATACCACAAGCCTGAACTCCATGTGGTCCTTAATCCTTTTCTGCCCTTAGGCGAATCTCTTCCCCACTCTATCTTTCCTTTCTCAGGGTAGTAGGAGACTTAAGGGAGAAAGTGGATTTCGAAAAAGTACCACAAAGTGCTTCAAACTATAAACGCAACAAAGGAACAACCAGAGCCTAAAAGGTCCCCAGGCAGCATTGCTGGTTCCTGCTCCTGGGGAATTGTCCTGGTCAAGAAACTTGGCTGAACATGAGACAAAGAAGCAACAAACTGGGCCAAAACCCCCAGGCCTTTACACTAAACCCTGCCATGAGTCTTTTAATAAATACTTTGTTAGGCGCTGCTGGAAATGTGGAGATACTTACTGTAATGTTTCCCTCAAAGACCTTACAAGCTGCTGAAGCTAGTGACCAAAAGTCCGAGCCTGGAACTAGACTTGGTTCCAAAATACTCTGCCGTCTGACAGATGGTGGGCCCTAGCAAGTTGTGGGATTTCTCACAGCACTGGCATCCTGGTCTGTAATGTGGACAAAACAACTTTTCTATTAGGAATTGTTACGACAGATGCTTTGTTCCTCCCACCGTGTTTCCACATGGACAGAATGCCAAGGGAGTGATATTTTTGCCACGCCCCATCCTCTCCAGGGGAGGAAGGAGTTAATGATTATGGAGTAACAGCCTTTGGGCTAGGTTCTCAGTGGGTGGAGCTAATTTATTAAAAAGCCTGCATGACAGAGGCCGTTTCTTTTATTGTCTCCCTGCTCCACACCAGTGCAAGGCAGAAGTGCTGAGTAAATAGGTGACTCTGAAGCCCAAACCTACCACGAGGTAAGCTGTTCCAACTTTAAACTAAAAAGGGGGGTGGGGATGCAGGGAAGATTTTTGGCAAGTTCTTTGATCAGAGGTGTGAAGATAAAGACACATTCTCCTGTTTATCAGTAAAAACCTAACATTGGTCTCCATTGGCCTTTCTCCTGAATCTTGTTTCTCAATTGGCCCTCATTTTGGAAGGGAAAGAGGGAAATGTTTCTTGTTGAACCCCTAAAACTCCACTAAGGGAATTGTGGGAAAAAAATGAAATATATGTGTAAAGCATCTGTCTATCATAGGCATCCATAAAAGATTACTAAAGTCATTTTAGCTCAGTTAGTAGACCAGAGAGGAGGGTCTCCATATACATCTGAGATTCAGGCTGCAAGTAGAGGCTTCTATGGGGTGAACAAGCATAAATTGGGCCGCCAGAGGTGAGGAAAGAAATATTAGGACACTCTGGATGGGAAGATTTACATGAGTAAAATATGGATATAGGAACACTTTCCAGTTCAATGTGACCTGGCTCCTACTTTTTCAACATTTCTTGCCTTTTGTCCATCTTTGATGTAACCTTCTCTCTCACTGGAGTAGTCAAGCTTCCATCTTCATCCACCAGGGTCTTTCTGTTCTCACAGCCTTCATCCACAGCCAGTCATTCCCCAATATCAGTCCTCTCTTTCTCTCTCATGATAATAGAGACTTCCCTGAATGAGGATGACACTTCCCTGCCTCCCTTGCAGCTCAGTATGACTATGTCACTCAGTTCTGGCTAAGGGGATGTAAATGAAAGTCAGGGGTGCAACTTCTAGCTCAGGCCCTTAAAACAGGGAGATCTGCCCAAGCTGCCCATCTTCCTATCCATGTGTGCTTAGTCACTCAGTCGTGTCCGACTCTTTGTGACCCCATGAACATTAGCCCGCCAGGCTCCTCTGTCCATGGTATTCTGCACGCAAGAATACTGGAGTGGGTGGCCACTTCCTTCCCTAGTCCTTTCCATGTAGGGGGCCTCATCCCTGCCCGTCTTCCTGGGAGCCTTTCCTCATGTAACAGTGACCAACAATGAGTCATCTTGTGTCATGGGGACAAAAGATGTGTCCTCAGGCTGCAGAACAATCTAGGAGGAATCAATACCACAGGCAACTTTGTAAAGCAGAGCCCCTTATTAACCATTCTGGAGAAGGGAAAGGCTACCCACTCCAGTATTCTGGCCTGGAGAATTCCACGGACAGTCCATGGGGTCGAACTGAGCGACTTCCGCTTTCACTTATTAACCATTATGTAAACTATTGCTGTTTGGTCTCTTCATGTGCCACCAGAATGGCTTCAGTCAACACTGGCGCTTTTCGTTGTTCTGTGAGGGAAGGCTCTTCCTGGAAGAGGAAAGGGCAAGGATACATTTCCAGGTAGAGAGAACACTGTAGATACACGAATGAAAGCTAGAGGAACCCCTGAAAGTAACTGGGTATGTCTGGGGTTAAGTTTGAGGTGGAGAAAGAGTGGGGAGAGACAAAAAGAGGCTGGCAGGGCCCAAACCATACAGGTTTCCCTGGAACTCTGCCTGCAGCCTCTCTAGATAGCACCATTAAAATAACTGAATTTCTGTACCCTTTAGAATGTGCCTAATCAATTGCTTATTAATATTTCCATGTCTGGAACATTGAGTTGATCCATAAAACCAATGGGGAAATTTCAAATAAAGCCATCAATGGTTTCTGCACCATTGGGCCTTAGACAATATGGTGAAGTTTTTCTTAAATATTCAGGGGTCATCAGCAGCATCTGATCCTTGGGCTTGAACTCAGAAATAACTTGAGTGAGAGTTATACGCATAGATCACAGTGCATGCCCTTAAGTTAAGTTCTCCTCTCCCTCTCCTGGAGTACAAGAATGGTATTCATTCACTTCTGTAATCCACGCAATGCCTAGGATTACAAATTGCACCTTGTAGACATGGGCTAAAATTTAGTCGAATTGGGTCAGGCTAATACATTCCTTAAACTTCTAGTTAGTGGAGTTTTACCCAATCGGATATTATAGTTTTTTCATCCAGTTTTGTACATATGCTTACAAATATAATTGGATGGAATCATAGTTTTTCTGGGAATTATTGCTATCCTCCACAGAGCCACTTCTTCACGCTCATAAAACATGCCTGACAAAAGAAAAGGAAAAAGTCCTTGTTACGATGATTGGTGCCTTATTTCTGTGTTTTCCTAGAAAGCAAAATCAAGATATATGCTTGGCATGTTGGTTTTTGAAAGCAGCAGCAGTAGTTTTGCCAGAGAAACAGACTCATGAGTACTGCCGGCAGTGTTCAGGCACACCAGTGGTATGTATTGTCATTTATTTTTTTAATCATTTTAGGCTAATCTCCTTGTATATCAAGGCAGAGGGTCAATAGGTACTCTCTCAAATTGAAAATAGTTTAAAATTGTAAATGATGGCAGCTCTTACACACTGTTGAGTCAAGATGACATTGTTCACTTATGCCTTATCTATCCAACAACCTCCAATTCTCTTGCTCCAGACACAGAGCAACAATGCTGCTAAGTCACATCAGTCATGTCCCTGGGATTCTCCAGGCAAGAACACTGGAGTGGGTTGCCATTTCCTTCTCCAATGCATGAAAGTGAAAAGTGAAAGTTAAGTCGCTCAGTCGTGTCCAACTCTTAGCGGCCCCATGGACTGTAGCCCACCAGGCTCCTCTGTCCATGGGATTTCCAGGCAAGAGTACTGGAGTGGGGTGATAAGTAAAATATAAGAGAGAATCCTAAAGGAAATCCTAAGGGAAATCAATCCTGAATATTCCTTGAAAGGACTGATGCTGAAGCTGAAGCTCCAGTACTTTGGCCACCTGATGTGAAGAGCGAACTCATCAGACCCTGATGCTGGGAAAGATTGAAGGCAGGAGGAGAAGGGGATGACAGAAGATCAGATGGTTAGATAGCATCACCAACTCAATGGACGTGAGTTTGAGCAAACTCCAGGAGATAGTGAAAGGGAAACCTGGTGTGCTGCAGTCCATGGGGTCGCAGAGACGGACATGACTTAGTGACTGAACAACAACAAGAGAGAAAATGTGGAGACATAACCCTGTTCAAAATCAAGAGTGACATCTTCGTGGACTAGAAATGAAAAGCAGGAAGAGAAATATGTCACAGTGAGCATCCAGGGCTCACGGCTGGGAAACAAACTGGGGGATAGGGCATAATTTGGATCCTAGGATATAAGAGAAAGTAACTGCCTCCAACATGAGGCGGGGCACCAGAGCCAGGCTCTTTGCTCCACATCAGAAGTTTGGAGGGGTACTTTCTACTCTTGAAAGGAAGCTGAAAAAGTATGTGTCAGCTTCCAAGGGTTACATTTCACATGAAATGGCAAGCTCAGAAAAGCAGGGGAAAACAGAGGCTTACAACCAGGACCTCCCTCAGTCAAGCTGCTGACTCGGTGGAAACATCTGAAATATTTATTGCTGGGTTAGAGCCCCAGGCTGCTGATGTAAAGAGCTGGTTCTGAACTAAGGGTCTCAAGAGGTAAGATGGAGACAGCCACACAACTATTAGGCAGGGAGGAGTGCTAGGAGAGAGAAAGTGATTTATTCAAGATCAACCTGGAAATCAAAATTTTTTAAAATGCATGAAAAAGTGATATCAGTTAAAAATGGCAGAGTAATGGCTTCCAAAAGTTTTCTTTTCCATAAAAGCAAAGAGAAAACTAATGAACATTTTCGAAATAAACTTTTTCAGAAGTCTGAAAGTTAATTAAAGGCTTGCAGCACTCTGAGGATCATTTCTCCAAGAGAAACATCTTACTCTTGCTAAGAAGAGCAAGTGCTGTGGCACTTTAATTTGCCCTAGTCCCATCTCACACTCTGCAGCTCCACAGTAACCATGAAAATCAACAGCCTATGGTCATAGTAAACACCAGCAGCCTGACAGCCACCAGGGCAGAAGAACAGGGTTGAAGATTCTTCAGATCTCAGAGGACTGTCATCATTTAACCTGTCTAGTGGTTGCTCAAAAGATTCCACTTAAAAGACTGCCTTTATTTGACTTAGCTCAAAGCTCACACAGCATTGAGGAAAATAACTACCAACCCCTAGATTTCTATACTCAGCTAAAATATCATTCCATAAGCAGGGTAAAATACAAATGTTTCCCCCAGATGGACTGTTTACTGCTGCTAAGTCGCTTCAGTCGTGTCCGACTCTGTGCGACCCCGTAGATGGCAGCCCACCACAGGCTCCGCCATCCCTGGGATTCTCCAGGCAAGAACACTGGAGTGGGTTGCCATTTCCTTCTCCAATGCATGAAAGTCAAAAGTGAAAGTGAAGTCACTCAGCCGTGTCCGACTCTTCGAGACCCCATGGACTGTAGCCCACCAGGCTCCTCCATCCATGGGATTCTCCAGGCAAGAGTACTGGAGTGGGGTGCCATTGACTTTTGCATCAGGAAGAAGTCTGCAATCAAAGAGGAGAATTCAAAGAAAATGATGAATATAGAAACAGGTAAAATAGGTTAGTAAATTTAATTATTGACTATATAATAATCATCACATCATGTCTTGTATTTAAACAGAGAAGTGAAAATAAGGACCTAGACTGTAATAATGAGACTGACAATGTGAAAAAGTGTGCAAACATCCTGACTTTCTCAAAAGATGAGTAGAGATACTGAATAATTTCAGATTGTATTAGAGAAATCAGATATTAAATACACACATTAAGTTTTTAAATGTTGCCACTTCAGTTCAGTTCAGTCACTCAGTCGTGTCCGACTCTTTGCGACCCCATGAATCGCAGCACGCCAGGCCTCCCTGTCCATCACCAACTCCCGGAGTTCACTCAGACTCACGTCCATCGAGTCAGTGATGCCATCCAGCCATCTCATCCTCTGTCGTCCCCTTCTCCTCCTGCCCCGAATCCCTCCCAGCAGCAGAGTCTTTACCAATGAGTCAACTCTTCGCATGAGGTGGCCAAAGTACTGGAGTTTCAGCTTTAGCATCATTCCTTCCAAAGAACAGCCAGGGCTGATCTCCTTCAGAATGGACTGGTTGGATCTCCTTGCAGTCCAAGGGACTCTCAAGAGTCTTCTCCAACACCACAGTTCAAAAGCATCAATTCTTTGGCGTTCAGCCTTCTTCACAGTCCAACTCTCACATCCATACATGACCACAGGAAAAACCATAGCCTTGACTAGACGGACCTTTGTTGGCAAAATAATGTCTCTGCTTTTGAATATGCTATCTAGGTTGGTCATAACTTTCCTTCCAAGGAGTAAGCGTCTTTTAATTTCATGGCTGCAGTCACCATCTGCAGTGATTTTGGAGCCTAAAAAAGTTGCCACTAAAGGAATATAAATAAAATCTATGCTTCCTAATCAACAGGAGCAAAATGGGGAACAATATGTAGAAAACTTTACAGAACAAAGGCAAGAAAGAAAAAAATAAATAAATGTAATTCCAAAAACCAGGGATCAAATAAACAAATTAATAGCCGAAGACTATCTGATTTAATTAAAAGAAAATAACAAAGGTTCTGACCACTTAAAGTTTTTCATAGCTTTAATCTCTTTAGAGGAATCTTTAGCAATAAATCTCATCATTTTTGAAGAAATGTTTATCTGATAAATTCCATCCCATTTCTTTTTCTGTGGTTAAATTCAAGTATAATTAAATGGAATACTTTCAATTTTAAACTAGCATGGACTGTATAAAGCTTTTCTTATAAAAATCTTTCTTTTCTCTCTTTCTCCCCCATTTCTTCCCTCATTTCTCCTTTTTTGGTATATTCACACACAGGTGTTCAAATAGACGTAACAGAACTGAGCAACTGAGCACACACACAATACACACCTAGGCTTTCTTTATGGAAAGCCCTGATTTTTGCACTGGGCCAATCTTGAGGTGAAACCCCAAAGTTCAAGGTTTATCATGAGAAATTCCACTCACCCCAGAGGATTTGTGAGACAAACGGACGTTGCTGATGTCGTGGTAGGAGAAAGAGCGACAGAGCCTGCTGTGCACTCTGCTGCTAACAGCTTAACAAATCCCACAGACCCTCCTCAATGCCTTCTCCAGCATCGTGATCAACTAGGAAGGCCTGCTTCCTTCCTGGACTCTTTCCTTCCCTCTCAGTCTTCCCAGCATTGGACTCTAGCCCCCCAGCTGCTGTACCCTTAACCCCTTTCCCTTTCTTATGCAAGGCAATTCAGCTTTATTGCGGCCCTTCTAAAAGTCACATTACCTGTATCCATCATCTGGCTCAGCAGTACAAGAATGTCCACGTAACAGAGACAATGAATAACAATGGACCTCTCCTTTCACACAAGAAATGACAAGTGAACACAAAACTTGCCATAAGTTCCAATCATCAGTGTTTTTTCAATGAAATCATATTGCTGAGAGAAAAATTAGAATAAGATACTGAGATGCTTTCTCTCAGAGAGGGAGGGAGAGAAGAAAAATCATTGTTTGGTTTTAATCCACATGATTCCAGCCTTGGTGATAACTGGCTTGGGGTGGGGGTAGGGATCTATACACGGAAATTACTATTTTTTTATTTTAGCTTTCACTTTTTTGCCTTTGTAGATGGTACTTTGTTGAACAGGTTTAGGAATTTTCAATAAAAACACCAAAATTTCATCACTTTACCATAGTATTATTGTTTCAATTTCCCTTGGGTTCTATGTATTTATTTACAGCCATTCCCTAAGAGGAATTCACCCACCTTTTGATGCTGTTAAATCCATTTGGATATCTTATTCTTCCTTTCCATCTTTTTGACAGTTTACACTGATTAAATCGTCAGCATTTCATAAGTGATATTTCTATCTTTTAAGACATTCATATCTTTCTTGATCCACAACCTTGGTGATGGGATTCTAGTGAAGGATCAAGTCAAAAGGAAGCTTTATAATTGATTGTACTTAGTGCCTTGGGTACCATTGAAAAGTGCATTTGAAATATTAAATTTTGAAGAAAGGATTTTTAACAAACATCCTAACAAGTCCTTAAATTATTCAAAAGTAGATTAAGGAACAAATTACACACACAAGGATAAAAACAATCCCATAATCAAGGGATGGTTCAAATGTTTAAAATAACTCTTAGAAATGAAATTACCAGAAGTACCCTTAGACAATTAGATAACAAATACTTAACATGTCAAAAGATGATAAAATGAAAAAGAATATGATAATTGAATAGATATAAAAACACCTACAGGCATATGGGTGAATTTTCAGAGAATTGGTTATTAGATGAATTGATAATTAGGCAACATGGTTTTCAGGGATTTGACCTGTTACCATTTCAACTCAGTTGCAATCTGAATATTCATTCATGTTCTATTTCCTTCTCATTTCACATTATAACTAAAGCATTTTCTTCTTTGTCACATATTCTTTATGAAATTATGAAAAATGTCTCAATGACATTTGTTTTTTTCTGATTATAAAAGTAATACGTGTTTGTGACAGATAATTTGAAAAATACACAAAAAGTATGAAGAAAAAAAAATCAACCATAATCCCATCATCTGCCAATAACCATTGTTTCTTTTTAATGAGCATCATCCCAGTCTTGATGGTGTTGTGTTGGGGTTTAGGGAGGGGACCTATATATGGCAATTACTATTTTTTATTGTCAGTTTATTATTCTCTCATAAATTGTTCCATAATTCAATTAGCTACTTCCATTTCTGGGTTTGTTTTTTTTTTAACTTCTGCTTTCTTGTCTGTATAGACGGTACTGTGTTGAACAATTTTAGTCATATAACTTTCTGCCCTGGTTGAATTTTTCCCCTCTCAGGAAAACTTCCTTAGAATGGGATTATGGGATCAAAGGGCTTCCCAAGTGGTGCAGTAGTAAAGAATCTGCCTGCCAATGCAGGAGACTCCGGCTCGGTCCCTGGGTCTGGAAGATCCCCTGGAGGGGGAAATGGCAACCCACTTTAGTACTCTTGCCTGAAAACTTTCATGGACAGAGGAGCCTGGTGGGCGACAGTCCATGGGGTTGCAAAGAGTCGAACACGATTGAGCATGCGGGCACAAGTGTTATGGGATCAAAAGTTCTCATTACATAAAATTTCAATCCCCAGACAGTTCAGAAGAGAAAAGTGAGGCCCAGAGAGGAGAAGAGGCTTATCTACAATTACTTAGCCTTTGAATAAGCTAGCACCCAGGTCTCCCAGCTCCTAGCTACCCAGGTCTCCCACCACTGAGCCTATTGAGGGTAGGAAGACCTTCCAGTTATCAGGAATCCATTATTGTTGGAAGCCTTTCAGTTTGTTATTCTTCTCCCATTAAATTAAAGACACTATAAAAGTTTTCTAATAACCAAATCCTTCAAAATGAACTGTTTGAAGGCTCTGAAGTCTCACCCTGGGGCAAGACATTTACAAGGCTCAAATAAATCTTCCACAAAGCCTTTATAGGATCCTTAAAACCCAATTCCACCACAAAATGCTTGTTTTTACTATAAATTGAGTTTTTATTATCAGCACGAACGCTAACAGTGCTGCTGACATGGTAAACAGGAAGCATATGAGCAATCATAAATATTCACACACCTCTGGCAGAAGTAATTGGTACCTAGGGCAAGAGTTCCGGCCAAATTCTGATGAGCAGACCCGGAGAAATGGAGGATTCAGAATGTGAGACGATCCCCTCACTCCTGCCCTGCCACGCACACACAGAAAAAGGCTGCAAGGGACAAAGACGACGAGATGATGGTGGCTCTGTGGGAAAGACCCGGGCTGGAAGGATCCTGTCTGCGTGAGAGGCAGTATGGGAAGACGGAGATCGCCAGACACCACAGGCTGACCCACCCTACTTCCTGCCTGTTTTGACTGAGGTAAAATTCACATAACATAAAACTCACCACCTTTTAAAAAGATTTTTTTAATGTGGACCATTTCCTTTAAAGTTGTTATTGAATTTGTTACATACAATATTGCTTCTGCTTTATATTCTGTTTTTGTGGCCTCGAGGCATTTGGGACCTTACCTTCCCCACCAGGGATTGAACCCGCACCCCCGGCATTGGCAGGCGAAGTCTCAACCACTGGACTGCCAGGGGAGCCCCTTCATTTTACAGTGTGCAGGTCGCTAATCACATTCACAGTATAGTACAAGCTTCACCTCCATTTAGTTTCAAAACGTTTCATCACCCCACAGGGAAACCCTGTACCCATTAAGCAGTCACTTCTCATCCTCCCCTTTCCCCTGCCCTTGGCAACCACTAATACGCTTTTGTCTCAATATTTCACGTTTACGGAATATGTAATACGTGACCTTTGGCGTCTGACTTTGTTCACTTAGCATAGTGTTTTCAAGCCGCATCCGTGTTGAAGCACATGCCAGCACTTTCTCCTTTTTCATGGATGAGTAATATTCTGTTGTGTGGATCTGACACATTGTGTTCATTCATTCATCTGCTGCTGGGCACTGGCATTGTTTCTGTCTTTTGGCATTTATGAGCGGTATTTTCAGAGGACACGTGTGCAAAGGGAAATCAAGAACAGTGGACACGTGTGGAGCTGTTCAGAGGGGCAACTCCGCAGGACAGACCAAAGCGCTGGATGCCAGGAGTTAGGGAGAGAGAAGTCAGGAATAGGGCCTACATTTTTGGCTCCAGCAGTTGGGTTTCTGTGGTGACATTCATGGGGACAGGGAACCCAAAAGAGGAGGTAAGCATGATGAGGTCCATGTTGGACACTCAGGAGTGGACGTGCGCCTGGGGAACAACCAAGGGGAGAGTGGTCCCTCAAGGAAGCCCCAGTTTTATTTTGCCACTCCTTAGAGTCCGGTCATGTACTTTCCCTCCTGTGGACAGCCTGGCCTCAGTACTTACTCAAGAGAGTCTGTGGATTAAATAAAGGAGTGGCTGATTCCTGGTCCCTACACACACCTCACTCACTTTCCTTCGTTCTCTTCCTTAATTTCCTCCCTTCACCTTTTTAAATCTTGCCCATCCCACCATAAGCCACCTTCTCCAGGGGTCACCACCTCGGTGCCCAGTCTGCAGACCCCAGGGCAGGAGCCATGAGAGTTCCAGAGGTGGGGATGGGCAGATACACCTGTGAAGGCAGCCTGCAAGGGTCCAGAACCATTACCTCTGCCTTGGGCTAGGCTTCCCTGGTAGCTCAGTTGGTAAAGAATCTGCCTGCAATGCAGGAGACCCCAGTTCGATTCCTGGGTTGGAAGATCCTTTGGACTAAGGGATAGGCTACCCACTCCAGTATCCTGGCCTGGAAAATCCCATGGGCTGTATAGTCCATGGGGTCACAAAGAGTCAAACACAACTGAGTGACTTTCACTTTCATTTTCACTTCACTTGGGCTGGACACAGAGACAGGGGAGGGCCTCCAGATCAGGGTCTGGGCTCTGAGGAAACTTCAGTGGAGAAGGCCAGCCAGGCTCAGTAGGTCAGGGAGCATGGAGCTCTGGCTGGGGTGGTTTCCTGTCTGTTTGCCCAAGTGAAAGACTTGGTGATGGCAGCCGTGAAGCCAGCAGGCCCTGCCAAGGCAGCTGGAATGGAATATGCAGTTGCCTGTGATGTGGGTCAGTGTGTCAGATGCCAAAGCTAGAGGAGCCAAGAAGGAGGACTCACACATCCCAGCCCCTGGAGCAAAGGAACAAGCAGGGATGGAGGGACAGGGGATGGCAGCTCGGCCATCCAGCAGGCTCCCGGTCCTCACGAGTCCTTGCACGTAGGTGGCTCACTGTCCCCATTGTACCTGGTCCATTGCATGCTTAACCCTCCCACCCCCACCTTTGCTCCTGCCAAAACACCATCCATGATGCTGTCCCCGGTTCTCTCTGCCCATCCACGTCCTTCTCCACATGCAGAGCCTCGATCAGGTGGATGCTCAGTCCTCTTAGCTGTCACTTCCTTTGGTTCACACCACCTCCCCCAGGGAGCCCTCCCTGAGCACCCACAATCCTTCATCTGAGGCAGCCAGTAGAGTTCAAAGGTTATCAGCCTGCCCTGCAGATTTTGGACATGGCAGCCTCCATCATCTTGTGAGCCAATCCCTTAAAATCAATCTCTCTGTATCTGTATCACACACGCATGCATGCATACACACTATTGGTTCTGTTTTACTGGAGAACCCTGACTCATGGAACCTAGCAAAGGGCCCGAGTGAAGCCCCATCCCCACCCCAGATGGTCATTTATACTCATTCAGTGAGGAGTTCAGGGGGTCTCTGTCTCTCACCTGTAGGCAGAGACCCCCATCTTCACAGCCTCTAGCAGTTTGACACCCTGTGGATCCACACGGCGCTCCTGGCTGGGCTGAAATGGGAGGAGGGAATAAGACCCAAGATTCTTACCTCAGGTTGCTTGGAATGAGGTGAACTTTCAGGGAAGATTTAGATCCGGAGGCCCCAACTCAAATTCTCCCTTTGATTTCCTTTCTGGTTCTATATTTTGGAATAGTCTTTGTTCAGTAAAAATGGTTATTGACAAATTAACATTTCTCTCCCAGCAAATACAGTGTGGTGGGCAGCCGTCTACATGCTTAGGTAACATCTGATCACCATCATTGGGTTTTGGTGTCTACAACAGCTTCCTATAAATAGATGTTAAAAAAAGACATACTTTAAGACTTACTCTGCAGTTATGATTATGAACATCTGTTCATATTTACAGAAGACCCAGATTAAGTTAGAAAATGTCAGAGCAAAGAATGTACACGGAAACTCCCACACCCTTCAGGTTTTACTTTAATCCATAAAGGTGTTGGGAGACTCAGGGCACAGTGCTTCTTGGGGGTCAAGTTCATGATCAGTAAAGCATGAAGGAGCCCATAATATCAATGGTCCTCAACTCAGGGGCTTTCCAGGAGAAGAAGACTCACTGTTAAAGGCTGGAACTTCACCAGAACTTAAATGTGCTTGGATATACAAGCCTTGCCTAGAAGCATGCTCTCAGGTCTTAAACCTCATTGAGCAAAAGAGGCCACACATGACCCAAGAGGCCCTAGGGGGAGCCAGCACCCCAGAAATGGCTGAGCTGGTTTGTGCCTTGGAAGAAAATTGCAGCCTCTGTCAAATGATGTCCTCTCATCCAGCAACCCTGATGCGTTTTCATAATATTTTGAGACTAATCTTGACATGCTTGATCAAGCTTCTGGCAGAAGTTTCTCTTTCTGTTTATTTATTTGATTAATTTTTATTTTGTCAAGAGCTGACTCCCAGGACAACTGGACAGGAAAGCTGGTTCATTCTGCCTGAGCTTCCTTGGTGCCTGACTTTAGTCCTACAAGTGAAGTACGTCTTTGGATGTCCACGGTCATCGATGTATTTGTAGAAAATGAGGCATTTTCATTAATATGTTTTTAATATATGAGTATGAAATTGTGCATGATTTAAGGGCTTCCCTGATGGCTCAGATGTTAAAGAATCTGCCGGCAATGCAGGAGACCCAGGTTTGATCCTTGGGTCAGAAAGATCCCCTGCAGAAGAGAATGGCTACACACTCTGGTATTCTTGCCTGGAGAATTCCATGGACAGAAGAGCCTAGGGGGCTACAGTCCACGGGGTCGCAGAGTCGGACACGACCCATTGACTATCATGACTCTTCCTTACCTAGGCTGATCTCTTTTGTTTGGATGGTTATGCCCATTTCCATTTTAATTGCATCTCCTTTTTCCATTGATTAGATTTACCAGAAGTTTGTACTTCATCTTTTTAAAGAGCTAATTCATTGTTTTATTTATTAATTCCACAGATTTTTTTTTGATTCTCTGATTTATTTACTTTAATTTCAATCTTTGTTTTTTATTATTATTACCATTTTCCTTTGGGTTGTTCCCCCCACCTTTTTCTAGTCCTTAAAGTTGTTTTTCTCTTTTTAATGATAGCGTTGTTTAAAGTTGTGAATTTCCCTATAAGTTCTGTTGTGTCTATGTCCTGCAAGATCATCTGTTTATTACTTTCGTTGGTCTAGATATGTTTTTAGAGGCAAATGAGATATTTTAGAGAAAAAACAAATCATAAGTAGCAAATAAAAAACCCTGACATCACCAGAAATCCCGTTTCCCAGAAAGACATATTGATGTTTTAGTACACATATTCTAGATTTTTCCTTTGCAAATTTATAGATTTTTGAGTTTTTACAAAATGGAGTCACACTTAGCACAATTTTCTTATATGTTTTGTTTATCTAAATAATAAAATTAAAATATCTTACCTTGTTCTCTTAAGACTACATTTACACTCTCGACTTTAATGGCTGTTAAGGATTTATCCCATTGTGCAAATATCCTATAATTTACACTATCAATTACCTACTATTAGAGATTTAGGTTGTTTTCACTTATTTTGTCATCATAAAAAAAGAAACACACTGTAATGTATATTCTTGTCTTTGGATATCTGCTTCCCTCCATGATTATCTTCCTGGGATAAAGATGAGGTAGTAGAATTGCCAGCTGAAAGGAGAAGGTATGACTCTAAGACTTTTGATGTATTGTCTTTCATTTATCCCCAGAACAGGTGGACCAGTCATTTGCTCTCAGCCTGGAGCTCCCCTTTGCATCTACCCCCACTGATACTGAGTGTGTTTAATTTGGGACTATTGGTGGGAGAAGAAAAGGTTATTTTAGCCTGAATGTATTTTATTACTAGAAAAGGTGAGTATTTTTGTACATTTATTGGCCACATATTTTTCAGACTGCCTTTTCACATCCCTTACCCTTTCATCTTCATTCTTACTAATTTACAAGGGCTTTTTGCTCTTTGCCAAATATACTACAAATATTTTGGTCATTCTGTTGTCAGACTTTCAAATTTGCATTAAGTGTTCTGGTCTTATGGAATTTGTAAAGTTTTATTCAGTTACATATATCAGTCTTCTCTCTGCCCATGGAAATGACAGGTGTCATATAAAAAATGTATACAGGCATACCTTGCTTCATTGCAGTTTGCTTTATTGTGCTTTGCAGATTTTGCATTTTTTACAAATTGAAGGTTTGTGGCAACTCTGTGTCAAGCAAATCTGTTGGTGCCATTTTTCCACAGCAGTACTTTTAAATTAAGTTAGGTACAGTGTTTCTTTACATATAATGCTATTGCACACTTATTAGACCAGAGTATAGAATAAACATAACTTCTGTTTGTACTGAGAAGCCAAAATTAATCCATATGCCTCGCTTTACTGCCATATTCTATTTATTGCAATGTTCTGGAGACAAACCTGCAGCATTTCAAAGGTGTGCCTGTATAGACATGTACAAAGTCACGCCCTGTGTCTGTCCCTGCCTTTCTATTTTTGGAGCATTGGCTGTCCATTCACAGAGCCAGCTCCAGGCACTGTAGTGACTACAAGGGCCAGCTCTGGAATTCTTCTGCCAACGCGTAAGCCTGCTCCCTTCACTGACAAGCTCTCTGACTTGGACAAGTCACTTAAACTCTGAACTTGGTTTCCTGGAGGGGGGTTGTGAGGATTCAGAAGAACATATGCGTATGTAAGAGTTCTTAGCTCTGGACTTGGCCCATTCAGTGATTCGATAATATACGTATTACTGCCATTGACACAGATACACCAATAGAACCCTTCTCAGCTGCATCCCCCTTACTCTCAGGGTAAATTTGGCTTCATCCTGTAAAGAGGTAGAAGGAAGGAGCCATGCAAGCCCAGAGCTAAGTGAAGATTCTACTGAGTTCTGGGGCATCCATGCTGCCTCTGCTGATCTTCACCACTTATCAGGGTTGTAAAAGCCTGTCCCCTGTCCCCACACAGAGTTCCACCCCCATCTCTATCTGATTCTCTGCTCATGGCACAGTAGAGTTTCCTAAGTCCAGGAAGTTTGGGGACAGAGGAGGCACCTGTGTGGAGGGCAGGTGAGCATATAAAAGTGGAGCACGGGGCCTCCCCATCAGGACCATGGGTCCAGGCTCTCCCACGGAGGGCTGCACTCACCTTCCCTGAACTGTCTCAGCACCTCTCCCCATCTGTGTCCCCTCCCTCATCACTCCTTGCCCCCTCACCTCGGAATCAGAACCACAGATGCCTTCTCACGCCTCCAACAGAGCAGCTGCCTCGTCTTCTGCTGAGTTCACACCCACAGGGTGTCCTCCTCCATGACAGGACCTCGCAGGGCATTTTCCCAAACAAACACGGTCCCCTCCCTAAGAGGGTTTTGGTACCAGTTGTTAAGATGTCCAAGTGGCCTTCACCTTGCTGTATTACCAACAACAACAATAATAATAGTAGCCACAGTTATTAAGTGCTTACTGTAAGCCAGACATGTACTCTGTATTATGTCTTTTAAACTTCACAACAATTCTGCAAGGCAGTCATTGGCAGAACATTATGAGAGGAATATGACTGGTAGTCAGAGAGCTGATGTGACTGGTTCAGGCCACAGGTAAGTATGAGAGGAGGGCTTTGAGTGTGGAGGTATCTGACTCCAAACTCTGGAGCCTTATCTACACCCTATACACACCTGCTTCTCCAAGTCATATGTATATGTGTGTGTATATATATATATGTATATATATAATGTTATCATTTTATTTATTTTATTTTTATAAATAAGTAGTCAAAACTATGGTTTTTCCAGTAGTCAAGTATGGATGTAAGAATTGGACCATAACGAAGGCTGAACATCAAAGAATTAATGCTTTTGAACTGTAATATTGGAGAAGACTCTTGAGAGTCCCTTGGACTAAAAGGAGATCAAACCAGTCAATCCTAAAAGAAATCAATCATGAATATTCATTAGAAGGACTGATGCTGAAGCTGAAGCTCCAATACTTTGGCCACCTAATGCGAAGAGCTGACTCATTAAAAAAGACCCTGATGCTGGGAAAGACTGAAGGCAGGAGGAGAAGGGGATGACAGAGGATGAGATGGTTGGATGGCATCACCAACTCAATGGACATGAGTTTGAGGAAGCTCCAGAAGATGGTGAAGGACAGGGAAGCCTGGTGTGCTGCAGTTCATGGGATCGCAAAGAGTCAGACACGGCTGAGCAACTGAACAGCAACAGTTTTATTTTTGGCTGTGCTGGCCTTCGTTGCTGCGCAGGCTTTTCTCTGGTTGTGGCAAGCAGAGGACCCTATGGAGTTGCGGTGCACGGTTCTCATGAGTGGCTTCTTCTGTTGTGGAGCACGGGCTCTCGGGGGCGCGGGGCTCAGTAATTGCAGCTCCCAGGTTCAAGAGCGCAGGCTCAGTAGTTGTGGTTTAGTTGCGCAGGCTTAGATGCTCCAAGACATGTGGGATATTCAAGGATCAGGAATTGAACCCGTGTCTTCTGCATCGGCAGGCAGATTCTTACTGCTGAGCCACCAATGAAGCCCCTCTAAGTCTCTCGGTAAATATGTCTAACTTGTTCTTCTGAAAGATCCTACCAGCCTTCTGGTTTCAGGCAGGGAAATGTGACATGAAAGTTCAGGGTACATGTTGAGTAATAGCCATGGTGGGCTGGGGGGCGTGGTGGGGAGGAGAGGTGCGGGAGGAGGAGTTAAGCAGGCAGCGTTATATCTGCTTTACAACCTGGGGGACTATGAGGTACAGAGAGGTTAAGTGACAGAGCCAAGTGCACACAGCAAGTCTCTGGCACAGCTGGGATTAAAATCCAGACCTCTCATCACTGGGTCTGGTGGCACTCTGCCACCAGAAACGAGCACTGCTTCCAGCCACCTGTCCTCCCATCCACCTTTGTCCCCCCTCCTCCCCCAGGTTCTGCTTCCAGCAGGTCCCATGTGTCCTTTCTGCCAGGAGTGCTGATCTTGTGTCTCTTGGTTACACCGGGTCTGTTCAGGGCTCATTCTGTCCTTGGGGGCTGAATTGCTTAAACCCCCCCAACCCTTACACGGTCAGCCTCTGGGCTGATCAATTTTTTACAGCTAATAGTTGCAGGATCCTCAAGACCATTTGTGGAGGGGGTGATTACCTCCTCCTGCATAGAGGCTGCCCCAAGCCCAACGCCAAGCTTCCCCTCCGCACCTCCTTACTGGGGACAGACACAGGTGTTCTTTTGTGCGGAACCACCACTGACTGGTGGTGCCTGGTGCAGACAGGCACGTGGCCACAGAGGGCCCATCCAGAGGCTGGATATGTGTGACATGGCAGGCTGGAGAGGCTCATTCCTGGAGCTTCTTCAAATTCCATTGCCCTCCAGGTCCATGCATATCCTCACATTAAACCTCTTTTTCTTGAGATGAAATGGAGGTATCTAGTCCTTGCAGCCACGATATTAACACAGCCCATTGACAGATGAGAGAACACAGGTTCTGAGAGGTTTCAGAACAATGTCACAGGTGGGAAGTAGCAGAGCTGAGACCCAAACACAGAAATCTCTGATCCTAGAAGCCATGATCTTTCTGGGGCTCAACATAGGGTTTATCAGCTACTCTAGAAGGCTACTGTCAAATGAGAGACCAGGTCCTTCTCCCCTGGGTCAGGCAAGCCTCCTGGACCAGGCCATTACCATTAGCTACCCTTGCTGGGTTGAACCACATGACAAAGTACTAAGGACTTTCCCCCTGCACATGGTTTTATCCTTTAAGGTAGGTATTCAGTTCAGTTCAGTTGCTCAGTCATGTCCGACTCTCTGTGACCCCATGGACTGCAGCACGCCAGGCCTCCTTGTTCATCACCAACTCCTGGAGTTTACTCAAATTCATGCCCATTGAGTCGGTGATGTCACCCAACCACCTCATCTTCTGTCGTCTCCTTCTCCTCCCACCCTCAATCTTTCTTCCCAGCATCAGGGTCTTTTCAAGTGAGTCAGCTGTTTGCATCAGGTGGCCAAAGTATTAGAGTTTCAGCTTCAACATCAGTCCTTCCAGTGAATATTCAGGACTGATTTTCTTTAGGATTGACTGGTTGGATCTCCTTGCAGTCCAAGGAACTATCAAGAGTCTTCTCCAACACCACAGTTCAAAAGCATCAATTCTTCAGCGCTCAGCTTTCTTTACAGTCCAACTCTCACATCCATACATGACTACTGGAAAAACCAAGGTAGGTATTATTGCCCCCCCCCCAAAATTGGGAAAAGAGTACATCAAGGCTGTATATTGTCACCCTGCTTATTTAACTTAAATGCAGAGTAGACCATGAGAAATGCCAGGCTGGGTGAAACACAAGCTGGAATGATTGCCAGGAGAAATATCAATAACCTCGATATGCAGATGACACCACCTTTATGGCAGAAAGCTAAGAAGAACTAAAGAACCTCTTGATGAAAGTGAAAGAGGAGAGTGAAAAAGCTGGCTTAATACGCAACATTCAAAAAGATCACAGCATCAGGTCCCATCACTTCGTGGCAAATAAATGGGGAAACAATGGAAACAGTGACAGACTATTTTATTGGGCTCCAAAATCACTGCAGATGGTGACTGTAGCCATGAAATTAAAAGATGCTTGCTCCTTGGAAGAAAAGCTATGACAAACCTAGACAGTCTATTAAAAAGCAGAGATATTACTTTGCTGACAAAAGTCCATATCATCAAAGCTGTGGCTTTTCCAGTAGTCATGTATGGATGTGAGAGTTAGACCATAACGAAGGCTAAGAATCTAAGAACTGATGCTTTGAACTGTAATACTGGAGAAGACTCCTGAGAGTCTCTTGGAGTACAAAGTGATCTAACCAGTCCTTCCTAAAGGAAATCCTGACTATTCATTAGAAGGACTGATGCTGAAGCTGAAGCTCCAATACTTTGTCCACCTGACGCGAAGGACAGACTCATTAGAAAAGACCCTGATGCTGGTAAAGATTGAAGGCAGGAGGAGAAGGGGATGATAGAGGATGAGATGGACGGCATCACCAACTCAATGGACACGAGCTTGAGCAAGCTCTGGGAGATGGTGGACAGGGAAGCCTAGTATGCTGCAGTCCATGGGGTCGCAAAGAGTCAGACATGGGTGAGCGACTGAACAACAACAACACCAGATTTGAGAGAAGTGAAGTGACTTGTCAAAGTCACAGAGCAAGAGGTCATGATGGTGCCAAGACTTAAGCCCACGTTAGTCTGCCCAGGGCCCCTGCTCTTAACTCCTGCAGTTACCCCAGCAGCAGAGGCCGGGTCAACCACCTCCCTGGCCTTTCCTATGCACACCAGTACACACACATGTTATCTCACACTGTCCCCAGTCTTCCTCCCCGTATTCGATCTGCCCCTCAGAATCCGTTACAACTTCCCTTCCTCCAGGAAGTCCTCTCTGATGCCCCTGCAGACAGTTCTCCATCCTTCTGCATCCCGAAGTTCATTCTCCTGCCTTAGGTGGTGGGTCATCTCTTTCTTTGATGAGCTTCCTAGCAGTGAGAAAGCAGGATCTATCTTGTGTTCATTTCTGAGAATCCAGCCCCTGGTATGCTACAATTTACAGAACACCCTCAAGTTTACCCTTTCTGTCTGTCTGTAGCATTGCCCAAGAGTCAGCAGGGCAGAGACAACTGTCCCACCCCAACCAAGGCAGGCAAGGTGGTGCCAGCCAGACCCCAGCCACAAAAATGCCCTGTTCTTTGTACTTGGCTTTGCAATGCAGATTTCATGCAAAGGCCGGGCAGTGAATGACTCCCAATTGTCAAGTGTTGCAGTGAGCCCACAGTCCCCCAGCTCCCTGCATAAAGAGACCTCATGAAAACCAATGAAGTCACACCCTCGACACCCAGAGCCCCTGCTTGCAGCACCAGCTCCGTCCCTGCCAGGGCGAGTGCCCACAGAATACATTCACACCACCTGAGGGTCAGCTGCAGGCCAAGGGGCCACCATATCATGGTCCTAGGCAGGTCAGTGGACCCCCGTGTGGCCGTTGAGCAAACTGAAGAAGAGGGATGGGGCTGTTCTGGGTCTTGGAGCAGGCTGGCCACAGGGACTTGCTCACTCACTAGGGAGAACTGGAACTGGGGTTCTCAGCAGGTTGCAGCTGTAGCCCCCCTAGTCTTTGCTCTCTCTGTGTGTTAGGATGATGGGTTAAGCAGTAACTGGCAACCCCCAAATCTCTGTGCCTTAACACTACACAGCTTATTTCCTGCTCGTGAAAATCCTCTGTGGTCCCAGGAAGTGACTCAGCGATACAGGCTGCTTTGATCTGGTGGTTCCCATGTCAGTCTGAACCCACCACGATTCCTTCAGCAGAGGGCAAGAGAACCATGACTTGCATTGAAACTGCTCTTCCATAGCCTGAAAGGGCCACCTGCCACTTCCACTCGTATTTCATAAGCCAGAAATATTTATATGATCCTGACAACTTGGGAAAGCTGGGAAGTTTCCTTTATGCCAAAGCAAAAAGGCCATTTCACTAGAGACTAGTAACATCCTGACACTTTTTCCAGGGACCCAAATATTGGGTTATCTCCATTTCCCCGGCACTTGAACCATTTTTAAAGATACTCATGTAGGGAAGTGTATCAGTCAGCAATTACTGTACCGGTGCTGTGTAACAGCTCACTCGAAAACTCAGCTGTTTATGACAATAAGCATTCACTTTTCTTGTTCATAAGGCATAGACTGACTGGTGTGGCTGTACTCCAGGTTTCTGGTTGGCCTGGCTTACTGCAGGCACTGGGTTGGAATCAGTCTGCTCTTTGATCAGGTTCCCTGATCCAAAGGGCTTCCCTGGTAGCTCAGATGGTAAAGCGTCTGCCTGCAATGTGGGAGACCTGGGTTCCATCCCTGGGTTGGGAAGATCCCCTGGAGAAGGAAATGGCAACCCACTCCAGTACTCTTGCCTGGAAAATTCCATGGATGGAGGAGCCTGGTAGGCTACAGTCCATGGGGTCATAAAGAGTCGGACACGACTGAGCGACTTCACTGTCTTCTTTCACTTTTGGATCAGCAGCTGTTAGGAGTGTTTTCTTCTCATGATGGATCAGAGAAGCAGAAGAGGCCAGACCACATCAGCACATCCATCCACATTCATCTCTGCACAGACACCACCTGCTGACATTCCATTGGCCAAACCAAGTCACATGGCCAAACCCAAAGTCAGGGATGGGGCAGTGCCCTCAGCCTGCCGCAAAGCCACGCAGGCGTGAAGATGTATAATTCTATTAGGGAAAGAAGTAAAGATGTGGCAGCAATGACCCAATTGCCGTGAAAGCTCTGGGAATAGCCTGGAACTCAGAGTCCCATAGATGGTGGCTGGAATCCCAGATCCACCCCACCCAAGCCTCTGACCCTGGATAGCCACTTCTATAAAATGAAGCTAATCCTTGTTCTCAGGATTCCCATGCCACTCAGTAATCACAGATAACAGTCGAGTTCCCACCACATCAAGCATCAGGGGAAATACTTTATGTCCACCATGAACTCTTCATCCATTGAAGGCATGCTTATAATTCACATATCATTGTGGATTAGCATGTGGAATGGATCACAACTGGGGAGTAGATTTAAGACCTGGGAGCCCAGGGATCCAGAGGGTAGAGAGAAGGACGCTGAAAGAAAAGCAAAAGCCAAAAAAAAAGATCCAAAGGTCAAAGTTACCAACCTCCAGGTCCTGTGAACGCTGCCCTCGGAGCTTTGGAAGAGCTGAGGGTTCAGGGGTGTGGCTTTGCCACAAGGGCCCCTTCTCACTCAGGCATTCCTTCCTTCCACAGATGCTGATTCAACGCCAGCCCTGCACTAGGCTCTAAGGATGGGGAAACTGAGGCACGGAGAGTTTTTTTTTTTTTTTAAGCTGTTTTCACTAAACATACAGCCTGAATTAGTCAGGTTTCTCCAGAGAAACAGAACCAATCAGAAGTATATATACATACAAACAGTCCCAAACTTATGAGAGTTAAATATTTTGATGGTACGAAAGCGAAATGCATTCAGTAGAAAATGTACTTTGCATTCTGAATGTTGATTTCTTCCTGGGCTGGTGATCGGCAGTAAGATCCTCTCTCGTGATGCAGGGCAGCGGCAGTCACAGCTCCACAGCAGTCACAGCTCCGCGTCAGTCACTCGACCATGGGCGAGACAACCCGCACACTTACAGCCAGTCTGGATGCAGGAAAGAATTCTGGTTTTCACTTTCAGCACAGTATTCAATACGTTACATGAGACGCATGATTATAAAATAGGCTTTGTGTTAGATGAGTTTGACCAGCTGTATTGGTCAAATGTATTGACCAGTGTATTGATTAGGTGTTCTGAGCATGTTTAAGACAGGCTAGGCTATGCTATTGGAGAAGGCAATGGCACCTCACTCCAGTACTCTTGCCTGGAAAATCCCATGGACGGAGGAGCCTGGTGGGCTGCAGTCCATGGGGTTGCAAAGAGTCAGACAAGACTGAGTGACTTCACTTTTACTTATCACTTTCATGCACTGGAGAAGGATATGGAAACCCACTCCAGTGTACTTGCCTGGAGAATCCCAGGAACAGCAGAGCCTGGTGGGCTGCCATCTATGGGGTCGCACAGAGTCGAACACGACTGAAGTGACTTAGCAGCAGGCTACACTATGGTGTTTGGTAAGTTGCATGCTTGAATGTTAGGTCCCTTTAGTCTCTTACATCTCCTGAATTGGCAGGCTGGTTCTTTACCACTAGCGCCACCTAAGTTAGGTGTATTAAATGCATTTTTGACTTAAAATATTTTCAGCTTACGATGGGTTTATGGAGACAGATCGAGGAAGATCTGTATATGTAGATCTGTGAGGAGATTTATTATAGAAATGGGCTCATGTGATTATGGAGACTGAGAAGTCCAAGATCTGTAGATAGGCAAGCCAGAGACCGTGGTATAAGTTCCTTCCTGAAAGTCAAAGGCAAGGGGAAAAAAAAGTCCCAGCTCAAGCATTTGGGCAGGAGGAGCACCCCTCACTGGACAAGGGTCAGAGTTTCTGTTCTGTTCAGTCCTTTCACAGACTGCCTGAGGCCCATCCCCACTAGGGAGGACAGACAGCTCTTCCCTGACTACCAGTTCAGATATTCTGTTCACCCAGAAACACCCTCACAGACACACCCAGAGTAACTTTTGACCGAATGTCTGGGCATCCTGTAGTCCAGTCAGGTCGACATATAAATTTGCCCCACATAGCCTGAGAGGGAAGGCAAAAAATGAGGAAGTGAATACAAGTGGGATGAGGGTAACAGAGCAGAAAAATAAGGCTGTGTGAGAGCTCATAGCAAAAGGTCCTTGCCTGGCGTGGGAATACTTTGTGTTTCGAGCCTAGAAGGAGAGGCAGGGGCGCTGAGTGGGGTTTCCAGCGTCTATGAGCAGGTGGACAGGGCATCTTAGGAACTGGAGCATTTTACTCTCTGCCCATGAATTACACCGTGATGATTAAGACTATCAAGCTCTCCGTGGTGCTTAGAGGGGAAGGCAGGTGTCTTAAGATTTTCCACCAAAGTCAAAAATTCTTGTAGGTAAGGGAATTTGATTCAATGTGGCCCCAGTCTGTTGAAGGGCTTCCCCGAGAGCTCAGCAGGTAAAGAATCTGCCCACAATGCAGGAGACACAGGTTCGATCCCTGGGTCAGGAAAGTTCCCTGGAGGAGGAAATGGCAACTCACTCCAGCATTCTTGCCTGAAAAATCTCATGCACAGAGAAGCCTGGCAGGCTATAGTCCATGGGGTCACAAAGAGCCAGACACAGCTAAGCATAAGCACGGTCACTGAGATTCAGTAGCCATAAGCCACTTCAAGGGAGGGTCCCTAGCATGAGATTTTGCTACTCTTTGGCTTAATTTTTAAAATACTGTTGCATTTCTTTTAATTCTTGTTAAATAAATTAATTCATTTGATCCTCACAACAGTTCTCTAAAGGAGGTGTATTATTATTTCTATTCTCATTTTTACAGATAACACAGAGAGGTTAAATAGTTTTCCCGAGTTTGCACAGCCAGGCAACCTGGCCTCAAGGTCTATGCTTTAATATCAAGCTGGAGTCCAACTAGAATTTCAGTGTTTGTTTCTAAACAGTCAGATGAGGGACTTCCCTGGCCTTCCAGTGATTGAGACTCTGCACTTCCAGTGCAGGGGGCCCTGGCTCTATCCCTGGTGGGGGACTGAAATCCCACATGCCACATGGCCAAAAATTTTAAAAAAATAAGCAGCTGGATCACCTGTGTCCTCAAGAGGATCCTCTCTGGGAGAACTTTCTGAACCAGATTGGGTCCATCATGAATTTTGGATAAACCAAAAGCATTCAGAAAATGCGTGATCAGCACCATACTGTACACACGAACACAGGGGGATGTCCCTGCCTGCAAGAGCACTCCAGATTCCTGGAATTCCGCACCTCTAGCTTTCTTCCTTTGGCTGAAGGACTCTTCCAGAGCCAAGGCCACCTCACCTACAGAGTGCTCCTTTGCCCAACAAGCTCCAATACAAGGATCACAGGTCCCACCACGGCTCCATCTTGCACCTACTGCAGTTTTCTTGCAACAAGAATTGGCCTGCACTCATACTGGTTAAGGGTAAACCAATATTTACTCTTGATTTTGAAAAGAGGAGGGGAGTCAATCGCTTGCCCCAACCATGCCTGGCAGAGGTTGTGAGAAGGTGACTTGTCCATTAAGAGCCCAGCTCATGTTTTATGTATTTCTAAAGAGCCACAATTTGAACTTAATTCCTCCTCCCTTTAAGACAAGAACCCCCAAGTTAGCATTTAAAATGTCACATGCAGCCGGAGGCCTCTGTGGGTCATGGAGGGCTGGACAGTTTATACTGGGAAGTCATAAAATTGATGCTGAATGATTTCAAGACCCAGAGAGTTGCCTAAGAGGTCGAGAATAGAAAATTTGAAACTAAACCATGAATAAATCTTAGGAAAGCTGATAGCATAGCTTTAAAAAAGGAAGCTGGTAAATAGGCTGAGTTGAAACTTTGAATTCACATTATGAGGGTTAGTGAAAGGAAGTGACCCTTAGGTTGGCAGTGAGTCGTGGCGGGTCCCGGTGTGCAGGCAGTGTGCCCCTCACCAAGGTCACCTCAGCTGAAGCAGTGTCCTTATTAATCAGTAGGACAATGGAGATGCTGGGACATAGAGCTAGTGAGTGGCAAAGCAGGGATTTGAACTAGAGCCTGCCTGGATCGAGGCATGTGAAGGACTTACAACTGTGCTGGGCACACAGGAAGTACAATATGCACATTACCACCGTTGTCGTTATCATCATCATCATCATTATTTTAAAGTCTAAAAATATAAGCTTTAGGGGCTCTTAGTTCCCGTGATGTGATCCTTTCTAAAAGACTCTTCCTGGGACTTCCCCAGTGGTCCAGTGGTTAAAAATCCACCTTGCAATGCAGGGGACTCAGTTCAATCCCTGGTCGGGGAACTAAGATCCCACATGTCACAGGGCAACTAAGCCCGTACGCTGCAAGTACTGAGCCCAGATGTCAAACTGGAGAGTCCATGCACTGCATCAAAAGACCCTGCATGACTCAACAAAGATTGCACACGCCACAACTGAGACCCAACACAGCCAAATAAATAAAAGACTCTTCCTAGTTGTCACCCCAAATCTACCTCGGTTATTTTGGAAACTCAACTTGATGTGTGGATCAACTCGAAAAGTTGATCATGGAACTCAACTTGAAAAGTGCATCATGGAAGAAACTGTTAACCAGCATTGAGTAATCCCAGCCCCTTCTGTTGCCTCCAAACATTATGTGTAGTAAGAGCTTTTTATTAGCCATCTTGTCTTGCAATTGCTTGCTTTGCCAAACATGCTGTACTTCTTTCCATATCAGCTCACAGAGCTGCATCCTAAGGCCATGGCTGGGGTGGCTGCTGGTGGAGGAACCCACCTAAAGCCAGGACCAGGAGAGGCTCCCTGTGATGGATTTTTCTTTGCTTACCGTTTCTCTCCATAACCAAACCTAATTATTACCATCCTTCAAATTAATTTCTTCTGAGATTGATCAGTTTGGCCATGGAGGCTGAGCGTTGCTCTGAACCAACTCAGGGATCACACACACCAGGGCCAGAAAGAGAGCCCTCCCTTTGTTCTGTTTTGTTGTGTTTGTTTGGTTTTGTTTTGTTTAAGCGCCTACACCCCCAAAGCAATTCTTTTTCATTTTTTTCTACACAAATCACCTACTTCGCGCGCACACAGCCCACCCGTTCCCTCCCCAGCCTTTCACCGCCTAGAAGAATCCTGGTCTCCATCTAAGCCTTCGACACTCAACAGGGCTGCACATTTGAACCACCTAGGGAGCCTTTCAAAAATCCTGAGGCCTAAGCCACGCCCCAGACCAATTAAACCCGCAACCTCGGGGGTGGGGCCAGGCACCAGGCATTTCTAAAGCTCAGAGGTGACTGCAACATAGCTGGGGATGGAAACCACCCCACTCAATGCCAAGTCCAGAGGCTTCTGTTCTGTGAAGCAGCAGCCTCTAATTTCATCTGCTCCCAGCCTAGTGTACACACATACCACAGTTATTTTTCTTTTCAGTAAAAACATTACCTTTATTTGTTCATTTTAGAGTAGTGTATTCAAAATTGTAAAGGTACACAAGGAAAATCTCCCTCCCACCTCCCAGCTTCCCTCCGCAGAAGGAAAAGTGTTCATTTTCTGCTCTCTGAGGCTCCATGACCGAGGGGACAGGCACAGCCTTTGGGTCACTGAGGCCTGCCTTTAAATCCTGCTTCTGGGGACTCCCCTGGTGGTCCAGTGGTTAACACGTCACCTCCCAGTGCAAGGGATGTGGGTTCAATCCCTGATTGGGGAACTAAGATCCCACATACCTCGTGGCCAAAAAAAAACAAAACATAAGACAGAAGCAATATGGTAACAAATTCAATAAAGACTTTGAAAAAAATATTGTTTATAAAAGATTTATAAATAAATAATAGAAATAAATGGAGAAGGAAATGACAATCCCCTCCAGTATTCTTGCCTGGAAGATCCCATGGATGGAGGAGCCTGGCAAGTTACAGTCCATGGGGTCACAAAGAGCTGGACACGACTGACCGACTAACACACACATATAAATGGATCCTGCTTTCACCACTGACTCCCCGTATGACCTTGGATTAGTCATTCAGGTCTCCAGTCCTTGGTTTCCCATCTATAAAGTGGAAATAATGCCCCCTGCCTCTTGGAGCTGTGAAGGAGGGTGAAAGGGGTGTTTGGGTTTTCTCCTGCAGTCTAGCAAATGATCCCAACACTTAGAGGCTTATAAAACAACCATTTTATTCATTCAAGAATCGATGGGTCAGGAATTCAGGCCGGGGTGATCATGGTCCACAAGGTGTCCTCGGAGGTCATTCTCCTCACTAATGGCTGGGCTGGACTAGAAGCTCCAAGACGGCTCCACTCACATGACTGTCTCATTGGGGCCCTTCTGCTTGGCCTCTGACTAGTTCAGGCTTCCTCACAGCATGGCCTCTGGTGGTCAGACATAGACTGCCCTCCCTCAAGAATACTGTAAAGCAGGAAAGTGGATACACAGGCAATTTTCAGAAGTTACATGGTCCACCCAGATTCAAGGGGAGAAGAAATACGCACTAATTTGTGATGGGAAAGTGCTGTGGTCACATGGTCAAAGAGCACGTGGGGTGGGGTATCCTTTTGGTCTCTTTAGAAACACAGTCCACCTCTAGAGGGATTGAATGCACAGTGCCAGCGTAAGGCAGGAAGCCAACCATGAGGGCTTCCCAGGTGGCTCAGTCATAAAGAATCCGCCAGCCAGTGCAGGAGACGCAGGAGACTTGGGTTCGATCCTTGGGTCAGAAAGATCCCCTGGAGAAGGAAATGGCAACCCACTCCATTCTTCTCTGGAAAATCCTATGGACAGAGGAGGCTGGTGCACTACAGACCATAGGGTGGCAAAGAGTCAGATATGACTGAGCAACTGAGCAACAGACGTTAGATCCCACCCTCCTTCTCAGCACACAGTTCTTGTGCCTTTTACTGCAGTTCATTACTTAAATATTTTTTTAAGTTCCATCCTTGGTGCCTGGCCAAGAGCCTGGCAAGATAGATGACCAGTGAGTATTTCTATGAAATCTCAGCATTCACTGTACATCTAGTCCTGTGAGTGCTAATAGGAGGGATTCCTAAAATACCAAGTCATGTGATGCCTTTCCTGGCTTCCCCCTCCTCCACCCTCTTACATGCTGGTCATTCTGGTGTGCTGTGTCCACAACCTGAAAGGCCCTCCTTCTCTCTTGGAGATGTGTAAGGACCAGGGGGCAGCAGGAGCAGAGGTGGAAGACATGAGCAGGGCATGACACGACTCCCACCCAGAAGGACCACAGGGTGAGTGAGAAGAGATTTGATGACCAGACCAAGCAACATCTCCAATTCCCTGTGATGAATTGGAGCTTCATTTTCCAGGCAAAAGGGCCCCACCGCAGGCATTTCTAGGAGACGAGAGACATAATTAGACATGCACGCCATTGTGCAAATGAACAGAGGGCAGAGAATGGATGTTTCAACATGTACCATCTTGGCACTCAGACTTCTGAGCCCTAGACAGTCAAAACAAGGCTCTCCACTGCAGATCCTCCTCCCTGGGGAGACTAAGGCCTGGGTGGAGAAGGGGATTGCCCTCAGTGAGGGCCACGGGCCTTTGGCCATGCAGCTGGATTCCAGAAAACATGTCTGCCAGGCTTCTGTCTGACATTGAGAAATGTCTTAGCGGCACAGGGGGTAATGATTGATAGGTCTGATGAATGCATCCCCATTATTATTGAAATTTATACACATTCTACCGATCGAAGACTCTCCCGGTGTATGAGACTCATTTAATATTCACAGCTGTTGTTTTTCAACTGGAAACCCAAGCGTCTGGCCCCTGGATTGACAAAGCTGAAAACTGGGGGCACCTTCCAGAAAGCAAATTCCAGATCTAAAGCCCCCATTTGAAAAGTGCCCCCTGCCACTAATTTACATGTGACCTGGGCACCCAGCTGCTGAATCTGAGCCATATTCTAGGAAAATGAACCAGGTCGCAGACAGGATGAGCCAGCCCAGACCCTCACTTACCTGAGAAGGCTCCAGCTCCCTGTGACTATTCATTTAGCCATTCATTCGTTAACAGATCTTTTGAACACCTACTATTTGCCAAGTCCTGGGGTAGGTGTTAAGCATAGAGCAAAATCACCATAGACCAGGGTCCTGACCTCGGCTGTCATGTGGAGCAGATTGGTTTTCAGCAAGCCTGTTGTTCATCCTGGCAGCAAAGTGCACCCTGGTGGCCTCCGAAAGCTTCGGGGAAGCAATGCAGATTCTCGCTGCTGGGACGTGTGCACTGCTGCGTCCCCAGCGAGGAGCTGTGGATGGGCTCCAACAGATCCCAGTTGCAGAGGCACAGCATGAGTGGAGACACAGTCAGGAGAGCTTGGGGACAGCAGGTCTAAGCTCCAGGGGCTAAAGAAGAGCCGCACAAGACAAAATGTCCTGCTGAACCCCCAGTCATGAGGGCCTTAGGTGCCAGGCTGAGGAACTGGGGCTTCATTCTGCGGTCAGGCAACCCCGGCGGTGTTGGAGGAGGGGAGCGATGTACAAAAGAGGAGAAACAACAGGATCACTCAGATGTGGGTCTACACCACCCCATGTGCCCCTGGAATATGCTGCCCCTATCCCCACTATGCTCAGTCTGCAGCCCAACCAGGAGGTTTCCTAAAGACATAAACTCCAAGGGTGTCTTAGAAGGAATACTCTCAGAAACCACTTGGAAGGGGGATGGTGCTCCCCAGGATGTTCTCCCGGGGCGTAAGAGGAGGGTCCGTCACCAGGCCCCAGCAGTGTTAATGGACTAGAAGAGTTAGATATGCATGTCTGGGCCCGAGCTGAATTCGTTGGTGCACTAGTCCAAGGCTTCCAACAGAGGGCCTGTTCTGTTCCTCACCCAGGCCCACTCCATCCCTCTTCTGAACGAACGCTCAAACAAATGTTAAAAACCATTGTTTGAAAGGATGGCCACATTGCTAGCATTGCCAAGACATTCAGGTCTCTGGCACTGCCAGAGGGGGGACAGACACTGTGCTGGGTCCCGCTCAGCTCTCTCCAGCCCCAGACAGGATGGAGTATCACCTCTAGAGGCAAAGGTATGTCCCAATAGCAGAGCTGGGGTTATAACCGGAGGGCTTCAAATACTCTGGGTTAAGATGTCCAGACTCACAAAAACCCGTGACCAAGAATCAAGAAGGTGGTTCCATCAGAGTAGAAGCCCCTACAGAGAAGGCCTGGCCATCAGATTAGACTCGAGGTGACAGAGAGGAAGGAAATGCACTCAGAAGTTAGTGAGCGCATGGATTTATAGGAAAGACAGCAAACTGGGAGAAAGGAAAGGAGACCAATCGCATGAGAAAAGAACGCTTGTTCGCTTGTTCGTGTGTGAATCACTCGGCAGCCTGCAGCAACCCCTAGAAGAAAATGCAGAATGCCAACAGTGTTAGCAAAAGACACATTTTGTTGACACAGTGGATCCGAGCCAGGGAAGAGTGATAGAAAGGGCGGCCACGTGGATGAGGAACGGGCTTGCCACTCAGAAACTAGAGCTCACAGGCACCCTATGGAGCTCCCAGAGGCAGCAAAAGAGATCCTGTGCCCCACTCTGGACGTGTGTGTGAGAGTGTGTGCAGGCACGTGTGGACCCATGTGTGCCTGCCTGTGTGTACGCGTGCGGGCCATGTGTGAGTGTGTGCGCTTATGCATATACATGCATGCTTGTGAGTGTGTGTGTGTGTGTGCAGTATGTGGGTGTGCACATGTGCATATGCGTTTGTGCTACTAGATCCTGTGATGCATGTCTGTGTGTAAGCGTGGGCGTACGTGCACACGTTCGTGAGTGTGTGCACGTGTGTATGTTCATGAACACACATGCGTTCCCACACGCACGTGCATTTTAGGGGAGGCTGGCATCATGCTGGTCCTCCCCGCCCCTGCCAAGGCAACTGGCAAGAGCAGAGCCCTCAACTCACAATCCTGGCATCTGGGTGACTGTGGCACCCAGGATTTGCTTACATTTAACTAAGTCCAGTCTAAAAACCTGGCTTCTTGCCCAGGGCACTCGCTGTCTGATTCCCTCAAGACACGAAGAGTCTAGAGAGGTTGAAAGTGGGCTGCATTTTCTGCAGGTGGAGGGGTGCTTGAGCTCCTTCTCTTGTCCTACCTGCCCAGGACGCACTCTGGCTTCCTCCCGGCCCTCCTGCTTCCTCCCCGCTCTGCTGCCCTTCCTTCAGGATTCCTTCTACCCCTGGGGACTTCACCAGGGGCTCCTCCTTCACAAAGCACTCACTCTCCTTCTGCTTCTCTGTGACGCCCACATCCCACCCAAACTCTACTTCCCTCCCTGCTCACACCACAGGGCTCAGCCCAGACACCATCATTTCCTGGTTTTCCATAGCTGTTGTTGGTTTTTTTTTTTTTTTTAAAGAAGTTCTAGTGATATATTCATATACCCTACAATTCACCCATTTAAAATGAACAATTCAAAGGTCTTAGTAAATTCACAGGGTTGTGCTACCAACACCACAGTTTAATTTTAGGACATGTTCATCTCCCTTAGAAGAAGCCTAATAACCATTCACAACCCCTCTCCATTCCCTCCTCCCGCAACCACTAATCTACTTTCCCTTTCTGTGAATTTGCCTTTTCTAGGAATTTCACATAAATGAAACCATGGAATGTACGGTCTTTGGTGACCAATTTCTTTCACTTAACAGCATGTTTTCAAAGTTCATCCATGTTGTAATGTATTAATACTGCATTCCTTTTTATTGCCAAATTTAGCATGTAGTATGGATATACCAGGGTCTTCCTTGGTAGCTCAGATGGTAAAGAATCCACCTGCAATGTGGGAAACCTGGGTTCGATACCCGGGTTGGGAAGATTCCCTGGAGGAGGGCATGGCAACCCACTCCAGTATTTTTGCCTGAAGAATCCGCATGGACAGAGGTAACTGGCAGGTTGCAGTCCACTGGGTCACAAAGAGTTAGACACGACCGAGTGACTAGGCACATACACACATGGATACACTGTGGAGGGGGATGGCAACCCACTCCAGTACTCTTGCCTGGAGAATCCCATGGACAGAGGACCTCGGCGGGCTATAGTCCACAGGGTCTCAAAGAGGCAGACACGACTAAAGTGACTTAGCACACGTGCACACGGATACACCATAGCTTATTCGTCTATTCATCAGCTGATGGACATTTGGGAACTTTCCATCCACTTTTTCTGTTGGGTATGGACCTAGGAGTGGAATTGTTGGTTTATATGGTAACTCGGTGTTTAATTTTCTAAGCAAACTGTTTTCCAAAGTGGAAAAGTGGCTGTTGCATTCTAAACTCCCCCCAGCAATTAAGAGGAATTCAACCTCTTCACATCCTCATTAGCACTGGTTATTATCTGACTTTTGATTCTAATCATCCTTGTGGGTGTACAGTAGTACTCATTGTGGTTTTGATTTGCATTCTTTGATAACTAATGGTAACTTACCACTGTAACTTTTCAGAGCTTATGGGCATTTGTGTATGTTCTTTGGAATAATGTCTTTTCAAATCCTTTGTCCGTTTTTTTAGTCTTTTGTCTTTTTGTTGTTGAGTTGTAAGAGTCCTGTATATAGTTATAAATACTAGACCCTTGTCAGATATATGATTTGCAGACATTTTCTTCCATTCTGTGGGTTGGTTTTCACTTTCTTAATAGTGTGTTTTGAAGCACACGTTTTTTATTCTGATGTAGTTCAAATCGTTACTTTTCTTCAGTTACTTGTGCTTGTAGTGTCATATCCAAGAAAGCACTACCTAACCCAAGGTCACAAAAATTTACATTTCTTTCTAAAAGCTTTTTAGTTTAAGCTCTTGCATCTGGGTCTATGATCCATTGAGCCTTCAACACTTGTTTATTCGGCAGCTACCATGAGCCAGGTGGGGCTTCCCAGGTGGTGAGTAGTAAAGAACCTGCCTGCCAGGGCAGGAAATCGGATTTGATCCCTGGGTCGGGAAGATCCCCTGGAGGAGGGCATGGTAACCCCCTCCAGGATTCTTGCCTGGAGAATCCCATGGACAGAGAAGCCTAGCAGGCTGCAGTCCTTTGGGTCACACAGAGTCAGACACAACTGAAGCGATTTAGCAGGCATGCAGACATGTACCAGTCACTGAACTAGGGCTGGGTGAACCCTCAACACATCAGTGAGCAAAGCAGACAGTCTCTCATCCTTGAAAAGCTGACATCCCAGTGGAGGAAACAGACAATAATCAAGAAAACCAACAAACAGGATAAACTGAGCTGGTGTTGAGCCCTGAGTAGTGAAACCACATGGCTTATTCAGGAAACTAGGTAGTTCCATGAACCCGGAGCCCTGAGCAGATGTTAAAGCCTTCAGAGGCACGTGGGTCACTCCTAACTCTGTTCTTGTTTACGAACAGCAGACTGAGGTCCCAGAAGGTGAAGGCAGATGTCCAGTCCGCAGGGCCAGGCAGTGGCAGCTCTCAACAATGCTTTCAGCTCCAAGGGCTCTGCGGCCTGACCCCCGTCACGCCCCCAGGGTCGGCAGCCAGGCTGTCCCTAGAGGAACACGCTGCATGTTCTGCACAAGGTTTGTGTTGCCTATTAGCACATTGGCTGCAAAGTTGTAGAAAGTGCTCTGATAGCACCTGAGCAGTGTCTTGCTTTAAGTACTAAAACCATCTTAGATTAGATAATACACATGATGATTTTTACGGGCAATCCCCTCACTGGGAAAGGTTCTGCTTCTAGACAGGCTATTTCTGCCTTCACTTTTGATAAGATAATATCTCAGTTAATCCATTTCTCTGTTGGGCTTTTTGGAAACTTCTCCCTTAATCTTCATTATCTCTCACCATGTGCTTTTGTTGGGACTTCACTGGACCAGATTCACCCCCAAAGGCCTCCTTGCAGTTCTAAGAAGAGCAGATAGCAATCAGTACAACTCAGAGCTTTGCCTGTCTAGGGCCCAGGCTGGCTGTCAGTCATCTGAAGGCTTAGCCACTGCACTCCCAGGTTCCCAGGTCATAGGAACATCCCTTATTCTGACACATCCTCTCTCTGGGGAGATCTGTGCCTGCTTTGTGGAACTCTCCTGGCAACAGGAAAGAACAAAAATCTAATTATTAGTCTGCCAAATGGGGCACTTATACCAAGAAGAGTTTTAACAGTAATTAAGGTGGTCTCAGACTGAGACTTCAAACAGGGTTCAAGCTGCAGGTCATCTGCAACCTTGTACCTAGGTAGAAGAAGTAGTGAAGTTGCTCAGTCGTGTCCGACTCTTTGCGACCCTTGCGACCCCATGGACTGTATGTAGCCTACCACACTTCTCCGTCCATGGGATTTTTCCAGGCAAGAGTACTGGAGTGGGTTGCAATTTCCTTCTTCAGGAGATCTTCCCAACCCAGGGATTGAACCCAGGTCTCCCATGCTGAAGGCAGATGCTTTACCGTCTGAGCCACCAGGGAAGTCCCCAGGTAGAAGGAAAATCAATTCACCTACTATGGCTGGGGAACCCTTCTCACTGGTGGAGACAGTTCTCCAACAGGAATCAGGAGACCTAGTCTTGTGTCACTGGGCAAGTTGTGCCACCCTTTCTGGGTCTTGATTTTTTCCATAAAAAATGGCACGCTTGGCTTTGTCTCAGGGATTCCCTGGTGGCTCAGATGGTAAAGCCTCTACCCACAATGTGGGAGATCCGGATTCGATCCTTGGGTTGGGACGATCCCCTGAAGAAGGAAATGGCAACCCACTCCAGTACTCTTGCCTAGAAAATTCCATGGACAGAGGAGCCTGGTGGGCTACAGTCCATGGGGTCACAGAGTCGGACAGGACTGAGCGACTTCACTTTGGCTTCTTCTCTAAGGTTCCTGAAGCAGTTTGCCATTCCCTTCTCCAGTGGACCACGTTTTGTCAGAACTCTCCACCATGACCCATCCGTCTTGGGTGACCCTACATGGCATGGCTCATAGTTTCATTGAATTATACAAGGCTGTGATCCATGTGATCAGTTTGGTTAGTTTTCTCTGATTGTGGTTTTCATCCCATTTGCCCTTTGATAGATGAGGATAAGAGGCTTGTGGAAGTTTCCTGATGCGAGGGACTGGCTGTGGGGGAAAACTGGGTTTTCTTCTGATAGGTGGGGCCAAACTCAGTAAATCTTTAATCCAATTTCTGCTGATGGATGGGGCTGTGTTTCCTCTCTCCTCAGTTTAGTTCAGTTCAGTCCCTCAGCTCATCATGTCTGATTCTTTGCAACCCATGGACTGCAGCACACCAGGCCTCCCTGTCCATCATCAACTCCCAGAATCTACTCAAACTCATGTCCATTAAGTAAGTGATGCCATCCCACCACCTCATCCTCTGTCGTCCCCTTCTCCTCCTGCCCTCAATCTTTCCCAGCATCAGGGTCTTTTCCAATGAGTCAGTTCGTCACATCAGGTGTCCAAAGTATTGGAGTTTCAGCTTCAGCATCAGTCCTTCCGATGAATATTCAGGACTGATGTCCTTTAGGAAGGACTGGTTGGGTCTCCTTGCAGTCCAAGGGACTCTCAAGAGTCTTCTCCAACACCACAGTTCAAAAGCATCAGTTCTTTGGCACTCAGCTTTCTTTATAGTCCAACTCTCATATCCATACATGACCACTGGAAAAACCATAGCTTTGAGTAGACAGACATTTGTTGGAAAAGTAATGTCTCTGCTTCTTAGTATGCTGTCTAGGTTGGTCATAGCTTTCCTTCCAAGAAGCAAGCGTCTTTTAATTTCATGGCTGCAGTCACCATCTACAGTGATTCTGAAGCCCCCCAAAATAAAGTCTGTCACCATTTCCACTGTTTCCCTATCTATTTGCCATGAAGTGATGGGACCAGATGCTATGATCTTAGTTTTCTGAATGTTGAGTTTTAATGGGGACCTCCTTCAAAAAGACTTATGCCAGCATGCTGTGGCTCCCAGGACTGTTGTAGTCAGTGCCCTGACCCTGAGACAGGCCACTGTCGACCCATGCCTCCACCAGAGACTTCTGGACACTCATAGGCAGGTCTGGCTCAGCCTCTTGTGGGGTCCCTGCTCCTTTCTCCTGGGTCCTGGTGTGCACAAGGTTTTGTTTGTGCCCTCGAAGAGTCTGTTTCCCAGTCCTCTGGAAGTTTTGTAATCAAATCCTGCTAGCCTCCAAAGTCAGATTCCCTGGGGGTTCTCAGTCCCTTTTGCAGATCCCCAGGTTGAGAAATCTGTTGTGGGTCCTAAAAATTTTGCAACAATGTGAGAACTTCTTTGCTATCATTGTTCTCCAGTTTGTGTCGTCTGCTTGGCCGCTCTATAGTGAAGCTAATGGCGACCTCCTCCGAGAGGACTTATGCTACATGCCATGCCTTCCAGGTCCGCTGCAGCCAAAGCTCCTGTCCCCTTGGCAGGTCACTGCTGACCCGTGCCTCTGCAGGAGACACCCAGACACTCAAAGGCAGGTCTGGTTCGGTCTCTTGCGGGAGTCACTGCTTCTTTCCCTTCATCCAGGTGCGCACAAATTTTTGTTTGTGCCCTCCAAGCATCTCTGGCGGGTCTGAGATTTGACTTTAAACATGATTGAGCCCTTCCTACCATCTTCTCGGGGCTTCTCCTTTGCCATTGGACATGGGGTATCTTTTTTTGGTGGAATCCAGAATTCTCCTGTTGATGGTTGTTCAGTGGCTAGCTGTGATTTTGGTGTTCTTGCAGGAGAAGATGAGTACACACCCTTCTACTCTTCCATCTTACTTGTGGTGTGTTACCAGGTCAAAGCTGTGGTTTTTCCAGTAGTCATGTATGGATGTGAGAGTTGGACCATAACGAAGGCTGAGAGCTGAAGAATTGATGCTTTTGAACTGTGGTATTGCAGAAAACTTTTGAGAGTCCCTTGGACTGCAAGGAAATCAAACCAGTCAATCCTAAACGAAATTAATTGTGAACATTCATTGGAAGGACTGATACTGAAGCTGAAACTCCAATAGTTTGGCCACTTGATGCAAAGAGCCAACTTATTAGAAAAGACCCTGATGCTGGGAAAGATCGAGGGCAGGAGGAGAAGGGGACGACAGAGGATGAGAGGGTTGGATGGCATCACTAACTCAACGTACATGAGTTCAAGCAAGCTCCAGGAGTTGGTGAAGGACAGGGAAGCCTGTGTCATGCTGCTGTCCATGGGGTTGCAGAGTTGGACACGACTGAGCAACTGAACAAAAGCAACTAAGTTTCCTGGTCTTTAATTTGTCTTCTTTAACTTGTACATATTTAGGCAACAATGACTTTTTCGTGCCAACGTATTGACTCTGATGAAGGTGTTGGGGGAGGGAGTGAAGAGATTTACTTCTTAAAGATCATTGCTCTATGTTTAAATGTGCCATGTCCACCCTAGTGGCTACTAGCCACATGTGGCTTTTAAATATCAATGGATTTAAATGCCATAAAATGTAAAAGACAGTACTTGAGCACATGAGCAACATTTCAGGAGTCTTGGACACCGAACACAGAAAACATTTCTATCATTGCTGAAAGTTCTAACTGACAGCACAGGTATAATAGCATTTTCTCATGAATCATTTCCTTGAATTTTACAACAATTCAGTGAGATGAGTGGGAGAGGACTAACAAGATTCAGAGATTCAGGGCTGCTCTGTGTCTCCCAGGTACAGCTTTTGCATACACATTGCATGTAATCCACTCCATATCTTGTCAAAAAAGATGTCATCATTTCCTTTTTTAAATAGGAAAACTAATGCCAGAGAAGCAAAGTAATTTACCCAAAGTTACTCAGTTAGTAACCAACCCCACAACCCTACACAGTGGCAGTCAGACAGGAGCAAGCATTGGATTCTCCAGATGAAGAGACTGAGGTTCAGGGAGGTCACATGGCTCAGGCAAGGGTCCCTGCTCTGGGGGCTCAGTAAGCCCTCTCCCCACTCTAGCCAGCAGGGACCCATGAGGTAGGGGCCTTCAGCTGCCGGTTCTAGACTCTAAAAGGAACACTTTCTATCTGAGAACTAACAAAGCAAGAGAAAATTCATGCTTTTGCAGTGATGAAAATGAAAATTTCCAATTTGCTAGTCAAAAAGCATTTCCCTGTTTAGAGATAAGAGTAACTTTGAGTCTTTGTTATCAGTGATTAATTCATTACTGCACAGGGCCTCCCTGTGGTGTCTGGCCCCACTACGTGGTTTAGGAAGCCCGTCTACCTGGCTGCAGCAACTGGCCAATCCCCAAACTCCCTTTTGCCTGATCTCCTTGCCAACACTGCTGGGTGACTTTTTAAATTTTTTATTGAGTTGTAATTTACACACCATACAATTTGCTTGCTTTATGTACAATGGTTTTTGGTATATTTACAGAGTTGTGTAACTATCACCACAGGAATAGGGTTGGTTGTTTTTTTTTTTTTTTTTTTCCTTTGGCTGCAAGACATATGGAATCTTATTTCTCCAACCAGAGATCGAACCCATACCACCTGCATTGGAAGGAAGGAGTCTTAACTGCTGGGCTGCCAGAAAAGTTCTGATTTTTTTCTTTTTTAAGTTTTAAGGGAAGTCTGCCTTGGAGAAAGGGTGTGTGTATCTGTCAGTGTGTGTATATGTATCATCACAGTATCTGGGGCTGTCTCACTAAGTTAGAGAAATGAAGGAAACTTTCTTAATGAAGCAGCCTTCTAACTGATGTCTGCACTCAGAGTGTTGGACTGGGTGGGCATCAGGAGACACAGGCCCAGAGCCTAGCTTGCTTCTTCTTCCTTGAGCCTTTCAATTTAATTTAATAAGAATTTATTGTTGTCAGGAAAGCTGCTAGCCAGGGAAGAAAAATGGGCTTTGGCTTTCATGTCAGTTGATTGGTAGCCCCTGCCTACAGTGCTAGATGGAGAAGGAGCTGAGGCTCAGTGGGTGAGAACACCTTGATTGATTATTCATGTCTGTCAGGACTCAGGAGGCGCTGGCTGCATCCTACAGTAAGATGAAATGAGGGTAATGATGATACAACTAATAATCATAGTAATTAGAAGAAAATCTTCCTGGTCAGGTCGTTGGGGATATTAAGTGAGATCTTAGATGTGAAGGTAATTTGTGACCTAGACAGGTGAACTCATGATGTCTGGGCTCTTATTACTGCTTTGATTGTGAATCATGACTCCCTTGTTCAAACAACGTGCTCCTTCCCCACAACCCTAAGTGTTGCCAGGCCTTCCTTGTCATGAGCCTGGAGGCAGCAGCGATGTGGAGGGAGATCCGTGGGTCAATGCTCATTCACTCATTCCTGCACTCAGCATTCCCAGCCCTGGTCGTTTCACTCAGGATGCATTTCAAACAGTCTTTCAAGATGGTACCAGCACCAAGGTGGTACAAGACAGACAGATGTCTATCTCTTCAGTGCTCCTGGAAGAGTCATCCTTTGGACTTGATCTTCGGGGAAGGGGGATTTGTTTTCCACCCAGGCTTGTGCCTCTCAAAGCCTCCAGGGCTGATGATGACCACCATGCCAGGACCACTCCGGGAGACACTAAGCTCCAGCGCCGAGCACACAGTTTCTATGGCAGCCGATCCGGGAGGCATCACTAAGGGGCAGGGACCTGGCTCGGGAGGGAAGGAAGCCACATCGGGGATGTGAGGAGCAGGTCGCTCCTGTGGGCAACTGGGGCTCCCTCCAGCTGGGCAACAACAGGAGGCATACAACTGAAAGGTCTCAAAGCTGCCCACCGGGAAGTGAGGAAGTCAGGATATACATTCACCAGTTCTCATCCTTCAGTGCTTGACGATCGCTCCTGCGGCATTAACTCCCTGACTTTTCTGGTCATCCCCACGTGCAGGCCAAGTTTGCTCCTGCAGCCAGAGCAAGCTCTCAGGCAGAGTTCCACGTGTGTGAGTTAGGAAGCCTTAGGTGTGAACAGATCCGGCAAGTGCCGAGCAGACGTGGGCAGGTCACCGCCAGCATCTTCCGTCTCCATAAGTATCACCGGAGTTTAGATCTACAGCAGCATTAAAGATCTGATCAGCCTTCTCATCACCAGGCTGGGGAAAATGAAGCTCAGAGAAGGTAGGAGACACACACAAGTTCATGCAGCAAGTCCTCAGAAATGATAATAACCCTAATGCCAGTTACCAGACATGATGGCAGGGGCTTTGCATAATTACCTCTAAGCTTTGCCATTACCCCCAGGAGGTAGCTGTTACTGTTTCATTTACAGTTAAGACAACAGAGCTCTGAGAAGGGAAGTATTTGCCTAAGGACCCGGAGCATAAGTGGTTGGGATGGAATTCTAGCCCAGGTCTGTCTGCCTCCATAGCCTGGGATCTTTTCACCACTCGGCAAAGCCAGCAGGAGCTTCCAGGCATAGTTCAGAGCCCAGGGTTCTCCCCATTGCCCCCAACAGTCCAGACAAGGGGTACCCTCTAGGTCAAGGGCCTGAATCTGACTTTAACTGCCTTAAACTCCCTCAAAAGCTCAGAGCTAGTCCACCACTGGGCATCTCTGCCTCCACCCAGGGTGGTGCATCATTCTCAGCAGAACAACCTGGCGAGGACACGGGAGTGGGCCGGGAGCAGAGGTCAACAGGGGAGCAAAACGGGTGGCACCCCAGTCAGTGAGCCTGACTCCCTGAAGGAGCTGCAGGGGGACCTGTGATCAGCGGTGCGCCCCCGAGTCAAAGCACAGGAAGGTGGGCCTCTACCCCACCTGCAGAACTGGACGACAGAGACAAGAGTTAATACTTCACGGGCACTTCTTGTACCCGTCACTCTTCACACGAATGAACACACAGAATTCTCAAACTAAGGCAGGAGGCATTACTAACAGCATCCTCAATTCACAAAGGAGGAAACTGAGGCCCAGAAAAAACAGAGTGACCTGTCAAGGCCACTGAGATTGGAACTCAGGCGGCTTGCTTCCAAATCTGACACCACTCTGGACACCATCAGTATTCTGGCTCAGATAGTAAAGAATCTGCCCGCAATCCAGGAGACCTGGGTTCTATCCTGGGTTGGGAAGATCAGCTGGAGAAGGGCATGGCAACTCACTTCAGTGTTCTTGCCTGGAGAATCCCACCGACAGAGGAGCCTGGCGGGCTACAGTCCATGGGGTCGCAAAGAGTCAGACAGGACTAACACTTCAGGCCACTCCGGCGCGTCCATAAAAGGAGACCCTCCCCCAATATATGGTACAGAACCCTTGCTTACCGTAGCGGTTTTGGCCAGCACGCATTCATTCTGGAGGTTAGTACTGTTATGATCTCCGTATTTTACTAACGAGGAAACAGATCCGAGAGGGTCCAAGGTCAACCGCAAGTCAGATGTAAAGCCAGTGTCGGTTTCCCAGCGAGCTTTCCCCGGTTGGAGGGTGGGGTGGTACCAGAGCCCAGCTCACCACCAGCACCGCCCCCACCCGCCCCGGGCACCCCCGCCCAGCCCGCAGGACCCAGCGCCGCGGCAGCGCTGACTAGGCACCTCCAGCCTGTACCCCGGGGCAGAGCACTCAGCACGGCTGCCTGGGGACGTCCCCAGTGGCTCCGCCTCCTCAGAGGGAGAGAGGGACCCTCGGGGAGAGTGTACGAGGGAGCCTGGGGCGGGAGAGCTAATTCTAGAGGGTGCCTCCGGGCCCAGAGAAGGCAGCAGGATGGGGGTGGGGAGTGAGGAGGAAGGGTGAAGGGAGGAGGGGAGGATGCGCACAGAATCACTAGAAGCGGAAGGCGGTGGTCCACCCATCAGAGCCCGGTGGAGACCACGTCTGTCTAGAAGAGGCATTTCTCACCGCGCCCACCCACCCACCCCCACCGCAAACAAAGAGCAAGAAACCACCCCCACCCCCAAACTAGGAAGCAGGGGACCGAGGATTTAGAGAACCCAACAGAAAGGGCTGGAAGAGGGCTTTGGGTCCAACCCCACCTGCCCAGGTGGAGGAACTGAGACCCCAGGAAGGAGAGACCTCGTGGCCTGGCTGGGGGGGTTAGTCTTGTTTGAAAGGGTGTGCAGGCCAAGTCCTGGGGTACCTTCTCCCAACACTGTCCCTTCCCCAGAGCCCTGCCCCTCCCCTCCCCAGCCTCTGCCTTCCCAATGGCCCAGTCCCGACCTCTGGGAAGGTCCCAGTGTCCCCACTACCCTCAGGGATTCCCCTTTCCAAATTCTGGCTCCATCCCTTGATGGACGGTTTGGCCTTGGGAAGCCTCTCTGGGTGTCTGGACCAGGGTGGTGTTAGGAGAAGCACACAGATTGAAACCACCCACCCTGGCCAGGCACCATAGTAACTATTTGCATGAGTTGTTTTATGACAGGAGATCCTGATAAGGAGTACGGAACTAATAAGCCACCACCAACCCGAAGAGCTTGGGAAAGGTTAAAAGGAGACACCACGTGTCCATCCACTTCCCAGAACCCCTCTCGCGAGCATCCATCTTGGCTGAGCGATGCATGCGCCACCAGGAAAGACTCTGAATTAGAATGATTGGCCAAAGACCACCCAGAAACTAATCCCATCATCATAAAACCCGAGACTGTGAGCCACGCAGCAGAGCTGTTCTCCTGGGTTCCCTTACCCTACTGCTCTCCACCCGGGTGCCCTTTCCCAGTAAAATCTCTTGCTTTGTCAGCAGATGTGTCTCCTCAGACAATTCATTTCCGAGTGTTAGACAAGAGCCCAGTTTCGGGCCCTGGAAGGGGTCCCCTTTCCTGCAATAGTGGGAGGTGGGGGAGAGTGAAGGAGGCTGAGGCGGCACTGGCTGGGGGCTTCCCTCCCACCCAGGCACTGGGTGCTTCCAGCCTCCAACCTAAGAGGCAAGTCACCTCTATGTGGGGAATGATAATACCACCACCAAGGAGAGCAACTCCCCTCTGCCCCCCAGGAAAGCACTTACCCCTGGACTGACCCCGGATCCAGCTCGTCCCTCAGCTCCCCGGCCCTTTCCCTCACACCCCAGCTTCAGCCCCACCAACTCTTTTCCGGTCCCCTAATTTCCACACCCTCTCCTGACTCCAGCATTTGTGCCTTCTGTGTGCTCTACCGGGAATGCTCCCCAGCAAAGTGACTGCAAATGAAAGAAAAGATATTGGAGGGCGCCCCCGGGGCTAGGGGCAGAGCAGGCCTTTGTCAGGGTCTGACCGTTTGCAGGGTGGCTTTCAAACACGGCCCTGGGCGTCAGGGCCACCAGACCCCCAGGGCAGGGGCTTTCTGGGGGTTCCTTTGCCAGGATGGAGAGAGGAGAGAAGGCCTGGGTCAGCCACTCTCACCAGGGGCCTTGGCACTTGCCCGTCCTCCAGCCTGGCTTGCTTCTCCCTGGATCTCCGCAGGCCACAGCTCACGTGGCACCTCCAGGAAGAGACTGCTTTGGCCACATGTCCCTGAGCCTTATTGTCTTCATAGCACTTATCATAAACTGACATCTCTGATGTGTTTACACACCCACTGTCTATCTGCAACCCACCCCCCACCCTCCCGCCAGAGACCTTGCTCAGGTGGCTCTCTGAGGACCTCTGGCACCTCAGCAAGCTGCTACTTAGTGGGTGCTCAAGACCTATTTGTCAAATAACTGAAAGGGCCTCCACGTGCCTCTGCATCTCGTGCATCTGTTTGGAGTTGCAGCATAGACCCAGATGTGTTATTTTCCCTTGTTAATTACCGCACAGTAATTATAGTAAGAAGTGTAAGTACAGAATGCATTAATGGGAAAAAAACATAAAAGACTTCATGTACCAGCTCACAGAACACTTGAACCACTGATGGCCTCCCCGCAGCCTGCTGGGGTCTAAAGTGGATAATTTGGCCTCCTGAGTCAGGAGCTTGAGTTCCAACCCACCCCTGCTTTTTTATCCCTTCTCTGGACAGTCAACTCCTAGGCCTGGATCTGCCTCAATAGAGGCAACAGCAGGAGCAGTGAAGCCTGGGCTCTTTTGGGGTTAAAGTCTTGCTTCCATGTATCCTTGAAGTGCTAGGGGCAGGGGGTGGGAGGGGGATGTTGGGCAGATGACTTAACTTCTCTAGGCCTCAGTTTTCCCATGTGTAAAGTGGGGAGAGTAGTGCCTCCTTCCCAGGACTCTTGTGGTCCTAAATGAGACAACATAAGCAAAATGTCCACAGTGGGTTTTGGGCAAGGTGACTCAGTGTGGTGGAGAAAAGATAGGCTCCCAGCTTTCCCACCCTGGGCTCTCCTGCCACTCCCCTCTTCGGGAGATGATACACATCTGTTATGTGTTCATTGGCTTTCCCTCATCTACTCTCAAAAGCCAAGTTGACTTCGACAAGTTTGGTGAAATATGTCTTTAATATGCTTGTTGGAGACCCAGAGTTTTAAAAGGGAGTGCTGTTGTGGGGAAGGCCATATCTTCATGAAGGACTTCTCAGGTGTGCGGCCAGCTGTTTTACAGATTGTGGAGCCTGTTTACACCTCTGCTTGCCCAACACACACACACACACACACACCCCTAAAATGCCAACAGTACCCCCCACTAGGTAAAAGAGAATCACAGATGCCCCAGGGGTGGAAACCCTTGTGGGCTCAACTGACAAGAGGAGGAGAAGGAGACTAACTTAAACTTCGAAGTCCAGGAGAGGCTAAATCATGGTTGATGTTCCAGAACCAGCTCCTTTGCATAGAAGGGGTCTCAGTTGCAGCAGAAGTGGATAATTAGGCTTGACTTTTGCCTTCCTGGTGACCCTGGCGCCCTCTTGTGGGTATCAGCGGTAGCAGCAGGTTTTCCACTTGTTCTGCCTTCTGCTCCATAGAGTCATTTCCTTTTTTTTCTTATTCTTTTTTAAGTACTCTTTAATTCAGTGCCTTTTGAATATACAACCCCCAATCACCACTTTGCTGCTTTCCAAAGCATTGAAGGATGAAGATCCAATGTCATTATTGATCTTGCGTTAAAACAAGTAAGCACTTAATTTGCTTTTAAAAAATCATTATACAAAAATTTTGAAACTATTGAAAAGCACAAAGAAAAAAAACTCAAGAGTAAGCTTTCTAACTACATTACAGCGGCATGAAAAGAGAATGAGGTCACAGGCCTCCTGGTTTACTAGGAGTTTATTTAGAGAAAATAAAAGACTTTCAACAAAACATTTGCTCAATTTGAGCTCAGTTCTGAACTTGTGAAAGAGGGTGAGCATCTAGGTTTGAGAACTGAGTCAGTTCATGATGTTGACCCTGTAAATAAAGACTGTTTCTGAGCCCCGCTCCCCACACTTGCTTTTTTTTTCCCAACTATGCAGTCACCTCAGTGGTTAGAGTGAGCACTGGGGTGCCACACTCACACATCCACTGGACAATGTTTATTGATCACCTATTTCAGGCCAGACCCTCTGCAGTCCCCTTGACAGACAGGGCTTCCCTGATGGCCCAGCAGATAAAGAATCTGCCTGCAGTGCAGGAGACACAAGAGACTCGTGTTCAGTCCCTAGGTTGGGAAGATCCGCTGGGGAAGAGAACGGCAACCACTCCTGTATTCTTGCCTGAAAAATCCCGTGGACAGAGGAACCCAGCAGGCTATAGCCCAATGGGTCACAGAGTCAGACACGACTGAGCGACTAAGCACAGCACAGCATACTGCGGCCCCATCAACAGACAGAGAGGCTAAAACACAGTCCTTGCCCCTCAGAACTCATGGTCTAGACTGGACACAGATAGTCAGGTGATTACAGGGTGTGCTTTGATAAGGGAAGAACAGGCTTCTGTGGGAATCTGGAGGCTAATCCTGGCTCCATCACTCCTCAACTGTGTGACCTGGAACAAGCCACAGTCCTTCTCTGAACCTCGGTTTCTACACCTGTAAAATGGGGATGATAAAAATACCTACCTTATTAAGTTATGGTAAAGATAGAATGGCAGTCAAGTACATGTGTAAAATATGTATTAATAGCACACATATTCCCCTGCTAAATGCTATTTCTTTCCATCCATACTAAATTCTCTTTCTTCAGACTCTGGAGAGGAAACTTGACTGCAACCTCCTACTTAAGTCTGGATGCCTGCTAGACTTTGAGGAAGATCATGAAATGTTATCTGTAGTCAACGCTAGAAAGGATCCTAGAAACCAGCCAGGCAAGCCCTCTTGTTTTAGAGAAGAGTAAACCAGGGCCCAGAGACTGGAGGGGATTTACCTGAAGTCACACAGCAAGGTGCGCTTGGTCTTTGAGATCCCAGCCTCTAAGGGAGGAGCCTGTGCTTGAATCCAAGGCTCCAAGTCTCCACTGTTTGCCGATTTGGGCAAATAAGTTCAACTCTCCAAGTCTCAGTACTTTCATCTGTAAAATGGTCATGATAACAACTTTCTTCTTAAGGCTTTTTGGAGGATTGCATTAACTGACTCCCAGCGCAATACTCAGTCCACTATACCAAGAATTTACAAAGCTCAGAATTTTAAGAAAGCAGTTCTTCATTCTGAATCTACCCTTTTTGCATCCAGAATTCATAGGTCAGGACATGGCTCAAGTTCTTCCCGAGGCCTCTTGGTGGAAGCTTTGGGTGATCAGAAATAAGCTCCTATTCCAGGTGATCGAAGGGTAAATTATGATCAAAGTAAGTGAAGAGCAAAGCAGAGCCACATCCCCACCCCTTCCCCCATGAACCTCACTCAACATCATCTCGATAAACATAATTTAAGTCATAAATTTAAGAAAATAGATTGCATCTTGATCACTGACAGCCCACTGCCTCTCTTGGCAAGCCCAAGATGAATTATACTGGTTTAAGGTCAAAAACAAAATGCCAACAATTATATCAAAGCATCAGATTAAATAAAAATAAAACCCAGCAAACATCAGAATTAGTTAGCATCTGGGTGAACTATTGTTAACGGTGGCCACCCCTCAGCATTTCCTCTTTTCTTTCAAAAATAACTCTATGCTCAGAAGCCTTTCAGGGGTCACCTAAATAGAAAAGAAATCCCCTGAGATTGGTTGCAAAGTCCCGTTTATCCATTTCTCTTTCCATATCACAATGGAAAATCACCAAGGCCACGTGAAGATCTGTAAAGATTTTCTGTACACTCGTGTAAACAAAATAACATACAATTTTCCTTTTCTTCTCAGCAGAGTGTTTCATTTTTTATTTTTCTAGTTCAGGGAAAATGTTGAGATCTTTTAGGGGGGTTGTTGCAATGTCTTGAAATAAAAAATACATTAAAGAAATATTTAGGGAAGAAAAAAGCTAGTTGAAGGGACTGTTGTTCGTGGAGAAGCCAGTTGTTTCATTTTATATAAGGTTTCAACGTTTTCAGGGAGCAAGTGCATGAGGGAAGGAAGAGGTGGAAAAATCCAGAAAGAGGACGCCAGGCAAGCTCTCGTGGAGGTCAGGAGCCCCTACTTTAGGTTAATAGTGCAGCCTCCTTCCTTTTGCCTTTTCCATGTTTGTTTCTGCCTCCCACCCCTGTGGGTATGGGCTAAGGACTCCCAACTTCCTCACCACCACAGCAACAGGCTGGGGCTGAGAGGGCAAGCTGAGGCTGGGGGACAGTTTTAAACCCTCTCAACTGCCCTGGGCTGCCCACTTCTGAACATTATGGAAGACAAATAAAACCTTTATTCCAACCTGCGTGCGTGCTCAGTCACAGCCGACTCTTTGCAACCCTGTGGATTGTACTCCCCACCCCCACAATCCCCCCACCCCCCACTCCCCCACTCCCCCACTCCCCACCCCCACCCCCACTAGGTTCCTCTGTCCATGGGATTCTCCAGGCAAGAATACTGGGGTGGGTTGTCATGCCCTCCTTCAGGGGATCTTCCCAATACAGGAATCGAACCAATGTGTCCTGCGTTGCAGGCAGATTCTTTACCAGCTGAGCCACCAGGGAAGCCTGAAACAGAGTATTTTATTTGTTAGCCATCCCTGTTCCTGAGACGGTGAATCAATAAATCACTTTGCTCTCTTAAACGAGATTAAGTTGGATTTCTGATCTTAACCAAAATCACCCTCTTTTGAGGTCCTGTTCATCAGTTCCTTTTTGTTTGTTTTGTAGCTTCATAAATACAGTTTTTTATAAAACAGCAGGTTTATAAAATGTAATTTTTCATGGTCGCCCTGGTTTCCCTTTAGGCCATAGACAAAGGAACCCCATTGGTTTGGAGCCAGAAAGAAAAATTAGGAGGAAATGACGTGATGTTTGCTGCAGGATGGCTGCACGCTTTGAAGCCGGCATTCCAGAAAACCAGAAAAGTAACCAGCATTATCTTGGAGGTCTTCAAGTGTCAGGAGAGCTCTGGGTGCGTTTCTCACCTCTAGGGTGGTACCTCTGTTCTGTGAAGCCATGTCCCACCCTGCCCTGCAGGGTAGAGCACAGGACTCCTACCAGAAATGTGGGGCTCTGCAAATCCCCCACTGTTTCTTCCAAAAGGCTAAATGACTGATGGTTTTATTTTAACCTTCTGTCTTTTAGTTCAACTCTGGGAAAGTGCCCGTGTGTGGCTCGGAGTAGGAGCTCAGAAAATGTATCAGGTGAAGGAAGGGATGGAAGAGTTGAGCCCTGTGCACTTACCTCCATCCACTGTTTTGTGACGCTCTCTTTCTCTACCATTCTCACCTCCCTCTCCTCCCCAGGTTCATGGAGAGACTCATCATGGAGTTTATAGATAAGCTCCAGCCCCCCGTGCTGGTGCTTCTCCCATGCTTCTGGGAGTTCAATATGGCTCATTCACCAAACCGGACCCCGCCTGGGGTCGGGGGCGACCGGGGTAGCAGCTGGGGCCCACACCTGTCTCTATCCCAGCGTGGTGAATGCTGCCCCCTGGTGGCCGCAGCCTCCCTGCCATGAATAAGGTTCCCCTCGCAAAGGCAGCCGAGGACCTGCGCCGGGTCTTGCTGGACCGTGCCCCCTCCAGGTTGGAGACTTTCTCTGGAAGAAAGAGACCTGCTTGGCTCACTCTCACCTCGCCACCCCAGGGTGTGGCCCCCTAAAATCTTAGAAGAATGAAAACAAGACTGTTTGGAAAAACAAGACAGTAAAATAACTCAGCCAATGTTTTTTTGGGGGGGGGAATTCAAAATTCTGTGTCATCAGAAGGTAATATTTATGCCAGTCATTAACAGAACAGCAATAATGGGTCAAGTCAATCGGGTTTCCTTCAGTAGGGATGAAAAAGGATGAAATCGGTAAACTGCCAGGCCAAAGGGGATGCTGGGCATTGGGTCAGGCACTGCAGGTCCCCAGAAAGACCCAGTCGTGACGAGTCCAGCACTGGCACTTGGGGGAGCCCTGGGGTCGCCTGGCCCGGGGCTTTTATAATCTTGCTGAGCCAGAAGACAGATCCTCTGCCGAAGGGGAACAGCTGAGGGGTTGGGGGCCCTTCGCAGATGGTGGAGCTGACACTGCCTGTTATTTAAATTAACCATCAAGCTTCTCATTTTAAGCCACCTGAAGGGGCATCTCAGGCATGTTGTGATTAGCCCAAGGGAAACTGGATATGGGGAGCCTGTGTTGTTGGTGCGTTTGTCTTATTTCTGCCTAACAGGACCTAACAAGGTCATCTTTGTGTAGAAATCAAGAAACACAAATGGCTGCTTGGAGGGAACTTGAGGGGAAAACAATTGCCATGGCAATGAGTTTGTGTACATGAAAAGGCATGCGGAGCAGCCAATGAGCTCCTCTTCCAGCCTGTCTGTCATAAACACTCCTCCCACCCGGTCATAAACACTAATCATATCTTCCAGCTCAGCAACTTACACTTGATTTTTGTGTCTTACTAAGTCTTGGCATTCAGTGGAGAGTTAGAATCCAGTGGCCATGCTGGTGCCAGTCCCAAGGCTTAGTAGATTCACTCTGGAAAGCCACAGACCTAATGTCATCACCCACGGGGACCTAATGCATCAAAGGATGGCCTTTTCGTTCCCTTGAGAGCTATTATTCCTTCCAAGAAATACGTGCGTCTCTGCAGAATGACACAGGATACGACCTGCTCTCCAAAGACGCAGATTCTGCCATTTGCTCAATATCTGTTCATGTTTTAATATATCTGTGTGACCTCTGATAATGAGCACAGTCAACAGGTCAGAGCCAATGGGGTGCAAGGATCCAGGAAGAAGCCAGACAGGCTTGGTCCTTCCATCAGGACACCGACAGATTGGTGGGGGAACCTTCAAATGAACAAGTAATTATCACGGAGATGGACACTGTGAAAGGCGAGCCATCAATGGGCCAAGTGCGTGGACTGGAGGCCGTGGTCAGGGCGCCCGCCGTCCCCTCTGCCCTGAGTTGACATCAGTGTGTGGGGTGCCCTGCTGCTCTAAACTGTGAGGGAGTCAATCCACAAGCTTTTGTGAGGGCCTGCTGTTTGCAACAGTAGGAAGATAGATGACAAATGATTTTCCCTCTTCAAGAGGCTCATGGTGTCCCAAGCAGAGTGGAGCACATACCTGGGGCTCTCAGAGGAGAAATGGTGCCCAGTCCACGAAGGAGAGGCTTCCCAGTAGCCCAAGTGGTAAAGAATCTGCCTGCAGGGGACACAGAAACATGGGTTCAATCCCTGGGTCAGAAAGATTCCCTGGAAGAGTAAATGGCAACCCACTCCAGTATTCTTACCTGGAAAATCCTGTGGACAGAAGAGCCTGGCGGGCTACAGTCCATAGACTTGCAAAGAGTTGGACATGGCTGAGCACGCATGAAGGAGATGGGTGTGGACTCAACCTCAGCGGGTGGATTCTGCTTTTATATCAGTTTGGTTGTCTTTTCCGCCTTTATCAGTCTCAGGGGCCGGAAGCAAAGGCCCTCATCTCCTTGCCCCCAGCGTATCCTCCCTGTTGAACTGGTCAGGACCCTTCCCTCAGGTTCATGGTTCTGTTTTTCAACTTTTGTTTCTCTTTCATCCCTGATTCCCCACTATCATTCTCTTCCCCCTGGAAGCATCTTACTGATGTGGTTGAAATATATTCTTAAATATGTATGAATCCTTACAGAGCATGTCATGCTGTTCTGTGCTTGTATATGCTTTTAATTAACATGACTAATTCTATGTTATAGCTCTCAGGCTGGTTCTTTTTATTTTTTTTCTCCACTCAGCACCAAGGTGTGTTCAGTGGCGTGTAATAGTTGCTTCTAACCACGCACAGTATTCCATGGTGAGAACTCAAAGTCATTTTTCTCATCCCTTCCCCCAGTGACGGACTTGTGGGTCGCCTCCAGACTCCCCGACCCTCCACACTTAGCTGCTGTGGCAGCTTCATGAAGGATCCCTTTGGTCCAACGTGATGTCTCTGAGATGGACATCTAGGAGTCATCTTGCTGGATAAGTGTCTAATTTCCTTAAGTGTAGGTGAATGGCTTCCCACAGGCCCGGGATTTTGGAGCCCAAATGGTGGCCCTGAGTGAACCAGCAAAAGGCTCCCCCTTCAGGCGGATGCTGTCCTACATAGCCAGGCTGGTGGTGGTAAAGTGTGTAATTTGGGAGGAAATCCTTATGCTACTGCAGGAGATGCGGGTTCAATCCCAGGGTCAGGAAGAATCCCTGAAGGAAATGTCAACCCAGTCCAGTATTCTTGCCTGAGAAATCCCATGGACACAGGAGCCTGGAAGGCTGCAGTCCAGGGGGTTCCAAAGAATCAGGCACAACTGAGCGACTAAGTAACAACAGCCCCGTTTTCCAGGCACAGCCAGCCCTAGGCCACAGGCATGGCTGGTTGTGGGGCAGCAACCGGCATTCAGGAGGCCCTTGGCCTCCCGGCCAGCTGCCCTCATGCTGCCATCCTTGGCCTCCTGAGAGTGGCTCCCAACTGCACCCCTGGTCCTGGCATCCTTGGTGGCATCTACCTTTCTAAGCATCATCGTTTTGAGGTTTAGAAGGTGGCTTCCATGTGCTGTTTTCATTTGTGTATCTTGGATGTTAGCACGTTTGTGTGTATCTTCACGAGCTTGGTGGCCATTTGTATTGAATTTACAGGAGTTTTCCCTTCATTGGCTTTTCCCTTCTCCAGGGGATCTTCCCAACCCAGGGATCGAACCCAGGTCTCCCACATGGCACGTGGATTCTTTACCAGCTGAGCCACAAGGAAAGCCCGCCAATGGCCAGAAGGAGTCTTTTGTACATTATAGGTAATAATCATTTTTATACGTAATACAGATGTATGATGTATGCGCAGCTTGGGTTTCCCTACTTGGTCTATGCTCTCCTTTGCTGAACACAAGTCTTTAATTTTTGAAACAGCACAATTTAACAATGTTTTGGCTCATTGCACCTTTTTGGTCTTGGTTAGGAAATCTTTTCCCACCCTGCCCCTGCCCAAATCAGAAACCTATTATCCCCAACTTTCTTCCACCTCCTTTAGAGTTTTAACTTAATGTCTTTAATCAGTCTTGGAGTCCAGCATTTGTGTAGGGTAAGGCAGAATTCGGTTTCTTTTTCTTCCTAGAGCAGGCCAGATGTCTAAACTCGGTCCTTTCCCCACTGTCTCGTGGCATTTCGTTAGCGTAAACTGTGGTCAAGTCTATGCCACCGTCAATCGAGTTTTCTACATCCTTGATGGCAGTGTTTTCATCTACGTTGGCTCTGCAGTCTGCTGTGGCAGGACCACACTTTAAAAAATGGAAACAGAGAAAGACCAATCCCAGGAGAGAATAGCACACAAGCCAAGACCCGAAAGCTTCCGGCCCCAGCCTTCCTACCCCGGCTCCTCCTTACCCTTCCGATCGTGACCTAAATGTCCCGCGTCCCCCTTCTGTGGGAAGCCCCATCGCTCCCTGTCATAGCACCTTCCTCACTCCATATGTAACACACGCTATTTGTAATTTTAAATGAGCTTGCTTATTTATAGTCTCTTCTCCCTCACCAGCGAGCAAACTCTCCAAGGACAGAAACTCAGTCTGTCTTAAGTGGCACCAGGCTTTAACGCCAGGTTCACACCCTGGAAGAAGGTGGTGGAAGCACAACAAGACTGATACAAAAGCAGAATCCACCCTGTCCACTGACGCGGAGCCCACACCTGTCTCCTCCACAGGCTGGGCGCCTGCTCCTTTTCTCCTCCGAGAGCCCAAGGCACAGGCATCCCTCTGCTTGGGACATCATGAGCCTCTTAAAGATGCAAAACTATTTGTCATCTATCTTTCTACCGATTGGAGAAGGCAATGGCAACCCACTCCAGTACTTTTGCCTGGAAAATCCCATGGATGGAGGAGCCTGGTGGGCTGCAGTCCATGGGGTCGCTAGGAGTCGGACACGACTGAGCGACTTCACGTCACGTCACGTTTCTACCGATAGGGTGCTTAGGCTCTGTACTAAGCACTATACATGTATTGGCTTATTTCCTACCTTTGCACATGCGTGCACACACACACATACCAGCCCTATACGATGGGAGCTATTGTTATCTCCATTTTACAGACAAGTGGGGGCACAGAGAGGTTAAGCAACTTGCCTGAGGCCACACAAGCTGCAGAGTAAATGAACTTGGTTTCTAACTCAATCCAGCTCTAGAGTTCATGTTCTTACCCACTGACTAGACCACATCACAGAGTACAGGGCATGAATGGAGAAGGAATAAATGCAGGGGGAAAGGGAAGGGCGGTCAGGAGACTGCAGCAGCATCAACAACCATACTTGGGTGCAGTTTCTCTTTCCAAGTTATTATGCTCCTAATGAGAGGTATTTTTTCTCTAAGATGATGATTTTCATAAATTATGGAAACTTCTTTGGCCATTGCTTTTTATGTTATGGCCTGGGGTGGAGCATAGGGGGGTGAAGAATGACTTTTTGAATTCCTTCACGTTGAATTCTTGGAGACAAGACTGCATGTAGAATCCATAATTAATTGTTATTCACACTTAATATAGTTAGATAATGTGAACACATACTTTCCATTAATTTATGTGGCTGATTCCTCATCATTTTCCCATAGGTATAGTTCACTGATTTCTCAAGTTATTAAAAATTAAAATTCATATTAGGGAGTTAGAGGAGCCTGGTGTCCCTATACCTATTTTTAATCTGAAGTCACAAGCTAGGTAGAGGGAGTTCATGGCAACCGCTTCCTTTGGACAATTCTAAACTAAAATGAGGGGATACGTTTATTCTTTGATTTGTAAATCCCTTAAATATGAATGCATGGCTACTCAGACAGTCTTGGGCCCTATGCCTGGGGCCTCTGTCCCCAGTGGGCTTACCACTCCTGGGCTTACTATCTCCTGAGTAGCCAACTAGTAAATGCTATCAAGAGGCCAAGATGAAGGATTTCCCTGGTAGCCTAGTGGCTAAGGCTCTGCACTCCCCATGCAGGGGGCCCAGGTTCTATCCCTGGTTGGGGTATTAGATCCTGCATATTGCAACCAAGATACAACACAGCCAAAAGAAATAATTTTTTTAAGAGAATGGGATGAAGCTACCTGCTCCGCAAGGGGTGCTTGTCAGGAGTAGGTGACACTCAGCTGGTTGGTGAAGGGGAATTCCCTGGTGGTCCAACGGTTAAGACTCCGGGCTTTCACCACAGAGGTTCTATCCCTCGTCAAGGAACTAAGATCCCACATGCTGCATGGTACAGCCGAAAAAAAGAAAGAAATTAAATGATCAACTGGCCCATGAGGGAAGAGAAGGAGGAGTTAGACATTGGAGAGGAAAAGGCATTCCAGGGAGAGAACAGCATGTGCAAAGCACGAGAGGCCAAAAAAAAAAAAAAAAAAAGGCACAGGAGGTCCCACAGGGCAAATGGCTTGCAGGGGAGCATGAATGGCAAGGTGGGGGGTGGCGGTGGGAGGTGGTGAGGAGTGCTGGAGAGAGGTGGAGCAGGGCTAAAGAGAATACAAGCAGAGTACTGAAGAGAGAGAGAGAGGATGGTAATGTCCAGAAGTCTCAGTGCAGGACTCCGAAGATTCCTAGTTATCGCAGGACCTTAAAGATCACTGAGACCAACACACCCATTTTGAAGGCAAGGAAACTGAGACTCCCCTGTTTAAAAACAAAAACAAGAACTTTTCAGATCAACTGAATTCATTCCAGAAGTGGGCGTGCATGCTCAGTCGTTCAGTCATGTCTGACTCTTTGCCACCCTATGGACTGTAGCCCACCAGGCTCCTCTGTCCATGGGATTTCCAGGCAAGAATATTGGAGTGGGTTGCCATTCCGTCCTCCAGGGGACCTTCCCCACCCAGGGAACGAACTCGTATCTCCTGTGTCTCCTGCATTGGCAGGCATATTCTTTACTGCAGAGCCACCTGGGAAACCCTCCTGCCCAGATATTTGGGGTTAATACTGTCAGTATGGTAAGGGCACTTACATTCCAACTCCTGGACACAACTCTTAGAAGAGACTTGAGAGTGAGTGTGACTTTGTGAAAAGCAGCCTAGGACCCTGCCCACAGCCCATGCCACCACGATGCTCTGCAGGCAGAACTTTCCAGATCAGAGATTCACAGGTGCTGTCGTGGTAACAACATAACCACAGTCACCCCTGATTTGCATATTCTGCATAACTTTGCATAAAGCATTGACAAGTCTCTGAGCCTGTAAAATAAAACTAATTAGAGCAGCATCTTGCCCCGGTATCCAGGTTTTACATCTAGGAGACGGGGAGGGGCTATCTTTGCCCTCCTAACCACTCATTCAAGCACAGCTATGGGGGCTGGTTTAGGATACTGATGCAAGAAGCTGGGTTTGAATCTCTACTACTTACTGTGTGTGTAACCTTGGACAAATCACCCCAGCCCCTGAAACTCAATAAGGAGCTACCAATCCTATATCTACAAAGAAGTGGGCAGAGTCATACCCATTTGTGTGCCCAACACGCCTGTCACAACATTCAACACATATTCATCACTCAGCAAATATTTAGGCACGTGGGTCTAATCCAAGAAAATCCAGCAAAATTTCCTGCTAATATTCAATGCCAAAATTTTTTTAATCTCATTTCTGAACTGATTCCTTGTCTGACTCTACCAGAACAGAAAAACATATCCCTTAGTGCGGTTTCTTTTTTTTTTGGCCATGCCGTGTGTCCCATGGGATCTTAGTTCCTCAACCAAGGTCAAACCCGCATCCCCTACATTGGGAGCCCTGGACCACTGGAGCACCAGACAAGTCCCACGTATCCTTTAAACAGAAGGGAAGTCTCAGGTCCCCTGAAAGTGACTTTCCACTGAGGAGGTCATGGCATCAGAACCTTTGCACTGAGTATAAAATTTAACCCAATGAGAAAACTGAAGCTTGGAAGAGGGATGTGAAAATCAAGGGCTAATTTGCCGGGATGCTTTTGAACTGTGGTGTTGGAGAAGACTCTTGAGAGTCCCTTGGACTGCAAGGAGATCCAACCAGTCCATCCTAAAGGAGATCAGTCCTGAATGTTCGTTGGAAGGACTGATGCTGAAGCTGAAACTCTGATACTTTGGCTACCTGATGCGAAAAGCTGACTCATTGGAAAAGACCCTGATGCTGGGAAAGATTGAGGGCAGGAGGAGAAGGGGATGACAGAGAATGAGATGGCTGGATGGCATTACCAACTGACATGAGTTTGAGTTGGTGATGGACAGGGAGGCCTGGCGTGCTGCAGTCCATGGGGTCGCAAAGAGTTGGACATGACTGAGCGATTGGACTGACTGAATGGAGAAACAGACATAGAGAACAGACTTATGGACACGGGGAGAGGGGAGGAGAGGGTGAGATGTATGGAGAGAGTAACATGGAAACTCACATCACCATATGTAAAATAGATAGTCAATGGGAATTTGCTGTATGTCTCAGGAAACTCAAACAGGGGCTCTGTATCAACCTAGAGGGTTGAGATGGGGAGGGAGATGGGAGGGAGGTTCAAGAGGGAGGGGACATATGTGTGCCTATGTCTGATTCATGTTGAGGTTTGACTAAACAGATTTCTGTAAAGCAATTATCCTTCATTTAAAAATATATACATTTTTAAAAAAATCAAGGGCTAGAACCCAGGTTTCTGGTCTTCCTGTTGGAATTCCGGCAACTGCCCCTGTGGACCTGGATTTAGGATGTTTCCTCCTCTTTCGACAGTCCTCGGGATGCCAGCCCTGTGCGGATAAATCTGGCTGGAGTTTCCGAAGATCAATGCTGCTTTCAATACTCTCTCCCTGCGGCAAGCTCACGACATATTTTTTCACAAGTAATAATTAGCGACAGAAATATCTGACCTACTTAGAACTCCACAAATACACATATTTGGCGGCTTCCACATCAGCTCGGAGGCCATCAGAAGCAGCCTGATTGGGAATAGCTTTTTTTAACCTGGCGAAATGACAGTTTGGAAGAGGGCAGTTTGGAGTGTTAATTTCTGCCCACCTTACCTTGCAGGGCTGGCACTGACCCCTACTGCCCACCTCCTCACCATTCAGACCCCAGAGCCGGAGATTGTTTTTATATTCTGTTCCCACGAGCAGAGGCAGATTGAGTTTCTGTCTTTGCAAAGATAGATTATGCACAGGTCTTTTCAGATTTCTCAAGCAATTTAGGTAATGTGCTTTTTTGTTTTAAATGCTAAGCCAAAAATGAATAGTTTAGTAAATGTCCAATTTTGTAGGATGTTCGTCCCGCCCTTCCATTTCCTAAGCAAGCCTTGAAGGCTTAGTCCGAGCTCCTCCTGGTCGCCACAGGACAAAGCCCCTCCCTTTCCTTGGCCCTCATAATCCCTTTCCTGAATTCTAAAATGTTCTTAAGAAAACTGAACTAGGTGGGATGTATGGTCCTGGGGCAGGCCAAAGGCAGAACTAAAGGACCTTGGTCAGAAGGTCTGGAACACTCTGGAGCTGCCCTGCTCGGGCTGGGGGCCCTCCTGACTGCCCTGCGGGGAAGCCCCGCACCGCCTGCTGTTGGAACTGGGTCTCAAGGCGACGTCTGTGTAGTGCTGCCCTCTAGTGGAAGCACTGGAAGCTCAGGTTTGCGATGGTAGTAGCGATGCGCTCCTAACATGTTAAGTTTTGAGCGTTGATTGAGTACCAACGGCTGGGCCCTGCGGACACAGTGAACAAGACCTGTCTGTCACAGGATGGGGCTTCTCCACCTTACAGGAGGGTGTAAGAAGGGGTGCTAGAGTATCAGAAACTAAATCAGATCCAGCAGACGTGTAAGGAAAGATTGGATGAAAGACCGCAGCACAGGGTGAGGGCGGAGGGACCTCATCCATCAGAATATGAGAGCCAAGTTCCTGCAGGAGATGCACCTGACCCCTGGCTTATTGGTCTTCTCCAAGTAGAGACGGAGTGGGCAGGAGAAGGCCGTTGCCCCAGGGAGCAGCTTGTGTAAACGCACAGAGGTCTGTGGAGAGCGTGGAGGGTTCGGGAAGCCACACAGAGTTCAAAGACAACCAGGGGAACCAGGAAGAGGAGGGCATGAGGAGCCTGGAAAGTGGAAAAGTGAAAGTCACTCAGTTGTGTCTGACTCTTTGCAACCCCACGGACTATACAGTCCATGAAATTCTTCAGGCCAGAATACTGGAGTGGGTACCCTTTCCCTTCTCCAGGGGATCTTCCCAACCCCGGGATTGAACCCAGGTCTCCTGCATTGTAGGCGGATTCTTTACCAGCTGAGCCACAAGGAAAGCCCAAGAATACTGGCGTGGGTAGCCTATCCTTTCTCCAGCAGATCTTCCCATTATAGGGATCAAACTGGGGTCTCCTGGAGAGAACCATAAATCAGGTTGAGGGACTCAGACTCTAACAAGAAGGAAATGGGGAGTGGATCAATAGCTTTAAGAAGGGAGTCACTTGATTCAGTTTGGGTTTCTTAAAGACCCCCTCTTTATAGGTTCCCAGCACAAAGAACCATCTGGATGAGAAAAAACAGGAAGATGCTTCCAAGCTTTCCTACTTCCTGTTTCCCAATCCAGGGTCTTTGCCAACCAGGACTCTGGTAGCTGTCCTCTCTAACCTTCACACGTTGCACAGAAGGTGAAGAAAGAGTACAAAGCTGGCTGTATTTGATGCTGTACTTGTGAGAGGCCAAGTCCTGTGCAGGGCAGCAGTGGGTGCATAAAAAGAAAAAAAAAAAACAAAACATGGAAATTATGAGGGGGGGAAGAGAAATAGAACAGTGTCCAGGAGGTGATTAAACCTCCCCAAATGACCCACCATTTACCCTTGTGGAGCCCAAGAAGGCACAGGACCTGGAGAAAGCAACAAGATGAGAAGCAGAAGGGAGTGGGCGAGACAATAGAGGGCAACAAGGGAACCAGAAACACAATGGCAGGACCCAAGCCACACTGGCGGCAGTGAACACTGGAACTGATGCCACGGATAACTGAATAGGTTCAGAGAAGAACACAGAAGGGAAAAGACAAGTAAATAAAAATTACAATCGATAATATGGTCCTTTTAGAAAAATGCAGGAGATAGCTGATGAATGAAAAAAAAAATGGTGTTCGTTACTGAGAACCCAGAACAAATGAAATAAACTCTAGAATTAAAGAAACAACACTAAGAAACTCTGCTGAGCTGCAGAAACAACTGTGTACCAGGACATTCCCAGCAACACGATGGCAAAAGTTTCAAACTAGTTTAAAAAAAAAAAAAAAGTCCTAGAAATTATCCAGGTAGAAAAGGCAGTTTCATAACGGGGACCAGGGCGGAATGAGATGGAGAGCAAGCAGAACTGTCTATGTGATTCTGAATGTCCAAACGGTCAGAGCTAATGTTACCCGGATGGTGCTGCTCTATCCACCTTGTTCTATTTCTTACTTTTTCACTTAACCCTGCCTTAAGATCTCTCCCCCAGTGCTGTCCATCCGTCTCTTTGGTTGCTGCTGTTTACCAATGGCATCCCAGCTTGGGCGTCCTCCAGGTTGACTCGCTTCTTCTCCCAGGGCCAGACACCCGCAGCGCCTTGTTTCCCATTCATCCCAAAACAGCTCTCCTGGGTGGGAACGTCTTCAGGCTATAAATCGAGGAGTGGGGTGCAGGTTCCCGAGTGCTCTCCAGAACGGTCGTTCCGTTTGCACCAGCAGCCCTCCGCCGCTGCTGTTCCAGGGCTGATTCCCATGAGCACTCCCACACCTGGTACCATCCAGCCTGCTATCTTGCTTGACCAATGGGTAGTACTGTTTTTTGTTTGTTTGTTTTTTAATTTATTGAAGTATAGTTGGATTTATAATGTGCTTGTCTCTGCTCTACAGCAGACTGATTTGTTTTAACATGTAGTTATTGGACTTCAAATGAATCCAAACACTCCTTATTTGGGGTGATCCAGTTTCTCTAGTGCGGAATCACCTAGCCATCTCTCTGACTGGTCAGTCCTTTCAACACAGCGGCTGCTTACATTTGCCTGGGGACGGTCTTCCCACAGTGTATGTCTGCTGCTGCCCTTGATGCCCACCTCTTGTGGGCACAGTGGGGGCCGGATGACATAAATGACTCCAGGAAACTTGTGTAGGACAGGACTACCCAAGGCACGGTGGATCCTCGGCTCAGAAAAGGCAATCACACAGTCGTTCCCAAGTTCATTTCTCAGAGTCAGGGTGAATCAGTCTTAAACTGTATCCAGCATAGACACCAAAAGGAGACCCCGGATGAACCTAGACTCTGTCATACAGAGTGAAGTGAGTCAGAAAGAGAAAAAGAAATATCATATACTAACGCATATGTACGGAACCCAGAAAGATAGTACAGATGAACCTATTTGCACAGCAGCAGTGGAAACACCGACATACAGAACAGACTTACGGACATGGGCGGGGCAGGGAGGACGCAGAGGGTGGGAGGTACGGAGAGAGTAACATGGAAACATACACCACCATACGTGCAATACACAGCCAATGGGAGTGTGCTGTGTGACTCAGGGAACTCAAAGTAGGGCTCAGCAACAACCTAGAGAGGTGGGATGGGAAGGGAGGAGGGAGGGATGTTTAAGTGGGAGGGGACATGGGTAAACCTATGGTTGATTCATGTGGATGTTTGATAGAAACCAACACGATACTGTAAAGCAATTATCCTTCAATTAAAAATAAAAAATTTGTTTAAAAAAAGGAGTCCCCACTCTGGGCGTGAGTGTACCTGCAGGTAAAGCAATTGTGGGTGCATTTTATTGTTGTTTACTTGTACTTTCAAAATGTCTATAGTAAACCTAAATTACTTGTGTAATTTTCAAGGATTAAAAAAATCAAAATATTTTATTCAAGACACAAAGTGTACAAGGAACAAAGCAGTGTCCCTCCTGCCTGCTGACTCGTTTTCTGAGTCACCTGTGTCATTTCCTCAGAGAGGCCTCTTTTAGGCCACCTGGTGGCTCCAATGATAAAGAATCTGCCTCATTGCAGGAGACACTGGTTCAATCCCTGGGTCGGGAAGGTCGCCTGGGGAAGGAAATGGCAACCCACTCCAGTATTCCTGCCTGGAGAATCCCATGGACAGAGGAACCTGGCGGGCTACAGTCTATGGGGTCACAAAGAGTCAGACACAACTGAGCGACTAAGCACAGCACCCCAAACTGTCCCTGGTCACTGTCTCCCCACCCTGCTTTATTTTTCTCTGTCTCCTTATCCTTAACTGGCAGGATTTCACACATCTCTGTTGATTCGTTTACTCTCTGTCTCCCCTCTGTAACATGAGACCCAAGAAGGTAGGAATTCTGCCTGCTTCACTCATGACTCTATCCCAGCACCTTGCAGCAGTAACTGGCACATAAGGAGCATTCAAATAACATTTTAAAATTAATTTTCGGCCAAATAACAGAAAAGATGCCCTTCCTCTTGCCAGACTTTAGAAAGACTAAATACGTTTCTTTATAAGTTTCCAAATACGTTTCTTTATAAGACATCAGTTGAAGGGGTTTGCATAAAGCTCCTTCTATTACCTGCTCCAAATCATATCCAGTAGTTGTCAGAGGTTGCCAGCACTGAGTTTTCAGCCCGGCGCCAGGGAGGTTTCTCTCCTTGTTTAAACATCCCCTTGCAAAGCGCACCCCTCCCCCATTATAACTTAAGAGGAGGTGACAGAGATCATATGCAATAACTCTTGCCGTTGAGGGGGCATTTAGAGATGAAGACTCCCTCTGTTTTCTAATAAAAATATCAGTAAACAAGTAATAACTTAGGGCAAGATTAAAAGATTGTAAAAAAAAAGAAAAAGATTGTGAAAAAAATGTCATGCCTTTGTTCTCTCTCCTTGCTAAAACTTGGGTCGGTTGTCTGCTGGGGTGGGCAGAGCCTACAGCTCCCCTGGTAACAGTTGATCAAGCCCATCTTTTCCCTCCCGCCCCCCCACTCACTGAGCACCTGTCTGTTCCAGAGGCCGTGGGAGTCCCCAGGTCCTGAGAGGAGCACAGCAACAGCCCCTAAAGGGCTCACAGAGCAGCAGGGGAGACGGAGGGTGTGGGTGGGGCCCACATAGACAGAACAGCATCACGGGGGCCTGGAGGTGAGGGGGCATGAAAAGGATTAGGGGGTAGTGGAGAGTGTTGGGTCATCACCCTGCCCCAGACCCCACTGATCACCCACAGCAGTTGGCAAAACCGAGTGGGCGGCCGCTCTGAATTTTCCAGGGCTGGATCTGGGTCTTCATAGGGATGGAAGTCAATCCTAAAGGAAATCAGTCTTGAATATTCATTGGAAGGACTGATGCTGAAGCTCCAGTACTTTAGCCACCTGATGCGAAGGACTGATTCATTGGAGAAGACCCTGATGCTGGGAAAGATTGAAGGCAGGAGGAGAAGGGGACGACAGAGGATGAGATGGTTGGATGGCCTCACCAAAGCGATGAACATGAGTTTGAGCAAACTCTGGGAGAATGGACAGGGAAGCCTGATGTGCTGCAGTCCATGGGGTCCCAAAGAGTCGGACAGTCATGACTGAGCAACTGAACTGAACTGAACAGATGGACGGGAACCTGGGAAAAACCAGGGCCTCCTAAGTGCTGCTATCTGGGAAATGGCCACAAGGTGGCAGCAGAGGATCATTGGGGCACCTGCTCAAGCTCGAGCCACATACGCAAGGAGCCCCAGCAAGTGGCTGCGGCCAAAGGAGGAGGGGCTCAGCCAGGGTGTCGTGTGCAACACCCATGTATACATTGTGTGTGTGCTCATGTAGACATTGCTTGGGCATGGGTGCGTGTATGGTGTGCACGTGTGCATCTGTGTACCTGTGTGTATATGTACGTATGGGTGTGTGAATGTATATGAGTTCTTGTGTATATGTCTGTGTGCATATGTGCATGTATGCCTGGTCGCAAATATGTATACGTTTTTAGCAAAAACTCCTGAGTCAGTCTAGCAAGAACCCCTCTCCCCTTGACATCCAAGTCCTTGGCCTGCCTTTAGCAGAATCCTGTTAGGCCAGTTTAGCAAGGACTTCCCTATCCTTGAAGCCTCCTCTTGGTAACTTTCTGTCCACTGACCCCTCACTCCGCTCCTTGCTTACAAGTTCCCAGCTATTTTTACTGCCCTCAGAGCTGAGTCCAATCTCTCTTCCCTACTGCAATAGTCTTGAATAAAGTCTTCAGCATTTGAATAAGTGTCAGCATAATTTTTCTTTAATAAGGCAAGAGCAAAGAATAGAGTGAGCGAGGTGGAAATTGGAGGAATGGAAGTCAGAGAGATGAGGGAAGTGGGGGAAAGCCAGGTGATTCCAAACTCACCTTGGCTTCAGCCTCTGTGAGCCCTTCATCTCTGTCCCCTGGCTGTCTCCATCCTTCTCACCTGGACGCCTGCAACAGGCCTTATCTGATATCCTGATTCAGATCTCACTGCCCCAGCCCACCATTCACTCTGCAGCCAGAGGCTCTTCCAAAGCCCAGACCTGGCCCTATCCTTTCCATCAAGGCTCCCAGCCCATAGGCAGTCAGGCTTCTCAGCTTGGCAGACAAGCCCTGAAGTTCAGAGCCATGGGCAGCTTCACGCTTCCTCCCTACAAGCCTCAGCTCACCCTATTCCCTCATGGAAATGTACATCTGAATCCTACTCAATTTTCTGGGCCCAGCGCCACCCTCACTTCCTTCAGGAAGCCTTCCCTGCCCCCTGTACCTGAGCTCCTCACCTCACAGCCCAGCAGGGTTGTTCTCCACCCACGGCCAGGTCATCAGGCTCCCTGAGAGCAGGGACCATCCACGGCACCCACTCCTACCCACTCTCTCCAAGTAGTGGGACAAGAGGTGACTCAATTATCTTGGATAGTTTGGAGACAGGAGACGGGCCAAGATGGGCTCTTCTGATCCTTCTTGGCTGGGTGGGAGGAGAGGGTGGCACTGGCTTTGTGGCCACCATCACTGAAGCCCTAAAGACCAAAACTCACAGAGTTTGTGTAGCATGGTGTTAAGAAGACAGGCTCTGCAGCCAAAGCACCTGGGTTCAAGTCCAGTTCCACCATTCAGCGGCTAAGTGACCTTGGGTCACTAAGTTATCTAGCCTCTCTGTGCTTTTTTCCCCATCTGCACGATAGGATAAAGTAAGGTTGTTGTGAGGATAAGCACATACCATGGAGTTAGGGCTTATGTATGATCGTGACAACTGGGCTCAAATCCAGCAGCATCTCTGTGAGCTGGGACAAGTCAGTTAACATCTAAGCTGCTACATGCAAGCACAAATACATGCATATGTGTACATAGACACGTATGTACATGCACACATATGCATACACAGGTGCACACACTCATGCACACATACACAGTGCTGTGCATTTGCTTACTATCTTGTTCACTATTTACTACCTTCCTTCCCCATCACAGACCAAAATGGAAGCTTGATGAGGGCAGAAAATTCGTCAGTGAAGCACCAGCTCCTAGCAAAGTGAAAGTGAAAATCACTCAGTCGTGTCTGACTCTTTGTGATCCCATGGTCAATACAGTCCATGGAACTCTCCAGGCCAGAACACTGGAGTGGGTAGCCTTTCCCTTCTCCAGGGGAGCTTCCTGACCCAGGGACCGAACCCAGGTCTCCTGCATTGCAGGCGGATTCTTTATCAGCTGAGCCACAAGGGAAGCCCTAGCAAAGTGTCTGACAAATAATAGGTACTCAACAAATATTTTCCAAAGAAACGGACAGATGTGGGCTTTCTTCATTCATAAAATGGGCAATAATAACCATCATCTGTCAGAAATGATCAAGACAAGGCAGGAAAAGCCCCCAGGCAGTTTCTTCTCAGGAATGGGAGGGTCTGGGACTAACCTTAGAGGTGGACACCAGGGGGCAGCACAGGACCAAGTCACTTAGGCTGGGCTTAACCCTTGCCTGGAATGTGAAGTCAAGTGGGCCTTAGGAAGCATCGCTACGAACAAAGCTAGTAGAGGGGATGGAATTCCAGTTGAGCTATGTCAAATCCTGAAAGATGATGCTGTGAAAGTGCTGCACTCAATATGCCAGCTAATTTGGAAAACTCAGCAGTGGCCACAGGACTGGAAAAGGTCAGTTTTCATTCCAATCCCAAAGAAAGGCAATGCCAAAGAATGCTCAAACTACCGCACAATTGCACTCATCTCACATGCTAGTAAAGTAATGCTCAAAATTCTCCAAGCCAGGCTTCAGCAATACATGAACCATGAACTTCCTGATGTTCAAGCTGGTTTTAGAAAAGGCAGAGGAACCAGAGATCAAATTGCCAACATCCGCTGGGTCGTCGAAAAAGCAAGAGAGTTCCAGAAAAACATCTATTTCTGCTTTATTGACTATGCCAAAGCCTTTGATTGTGTGGATCACAAGAAACTGTGGAAAATTCTGAAAGAGGTGGGAATACCAGACCACCTGACCTGCCTCTTGAGAAATTTGTATGCAGGTCAGGAAGCAACAGTTAGAACTGGACATGGAACAACAGAATGGTTCCAAATAGGAAAAGGAGTACATCAAGGCTGTATATTGTCACTCTGCTTATTTAACTTCTATGCAGAGTACATTATGAGAAACGCTGGGCTGGAAGAAGCACAAGCTGGAATCAAGATTGCCGGGAGAAATATCAATAACCTCAGATATGCAGATGACACCACCCTTATGGCAGAAACTGAAGAGGAACTCAAAAGCCTCCTGATGAGAGTGAAAGAGGAGAGTGAAAAAGTTGGCTTAAAGCTCAATATTCAGAAAACGAAGATCATGGCATCTGGTCCCATCACTTCATGGGAAATAGATGTGGAAACAGTGGAAACAGTGTCAGACTTTATTTTTGGGGGGCTCCAAAATCACTGCAGATGGTGACTGCAGCCATGAAATTAAAAGACACTTGCTCCTTGGAAGAAAAGATATGACCAACCTAGATAGCGTAATGAAAAGCAGAGACATTACTTTGCCAACAAAGGTCCATCTAGTCAAGGCTATGGTTTTCCAGTGGTCATGTATGGATGTGAGAGTTGGACTGTGAAGAAAGCTGAGTGCTGAAGAATTGATGCTTTTGAACTGTGGTATTGGAGAAGACTCTTCAGAGTCCCTTGGACTGCAAGAATATCCAACCAGTCCATTCTAAAGGAGATCAGTCCTGGGTATTCTTTGGAAGGAATGATGCTAAAGCTGAAACTCCAGTACTTTGGCCACCTGATGCGAAGAGTTGACTCATTGGAAAAGACTCTGATGCTGGGAGGGTTTGGGGGCAGGAGGAAAAGGGGACAACAGAGGATGAGATGGCTGGATGGCCTCACCGACTCGATGGACGTGAGTCTGAGTGAACTCCGGGAGATAGTGATGGACAGGGAGGCCTGGCGTGCTGCGATTCATGGGGTCACAAAGAGTCGGACACGACTGAGCGACTGAACTGAACTGAACTGAACCCTTGCCAAGGGAGCTGGGAGAGAGGGACCCTCCCGCAGCTCCTGGGAGGGCTGGGCACCTTGAAACACCACCCTCCATCCCCCTATGCCCAGGCTTCCAAAGAGGCTCTCAAAGGTCAGACACACACACATCACTCACTCCTTTGCCAAACCTTAATGGGGTCACAGACAGATTGTCACTTTCACAGAGCTCAGAGCCTAGTGGGGAGACAGTCTCTGAATGAGAAATTAAAGTAATTACTTTAATTAAAGTAATTAAAGCAAACAAGTGTGTGCTCTAAGGCAGCCAGCGGGGTGCGTGGAACACAATGACCCCGTGTTTCAGGCTGAGCTGTAATGGCTGAGCAAGTCAAGCAGGTGAGGAGGGAAGGAGCTGGGGAGAGCACTCCGGCAAAAGGAATAACCTGTGCAAAGGCCCTGAGGCAGGAAGGGAAAGGAAGGGACCCCCTGAGCTCACACAATGAAAAGCAGAACCAGGGCTGGAGCCCAGGCTTTCTGGCTCCCCATCCAGGGCTCCTCCCTTGTCCCTGGTTTTCCTTCCAATAAACTTCATCTCTGATGGAGCTGCCGCAGCAGCTGTGCTGGAGGCAGAGGAATTTTGGCCCTGATACTGCTTGACCCAACTTCCTCAGTATATAAGCTGACAAGAGATTTTAAATTCTGGTGTCTAGACTAAGGCAATGACCAAATGTCCTGCAGCAGATGAGGCTGATAAGAGCCTATATTTGGGGAAAACGGGGCAGCCCTCTCTGTGGTCACGCTGTAGTGACCCTCGACCAAGGCAAAGGGACTGCTGGGGCGGCAGAGCTGAGCTTGGAGGCGTCTAACAGGGTAAGGGCATTGGCTGGGAGTCAGAGACGCTTGAGAAGGCCCGGTTAAGACTGCCCTTCCTCTAGATGGACATTCCAGGGAGCCTGAGCTGGGGACAGGGCAAGCCAGCGTTGTCAAATGGAACAGATAAGGTTGTCCTGGAAACAAACGAAGTCTACATCCAAGAGGCTTAAAACCACACAGATCTATTTCTCACTCATACAGAGTCCATCCTGGGTGCAGCAAGACCTCAAGTTGGCTCAGGGTGGCCCCTGCATTTCCACCTGGGCAGAGAGCCTGGGGAAAGGGGAGCGGCTGCCATTAAATGCTGCCACCTGGTGGTCACAGCTGGCAAAGCCCAAGCTCAAGCAGGCAGTTCTGTGCAATGGTCCCATGTGATGTGGTCTGAGCGTGGATGTCCGGCTGCCCATCGTGGGATGGGCAGTCAGAGATGCCTGGGAAGCCACCATGGTGACAGCCCTCACTTAGCTGAGCATCCCCCAAAGGCCACAGACCACCTGTCTCAGGCGATCATGTCACTTACTGAGCTCTTGCTATCAGCTAGGTGCTCCCTGGGAACTAGGATAACTTTTAATCCCCACAACGATGCTGCAGGTAGGCACCAATAATCTCTCCTATTTTACAAACGAGGAAACAGGTGCAGGAAGGTTTCAGCAGTTTGGTCAAGGCCACGTGGCATGTCCATGCCAGAGTAAGTCTACACACCCAAACGTCCAGCCTTTGAAAAGAGGGATTCAGAAAGAGAGACAAGAGGAGGTCTATGAGAAGACGACCTCATAAAAAGTGAGATTTTGAGTGGTGGATGGATGAAGAGGATATTTAAGACATTTTCTGTTATGCCAGTCCTGCATTTATATCTTAGAGAGATTTCACCAAAGATGTATGGCTTCTCAGTGCCTTTTTTTTTTTAATGATTCTTTGAAATTTTTTTAAAAAGTTTCTAGCACACTGAATAGTGGAAAGCATACTCTTCATGTAGATCCACCAACTTTTAACATCTTGCCACACCCAGGCCACCTCTCTCTCCCTGCTCCTCCTCCGTCTCTCTGTCTTCATCTTTCTCTCGCTCTCCACACACACACACACACACACACACAGCTCAGCATTTTGCCAAACCATCCAACTACTATATTTCTCACGATACTTCAACCCCAAACCCTTCAGCGTGCCTCTCCCAGGAACAAGGACATTCTCCTACACAAATGCAAGCCCCAGATAATCAACATTCTTTGGGCAAATCACCCAACACAATGTCCATGCTCACATTTCCTCCCCTGCCTCCCAAACATGCTCCGTGGCTGCTTATTCTTCCCGATCCAGGATCCGGTGAAGCATCACTTACGACATTAGGCAGTGTGCCTCCCCTGCTCCATTCCTCGTGACCTTAGACCCTTTGAGGAATCCCAGCCAGATGTCCCACGGAATGTCCCACGGGGTTCCCATGTCAGCTTCAGGCCAAACGCTTCCATCAAGCTCTGAACCCACCATCAGCCCATCTCAGCATGTCTGGGGCCCAGACTGAGGGCCCCTCCGTCATTAACAAGTCACCTTTGGGGTGATGCTTTAAGACTGTGAATATCCTGTTCCCCAACAAGTTTCACCCCTTGCTCTTCGCACTGCCTCCATGGGTCCTGCCTGCATCACTTACTGCACTGGAGGTTGTGCGTGCACGCTCAGTCACTCAGCAGTGTCCGACTCTGCGATCCCATGGACTGCAGTCCCCCAGGCTCCTCTGTCCATGGAATTTTCTAGGCAAGAATACTGGAACGGGTTGCCCTATCCTACTCCAAGGGATCTTCCCGACCCAGGAATCAAGCCCACGTGCCCTGCCTCTCCTGCATTGGCAGACAGATTCTCTACCACTAAGCCAACAATTCCCTAATTCTTAAGTCAGAGCGGGCCTGGTTCTTTTGGATGTAGCAGCACCTGAGCCTGTCCCAGGCCATCCGGTGCTTTCCAGGCCACACCGAACAGCAGGAGGAAGGAGGGTGGCCAGGCTGCTGCTGGGGAGAAGGCTGGCACCTCCCCCAACTCCATCCTTGGCTGGCTGTGGGGCCCTGGGGTGGCCCCAGGACCAGCAGCATCTCTCATCTGAGAGATTACTGGGTCTCTGAGTAGAAATCTACATTCCAACAAGGTCCCTGGGAGATCTGTGTGCCTGTGGATGTCTGCCAAATTCAATATTTCAGAGCTTCAGCCTTTCCAGGTGAGACTCAGATCAGTTCAGTTCAGTCACTCGGTCATGTCCGACTCTTTGCAAGCCCATGGACTGCAGCATGCCAGGCCTCCCTCTCCATCACCAGCTGCCGGAATCTACCTAAACTCACGTCCATCGTGTCAGTAATGCCATCCAACCATCTCATCCTCTGTCATCCCCTTCTCTTCCTGCCCTCAATCTTTCCCAGCATCAGGGTTTTTTCCAGTGAGTCAATTCTTCGCATCAGGTGGCCAAAGTATTGGAGTTTCAGCTTCAGCATCAGTCCTTCCAAAGAATATTAGTGTTGCTCAAGTCTGGCTTCCTCAGAAAACCAAATTCTAATATCTGCCTGTGCAAGAAGAGGATGATGGCGATAATGGTGATAACGACGACCATAGTTCCTTTTTTTAACAACAAATATCTGAGCTCATCTCTAAGGAAGGGAAATGAGCTCTGATATTTAACCAAGACTTCTGAATGGCATATTTATAATAATTAAAAAGATTGGAATTTGATGGAGGAAGGAGCCTGCTAAGTCACTTCAGTCGTGTCCGAGTCTGTGCGACCCCATAGACGGCAGCCCACCAGGCTCCCCAATCCCTGGGATTCTCCAGGCAAGAACACTGGAGTGGGTTGCCATTTCCTTCTCCGATGCATGAAAGTGAAAAGTGAAAGTGAAGTCGCTCAGTCGTATCCGACTCTTAGCAACCCCATGGACTGCAGCCTACCAGGCTCCTCCGTCCATGGGATTTTCCAGGCAAGAGTACTGGAGTGGGGTGCCATTGCCTTCTCCTGGGGGGTATTAACCAGAAATTCCAGCTTTCTGGGTTGACTTGGGCAGTCTCAGGGCCACAGGGAGTTTCTCCCACAAGTCCCTCTTCTACAGAAGGAGAATGGGAAATGCAGTGGTTTGGGGTGGCGGGGGGAGGGGGGCACAAGCGGATGGGGCAAAGGCTGCCATTGCCCTGAAATCTCCTCAGCCTTGTGCTTCATCTTCACAATGTGAGCCAAATTCTCCTTCTGTTCCATAATAGATCCGTATTTGTTTCAACATGCTAAACTGTGCTGAATTCTCATCAGACGAGAAGATGCTTCCTACCCGAGTGACCCCATGCCTTGCGCCCTCTCCCGGGTACAGCCAGGACCCAGTGGTTTGTGAAGGTGTGAAGCAGGCGTCCTAAGGTGACCTGCACACCTACCTGAGGGAGGACCCACCACAGCTGCAAGAGGGAGCAGGGAGGCTCGGATGTGTCCACAATCACCCTGGGTGAGATATTGTTGCTCCATACAAGCCTCTCCTGGTGCCCAGTGCTTTAGTCTGCAAAGATTTCACTTCCAACCACCACCCCCGCCTCTGCTTTGGGTTTTATACAAACCCCATGGGCCATGCTGGTCAGGGCTTCTGGCCATCCCCATTCTACAGGTGGGAAAACTAAGGCCAGGAGGAGGAAAACAACAGCTTGCCCAAGTTCACACAGCACATCAGGCACAAACTCAGGACTGGAGCCCAGGGTTCCCATTCCCAGTTCAGAGCTGCCTCTCCCAAAAGACCCCAGAAGAAAGGCTGAGACTCCTCGTCCCCCGGGATGTGTCTGTTTGCCAGTAAGCGGTTAAGGTGCGCACTGTGGTCTTGAGGCTGGAGCTCACCCACTGGGCATGTGGACACTGGCAATCTTCCCTTCCTAGGAGGGCGGGGGCGTCTCTCGTGTCACTCAGGCCACACAATAAAGATACCCAAAGGCTCCTTGCCAGTAGAAAAGACTGGGCACCCCAGTCCCAACCCTAGCTCGTATAGTGTGTCAGAGTTCACAGAGTGACCCGGCTGACCTGGGGCAAGTCCCTGCCCCGGGCCTCAGTCTCCCCCTCTGGGAGACACACCAGAGTTCGAGTTCCATGGCTAATTACCTTTGGCTTAGAACACAAAAATAAAGGCTTGATTTCATTCTCAAACCAAACATTAAAATATTTGTCTCCGAGGCAGCTTTGTCCCGAGCCCAGCCTTCACTCCGGCACCCAGCGTCCTCCCAGCCCTGCGGGCTCCTCCGGCAGCAGTCCAGAAGCGGCCCGGGCACATCTGCTTCCACTCAGCATCCTCAGCCAGCCGCTCTGCCGAGGACTTGGCCCATGGCCTCGCGAACTCTCGGGGGCTGCAGAGGCGGCGGGTCCCAGTTAAGGAAGAGACAGAGGCCCCCGACAGGGCAGCCATTCCAGCTCCCAGAGGGCCCTCTCACCCTGAAGCAGCAGCCAGACCCAGGGGCCAGCTGGGCAGTTGCTGAGTGACCAAGGGGTCAGCCCCTGGGGAAGAGGAGGACAAAGAGGCTCAGACACAAACCCTGCAGGGTCCAAGTTGCAGGGTGGGAGGAGAAGAGCCAGAGGTGTGGTCTAGGCCCTGGGTGCCGGAGGGGAGACAGAGGGGCATCTGGGGCTGGTGATGGATGAGGCCACTGGCTTCCGCAGTAAACTGACCTGAATTCAAATCTCTGCTTTACAACCTCAGACACACCCCAGTGCCCTCTGTTTCCCTATCTGTCAAATGGGTCAGCAGCGTTACCAAGTCACACATTGTGAGATTCGAATCAGCCAAGATATGCAAAATGTCTTACACATCACACAGGCAGAGGAAATTGTTCTTGTTGTTGTTCAGTCACTAAGTCGTGTCCAACTCTCTACTGCCCCATGGACTGCAGCAGGCCAGATTTCCCTGTCCTTCACCGTCTCCTGGAGCTTGCTCAAACTCAGGTCCAGTGAGTCAGTGATGCCATCCAACATCTCATTCTCTGCGGCCCCCTTCTCCTCCTCTCCTTATTCTCTCCCAGCATCAGGGTCGTTTCCAGAGAAGAGGCTCTTTGCTTCAGGTGGCCAAAGTATTGGATCTTCAGCACCAGTCCTGCTGATGAATATTCAGGGTTGATTTCCTTTAGGATTGACCAGTTTGATCTCCCTGCCATCCAAGCGGCTCTCAAGAGTCTCCTCCAGCACCACAGCTCAAAAGCATCAGTTCTGTAGTTACTATGATTATTAGCGTTGCAGCGGTCTCCACTCATCCACGCTGCGTATGTTCCAAGACCAAGGTACATAGGTGAAACCACGGATACTACCGAACTCCGTATACCCTATGCTTTCTCCTATGATAAAATTTAATTTATAAATTAGACCCAGTAAGAGATTAACAACAGTAACTGATAATAGAAGAGAACAATAATGACAACACACAATAATAAAAGTTACGTGAATGTGGTCTCTCTCATTCAAAGCATTTTACAGATTGGACGCCTTTTCCATCTTCACTAAGCATTCATCGTGTGCTGTGGCCCTAATTTAACAGTCTGCAGTCCAAAAGCAAAATGGCAAGAATTTCATTTTGCTTCTTCACAATTTCAAGGATAGATTTGCTTCGATGTCAGCAACTTCAGCAAGTACTTATTTTTTTCTTAATTAAGTTCAGAATTTTCACCTCTTCACTTACGGGAAGCACTTTATGGCTTCTCTTTGGCAGATCCAAATCCCTGGCATCATTGCTCTGGATCTTTGGTGCCATTTTTAAGTAAAATGGGGCTTCCCAGGTGGTGTAGTGGTAAAGAATCTGCCTTTCAATGCAGGAGACACAAGAGACTCGGGCTCGATCCTTGGATAGGGAAGATCCCCTGGGGAAGGAAATGGCAACCCACGCTAGTATTCTTGCCTGGAAAATTCCATGAACAGAGGAGTCTGGTGGACTACAGTTCATGGGGCTGCAAAGAGTCAGACATGACGACTGAGCACACACACCCATGTTAGTTCTCATCCTGGGCAGGATTGAGAGGGATGGTGGGAGACTATTTCACCACACTACTTAGAACAGTGTGACTTAAAACTGAAGAACTGTCTATTTCTAGAGCTTCCATCAAATATTGTGTGCTTAGTCACTCATTTCCGAGAAGGCGATAGCAACCCACTCTAGTACTCTCGCCTGGAAAACCCCATGGACGGAGGAGCCTGGTAGGCTTCAGCTATGGGGTTGCGAAGAGTCAGACACGACTGAGTGACTTCACTTTCACTTTTCACTTTCAGGCACTGGAGAAGGAAATGGCAACCCACTCCAGTGTTCTTGCCTGGAGAATCCCCAGGGATTGGGGAGCCTGGTGGGCTGCCGTCTATGGGGTTGCACAGAGTCGGACACGACTGAAGCGACTTAGCAGCAGCAGCAGCAGTCACTCATTTGTGTCCAACTCTTTGCAACATTATGGACTGTAGCCCGCCAGGCTCCTCTGTCCATGGGATTCTCCAGGCAAGAGTACTGGAATGGGTTGCCATGTCCTCCTCCAGGGGATCTTCCCAATCCAGGGATCTAACCCAGATCTCCCTCATTGCAAATGTATTCTTTACCATCTGAGCCACCCCATTTAATATTGTGGTGGCCAAAAAGTTTGTTTGGGTTTTCCTGTAACATCTTACAGAATAATGTTATGGAAAAATCCTAACAAATCTTTCAGCCAGCCCAATGTTTTTGGACTGCAGTTGGCCGCAGGTAACTGAAATTGTGGAAAGTGTAACGGTGGGTAAGGAGGCTAGGGTGGGGGATGGGATCGACTATACTATTATTAAAATTAATGCTGGAGAAAATGAAGAAGGTCCAGTTCACTATCTCACTTCCAATATATTGTCCCAAATGATATCAGCTCCTGGGTGTCCCTAGGCCACAACAAGGAAGACCGGATCTGGAAGCCCCAGGGGGATGTGATGGGTCAAGCCAGGGTCTTCTGATGTCCCACCAAGTAGTCCCTGTGGCCTCGACCCCCGCAGGGAAGTGGGACCCGCTGGCTCTGACCTCCCGGTTCTGAAACTCCAGATGTCCTCACTCTGCAGGGCAGGCTTTAAAATCTATTTTAAGGATGAAGGACAGTAGAACAAGGCTTATGAGTCCCCCGAGACAGAGTGACCTGACCTTGGAAGCGAAGAGAGTGACTTTCTAGCCGGAGAGAGGCCACCAGGTCAACCTGACTCATGAGCTTCATTCCAGACACAGCAAGCACAGCTCGGGCATCCAGGCCGAGTGTGGGGGCTGCTTTATGTGAGACCCCACTCCTGGGACCTGGCCACTCAGGGAAGGGGACTCACTGCCCCAAGTCACAGCTTCAATTTCCCCTGAGAACGTGGCCCTGCTGGTTCATTGGTGGGTGCGTGAATATTTGCAGGGGGCTTACTTTGTGCTGGGCCCTGGGCTGAGTCTGGGGACACAAAGGGTGCACAGACGTGGCCCCCCTGCTCCCCCGTCAGGACACAGGAAATACACACACCCACGTGAGGGAATTACAGCTGAGGACTGTGAAGAAAGCAACCCAGGAATGTGACTGAGAAAACCTGGGGGGTGACTGTTGCCCCCAGGATGGTCAGAGAAGAATTCTTCAAGGAGGAGACAGAGGATGAGAAGGTACTAGGTAGAAAGAAGGGGCAGGGGTGAAGATGCTCCCGCTTTTCTCCTTCGCAAGGTCCTGTGACCTTGCAGCTCTTCTCACTAAAGTCGCACAGTCTATTTCCCCATCTTGAATCTGGGCTTGGCCATGGACTTGCTGTGGCAATAGCTTTCAGGAGACCTGACCTACACTGAGGCTTGAAAACATGCTTTCAGGAGTTTACCTTCCCCCGGACTCCTGCCTTCACCCCCAGCAAGCCTGCTGGAGAGGTGCAAGAGACACATGGATGAGAGTCAAGTTGTCTCAGCCTTTGTAGCCAAGGCCAGGCTAGACCAGTCAACAGCCCTCGAATCACCTTCATGTAAGGGAACCCAGCCAAGGTCAGCAGGGCCACTACCCAACCCACCACTGACCGAAGATGCATGAGAGGCCCCAAGCAAGGTCAACCAATCCCTAACCAGACCAGCAGGGCAATTTGGCTGTCTCACTGCCTCCTAAGAAAACATGGATTTTTTTTTTTAAACAAGAACTCCGTTTTTTATTTCATCATTTCTTGCATTTGAAGTACTCCTCGATGACGTCCTTGGCCCGAGATTCTTTGCCATAGTCCTTAACCACCACACAACTTGATGGGGTTTTCCCTCTCTGTCAGTTTTACAGAGGCCTACCCATTCCCTGAGTTTCTTGTTGTTATCAACCTCGATAAGGCTGATTTGATGCTCATCACAAAGGGCCTCCACCAACTTGACATACGTAGGCTCATCACAGTTGGACACAAGCACACGTGGATGGGCTTGGTGCTCGTCTAAAGCCTTGGCAGCTTCGTGACTTCCACACGCTGGAATTCCATCGTGGATGAGGGCGGCCTTCAGCACCTGTTGCAAAGCAGTATTAACGTCCACTACACCTCCAGCAGCAATGCCTTCCTCCGCCATGGAGGTGGGTTACCGGTGGAGCCAAATCTTGAACGCACCTGAGCCTCAGCCTCTGTGCGAGCCCGTGGCGGCAGAGAAAGAGGGATGATTATTTTTTTAAGTCACTAGGTTTGGGGATGGTTTGTTACCTGGCAACAGTTAACTGATACAGGGGGACAGCATTCCAGGCCACAGGAATCGTATTTACAGAGGCTCAGAGGCAAGGAAAGGGCTTCATGAGTTGAGAGAAACAAAAAAAGCCAGAGCACCTGAAATGTGATAAAAGGACCAGGTGGGAGAGAGAAAATGAGATCCAGGAGGTGGGTGGGAGCCAGATCGCGCACAGCCTTGACAGGGGCTTGGGTATTTTTCTAAGTAGAAAGGGGAGCTAGTGGAAAGTTGTAAGAACGTGGTGGAGCAGGGTCAGAGCAAGCATGTAATGGATTTACTCTCAAAACTTCCCTCTGGCTGTTCTGGAGGAAATGAATTAGAAGGAGCAACAGTGGAAGTTAAGAGCCCACTTGTAGGGTTCTTCCCTTTGCAAAGTAGGGGCTGGTTACAAAATCTCAGAAAGTAGGCATACGGGGAAACTGAAGCTTAGGCGAAGGGACTGAAATGAATGGGATGCAGCTTAAGAACTGCTTAAGGGGAAATTTATAGCTTCAGATGTTTGTATTAGACACAAGATAGGTTTCAAATCAATTATCTAAGCTTCTACTTGATGAAGCTCAGAAAAGAAGAGCAAATTTGAAGGACTTAGACAACCTGATTTCACACCTACGATGACACTGTAGTGATTGAGGCAGGGTGCTACTTGTGAAATTACTGATATAAAGATCAATGGAAGAGAATAGAGAGTTCCCAAACAGACCCAAACACACAGGGCCAGTTGATTTCGACAAAAGTGCCAAAATAATTCCAGAAGGAATCAATATAAAAAAATAAAAGAACTTGACATTTACCTTGCGCCATATACAAAAAACTGACGTGAAGTAGATCATAGACTGAGGCATAAAAGCTAAAATTATAAAATTTCTAGAAGAAAATATAGAAGAAATTCTTTCAACCTTGGATTAGGCAAGAATTTCCTATAAAGGACACAAAATGCAGTAAATGTAAACAAAAAAGTCTTAATTGAACTTCATCAAAATTTAAACTTCTGCTCTTTAAAGACATTGTTAAATAATAAAAGTTAACCACCAACTGGGGGAAAATATTCATGATACAATGTTCTGACAAAGAACTTGTATCCGAAATATACAAAGAACTCTTTCAAATTAATACCAAAAAGATAAACCATTTTTAAAAATATATTTGAACAGACACTTCACAAAAGAAGATACACAAATAACCAATAAGCACATAAGATGCTTGACGTCATTTGTCATTAGAGAAATGTAAGGACAAATGACAGTGAGATGCTAGTCACCAGAATGGTTAAAACGAAAATTACTGACAATATACCAGGTGCTGGTGCTGACAAAGATATAGAGCCACCGGAATTCTCGTATATTGCTGGTGAGGATAGAAAATGATTCTTTGAAAACAGGTTGACAGCTGCTTATCCAGTTAAGCATGCATTTACCACATCACCCGGCAAATCCACTTTGCAGTATTTATCTTGGAGAAATAAAAACAAATGTCCTCATAAAGACTTGTTCATGGCTATTCATAGTAACTTCATCTGTAATACCCCCAATTGGAAATTATCCAAGTGTCAATCAACTGATGACTGTGTAAACAACCGGCATATCCACACAATAGAACACTGATCCACAGTGACCTGCTCATACGCACATGTGGATGAATCTCAGAAATGTTACACTGACTGGTAGAGGCCAGATACAAAATACTACACACTATAGTTATACTAAGTCACTTCAGTCGTGTCCAACTCTTTGCAACCCTATGGACTGTAGCCCTCCAGGCTCCCCTGTCCATGGGATTCTCCAGGCAAGAATACTGGAGTGGGTTGCCATGCCTTCCTCCAGGGGATCTTCCCCACCCAGGGATCAAACATCTCTTAGGTCTCCTGCATTGGCAGGTGGGTTCTTTACCACTAGTACCACCTAAACAAAAATTGCTTTTTTCCCCTGTATTTCTTAACTCACGTTTAGAATCACTCATTATATTAGTTGAACAGCATGATCCCCATATATACATCAGTGTCTGGAAAAGGCAGATCTAATCTATAGTGACAGTAAGCAGACCAGTGTGGACTGAGGCCAGAGGTGGCAGACATTGTCAGGAAAGGGTCATGAAGGAACTTTTGGAGGTGACAGTCATGTTCTGTATCTTGATGGTGGTGGTGGTTACAAAGATGTATAAGGAAAGAAGGAAAACTTTCATCTCTCAGTCATGTCTGACTCTTTGTGGTCCCATGGACTGTAGCCCGCCAGGTTTCTCTCTCCATGGAATTCTCCATGTAAGAATACGGGAGTGGATAGTCATTCTCTTCTCCAGGGGATCTTTCCAACCCAGGGATCGAACTAGGGTTTCCCGCCTGCATTGCAGACAGATTCTTTACTGTCTGAGCCACCAGAGAAACCTGTCAAAACACATCAAAATATACATTAAAATGGGTGTATTTTATTGCATGTAAAGTGATACCTCAAAGTTACGTTTTAAAAGAGTTCTTTAAACCTTTGGGGACGTATTTGTTAGAAAAAGTGTTTGTTGGCATTATTTCATAAAATTGCATATCCTACGACCCAGAAGTCCCAGTCCTGGGTATAGACCCTAAAATCTGAGTGCACGTGTGCTCCAGGAGACAAAACAGAAAGTTTATAGCGGCATAGTGAAAATGTCTATTGGCAGTAGAATGAATAAATAAATGATGTCATATGATTAAAAAAAACTACACTCAAAGAAAGTTAATGAACTGCAAGTATACACCCCAATGTGGCTGAGCCTCACAAACATAATATTGAGCCGAAGAGGCCAAGCTCGCACAAGAATATGTGCAGGTGATTCTATACACATCAAGGTCAAAAAAGTGGGCAAATGAAACTCCATGGTTTGGGAAGTCCTCTGTAGAAACAACACTATAAAATAAAGCAAGAAATGACCAGAAGATCAGCACTGACTCCAGTGGGATGAGAAAGACACACAGGGGGATCTAGTTTCTGACTATGCTTTAAATCTTAACCTGGGTGGTACTTAAGTTGGTGTTTGCTTTATAATTATTTGTTAAACTATACATATATTTTAGGCACTTTCTTCTGTGTATAAATATTCTAGAATTTAAAAATTCATAAACAAAGTAAGACAAGAAAGAAAGTGATGAGAAATATGCAGACGGGAGAGAAACTGTCTGGGGAAATCAGGGAAGACTTCCTGGAGGAGGGGTCTGTTTAGCAGATGTATATTGAGAGTCCTCCACATACCAGACTCATGAAGACAGATGTGAACAAAGACACACTCTTCTTGTCCCCATGGAATGTACATTCCAGAGAGGGAGATGGCCAGGAATCAAATAGCATACCGTAAAAACATAACCAACAGGGCACCTTGGGGATCTTGAGCATCATAATGGCCTTGAGGGTAAAGTCCAAGGGTCCTGAGTTCTGAAGAGTGATTATGGTTTGCTTGGGAATGAGAGGTAGGAGGAATTGGAGGTGGCAGCATCAGCCCCAGTGAAGCTTCTCAAGCAAAAGAGAGCTTGGCCCCAGAGAACTGCCAAAAAGCTCACACGATCATGCAGAGAATCCTTGAGGAAGTGGCATGAGATGAATAGCATGGAGAAATGGAAGAAGATATTCGAACTGGACTTTGGAGAGTGGATAGGAGTTCATCAGGCAGAAATGATCCTTCAAGAAATCCTTGAAGACTGGGATTTTGTGTCTTGCTCACCTATGCCTAGTACGTAGATGTGCTCAGTAAATAACATGCTAATTTCTCTTGGAAAGTAAAAAGTCAGAGAACAGAAGAATTGAGAGATTATAAAATTAGGGCCACTGGCCTTGGCCTCAGATAATGGGGATGCAGCCGTTTCAGGGCTGGGGGAGGGAGTTTGCTTAGCATCCTGGGCTCTATCTCATCTGTCAGCAGCTTTAGCGGTCCATGAAATGACCAAGAGAGGAAGGAAGAGCTGGAACGGAAAACTCTGAGAGACAGGCCATCTGCTCCTGGAAGCAGCTGACAGACTGGCCGCCACCGCCACCACGAAACTGGCTTGCAACGCCTCTTCCACACCCCCACCTCAAACCTCAGGGTCTCATGAGGGTGACGGCAGCAGGGCCTGGGGACACTGGAGCCAGACGCAATCAGAGTGAGCAGCCGCGGCTGCGGTGGTTCAGGAATCTGGTTGTTAGTGGGCAGCGGAGGGAGCCTTGCTGTCTCCCCTGTGTTTACTTGGCTCCACAAAGGGGCTGGAAATTTGATCTCCGTGGGGACTGGGCCCTGGTCAGCCCCGGCCCAGAGTCTCTGACGGAGCCATGGCCTCTCAGAGCTGCTCGGAAGATATTCTCTTATCTGTGAAACGGAGACCAGAAAGCAGACAGAGGCAGTTATGCCCAGTCATAACTGAATGAGAACAGCCCCCATAGATGGAGGGCTTATAACATGTCAAGCACAGGGCCAACCGTTTCAAGGAAAGTATTCTTGTTTATCGGTTGGAGAAACTGAGCCTCAGAGAGGGCAAGGAATTTGTCCAAGGTCACACAGAACTAGAGTCGGGTTGAGTCCTGATCTGCCCAGTTCCAAAGTCTGTGCGCCTAATCACCTCCGCATCCTGTCTCCGAGGGCGCTGTTCATCGCATGTCTGGGATGCTGGACACCCAGGCGCTCCAGCCAGATGCTCCTCGGAGATCTCCATCCATGGTGCCCTCCCTGCTACGACTGATCCTGGGTTCAGGGACTCCATCCTCACCTAGCCTGACCACCTTCCCACAGAAGGTCTCCATCTCCTGCTGTCTTCTTGGATCTCAACTTCCTTGAGTCCCTGCACCCCTGCCCAGGCTTCTCACTGCCTTGGATGCTTCTGGAATAGTCTGCAGACACCAAATTTCCAACAGCAAGAATTCCTCCTCTGAACCAGCCATCAAGGGTAAATTCATGAGGATTGGGGCTGGCCGGTTGCCCCTAGAACCCCCACCATACGGCACAGCGCCTGGCACAGAAGAGGAATGCGGAAGGTGCCAAGCTTGGACATCCAGCATGGGAACACGTGGCACCTTGAGGAAAGATGGTTCTGCCGCTTGACTGCCGTGTGGTCCCGGGCATGGGACACAGCCTCTCTGAGCCCACTTCTTTCTCCCCAAAACAGTGAATGTAGTATTTCATTCATGAATTCCATGATCTCATGCATGCAAAGGGCTTAGCACTCAGCAAGTGCTCAATAAATACTACATCCTGGATTTGAATTTTGAAAAAAATTTTTGGAGGGGGGGCTTTGATTGGTTTTCAGACTCTCTTCCAGCTTTGTGCTACAAGTTTCTGGGAAATGGGTACCTGGGACTGATCCTGGAGTTAGGGACATCTGTTCTGTACCTAAGAACCAGGTACCCATTGCCAAGATGCCCAGCACGGTACTAGGAATATGGCCGATATGACTAATTCCCTTGTTGATTTGAAAGCTTATCTTCCCCATATTTCTGCCTTTGAGTGAAGCTTCTGTGGATTTCTCTAAGCCTTGTTAAACCTGTTTACAACTTCAGGCTGAATCCCTCTCAGAGTAAGTGATCCGAGTGCTTTATCTGGTTAAACTAGGTGTCTAACCTTAAGCCTTCTTGCTATAATTCCAGCCTATTTTCTCACACTCCATCCTGACTGAGGTGGTAGCAGCTATTCTTTGTCCCCGGAGAGATCACATGTTTCACACACTAAACAGGAAGAAAGCGCCCCCCATTCCCATTCCCAACCCAGGAAACTTTCCTACCGGAAATTTCTGCACCGTATTGCTTTCCTATTCTTTGATGCAATAATGCTTCCTTGAGCTAGTCATTCCCCCACCGGGCCTTTTAGGGGAATACTCCTGAGCCTTCCCGGCTTGGGGAATTCCAAGGATGTCGAGCCAGACATCCAGGGCCCTCCCCACCACCCAGGAGCCTAGCCCCCGTCCTTTCTTGTCTGGATGGCGGAAGCGAAGGTCCCCCCTGTGGGTTGGTGGCACAACTGGTCCTAACTCACTATCTCCTGCTCCCAGGCCCCTGGGCCCCCACCATGGAGCTCCCAAGATCACTGTCTCCCAAGCAGGGATCCCCCTGGCCAGCCCTGGAGAGTAGGAGGGTCAAGTTTTCTGCATAAAGAATGCCAGGGGTACAGTGGTCACCAAGCCTCCAACCCTCCCCTGTTATTCTTCCTGGAATTTTGTGCCCATTTCCTGTGTCACCACCTGTGACCCTGAGTGCAGACTATTCCTTGTGAGGCGACCACAGCAGCAGGGCCGGGGCCCTTGATGAAGAAAATAAAACAGTGTTGATTCAGCACATGCGCGTGCGCACCCACACACACACACACACACACACACACACACACGCCACACACCCCACCTCCATATGTGTTAAGGCCAGCACAGTGGCCTTCTGGGTCTGCAGGCCTTCTTAGCACCCCCTGGCTCTTAAACCTCAAGACCCAGGCCTGGAAGCTCATCAACAATTCCCACAACCCTTCCCAAAAACTAAAATTGAGTCACAGCATTGAGTCCTGGAGCCAAAAGTCATCTGTGCTCCTTCCCAGAGTAGGAAAATCCTCTTCCAGTGCCTGTTGATGGGAGTCTCTTGACTTATCAAGGCATCTCACCCCACTGCTAGACAATCCGGAGACTGCCTGGAGGAGGACGAGGAGCAGGACCACCAGGTCAGAGAGGCCTGAGCTCAAACCCAGAATTGCTAGCTGTGTGACCTTGGGGGAAGTCTCTGAGCCTCTCTAAGCCTCCATATTTTCATCTGTACAATAAAACATTGGCCTCATGGAACTGCAAATAAAACACTTCCATCTGTATATAAAACATTTGCCTCATGGAATTGATGTGAGAATTAAATGAGAGGATATATGGAAACCTGAGTGTCAGCTGCAGTCTCCCCCTCCACCACCTGTGATAATGCAGCAGTGACCATCATTGCAACAACCTCTGATTCTACCGAGAAATCAGTGTCCCAGACAGTGCGCTGAGCCTTATGTGAGTTACGTTATTTAATCGGCCTCCAAGGTAAGCACTGAGACTACCACCATTCCAGATGGGGAAGCCAGCACTTGGAGAAGTGTGTGTAACCTGCCAGGGCCCCACAGGCAGACAAGGTAGGGCTGGAATTTAGACCCAGGAAACCTAAACTGGGAATCTGCTTACTTAACCACTGTCATACCCGCCTCTTCAAACCTGCTGACGGTAAGCGCTCAGTAAATGCTAGTCATCATTAGGACTATAATTACTGGACTACCAAGAATCTTTCTCTCCAGCTGAAGGTCCTCTCCAAGATTTCAGCACAAGGGTTCTGCCTTCCTGTGGTCTCCCTGCTTTCAAACTCCTCAGAGTTGATTCAGTGCGGATCATTCACGAGCCCCAGGAGAGCTGTCTCAGTTCCTTGGTGCAATTACTGGGATGCACCACTGGGCCCCTTCCTCCCTCGTTGGCCAGGAAAAACTCACTCCCCCAGGCACCTGGGAATGTGCCCTAGATTTAACGGGAAGATGGAATGTGGGAAAATGTACACACTTCTGAACACAACTTTATATTGAACATTTGACATCACTGTTTTTGAACATCCTTTTCTCCCCTACCCCACAACTCCAAGAATTTTCCCTGCTCAATTTGCTTCATAGAGCCTCGGCCACCCAAGGGCCCAGCGCTGGACACACAAGGGTCTCCTCTCTCCTCCTCCCATCCCACACCCCTCCTCCTACCCCCAACTCTAGTCAGTCAGGGATAGGAATTCTGCTTCCACCAGCCCTTCATCCCAAACTTTCCCATCTTCACACAGATGGAGGGGCTGTCTAGTTAACTAGACCCACCCTTTTCCAGCTTCCCAGGTGACTCAGTGATAAAGAATCCACCTGCCAAGCAGGAGACACAGGTTCAGTTCCTTGGTTAGGGAGATCCCTGGGAGAAGGAAATGGCAATCCACTCCAGTATTCTTGCCTAGAAATCCCATGGAAGGAGGAGCCTGGAGGGCTACAGTCTGTGGGGTCCCAAAGTGTCAGACACAACTTAGCGACTAAACCAGCAACCACCACCCTTTTCCAGGGCAGTGGGGCCTTTGATGGGTCTTCATTCCTTGGCACCATAACCATAACAGCACAAGGAAATTCTTCCTTGGATTAAGTAGGAATAACCCTGTTTTCCAGTAATGATCTTAAAATATTAAAAGTCTCAGTTAGTTCAGTTCAGTCACTCAGTCGTGTCTGACTCTGTGACCCCATGAATTGCAGCACACCAGGCCTCAAAACCTGTCATTCAAAGTGCCGCTAAGTGGTTCCCATGGTTATCTATCAGATCAGTCGCTCAGTGGTGTCCGACTCTTTGCAACCCCATGAATTGTAGCACGCCAGGCCTCCCTGTCCATCACCAACTCCCGGAGTTCACTCAGACTCACGTCCATCGAATCAGTGATGCCATCCAGCCATCTCATCCTCTGGCGTCCCCTTCTCCTCCTGCCCCCAATCCCTCCCAGCATCAGAGTCTTTTCCAATGAGTCAACTCTTCGCATGAGGTGGCCAAAGTACTGGAGTTTCAGCCTCAGCATCAGTCCTTCCAATGAACACCCAGGACTGATCTCCTTTAGGATGGACTGGTTGGATCTCCTTGCAGTCCAAGGGACTCTCAAGAGTCTTCTCCAACACCACAGTTCAAAAGCATCAATTCTTCGGCACTCAGCTGTCTCAGACTTTGGTAATTATCTTGCCTAGATTTTCTGTGAGATACAACCAGCCCTCACTGCTTGGACCATCCCATGCAGAGCGGGACATTTAGTGCTTTGTGCCCTCTATACCCCAACAGCATCCTGCCTCCATCATTGTGACAACCGAAAATGCTCCCCCCACATCACCAGAGCCCCCTAGCTCTTACTCATGCACAAGCACACAAGTGTGTACACACATGTATACACACATTTACACACACACACGGTGCAGAATCACTCCTCCCTTTCTTCATGAAGGGTAGAATGTGCCATCCCAATATATATCTCTGGTATGTCAATTATTTTGAGTTGTAGGCACTTACTGCTACTACTACTAAGTCGCTTCAGTCGTGTCTGACTCTGTGCGACCCCACGGACTGCAGCCCACCAGGCTTCCCCGTCCATGGGATTCTCCAGGCAAGAACACTGGAGTGGGTAGGCACTTAAAAGGCAGCAAATGCGGGGACAGACTTCCTCTGAACTCTCCTTATCTGCCTCCAGACAGATCCTGCAAAAGGAACTAAAATATCATCAATCTCCTCCCCTGGAGTGTCCTCAACAGGGCGAGGGAGGCAGATTGAATCTAGACACGAAGAGACTAGAAGTCAATTCCACAGCCACGCAAGCTCCATCAGACTGTCACACGTCCAGTCTATTCTTCTAGGAGTCCATTCATCTTCCCTAAAACTCATTTCCTCTCCTCTAAGGGAGCTGCATCCTTCCGCCTCTTTCCCTATTAAGTTGGTGTTTCAGTCTGAGCTCTAGGCCACCTCAGGGAGTGACTCTTTCTGGCTCTGGCTGCTGTGTGCCCGAGGGATACATGTTCATAAACTTCGGTTTGTTTTCCTCTTCTCAATGTCTTTTACGACAGGGGTCTCCGCTAAGAACTCAGAAGGGTAGAGGGAACATTATTTTTCCTCCCCTACCTACATACACCTGGGCTCAGGAGGCAGAGAGAGGCAGACGGCTCTGCCTGCGGTCACAGTCACGCAGCTAGTGAGGCTGGAAAGCTGGACTCTACCTCCAGAGGGAGGGCCTGGCCCAGGAGAATGGCCCCTCGCTGCCCCACTGTAGAGGCTGAGGCCGTTCTGCTCCCAGGCCAGGAGCGGGGAATAGGGCCCCCCTCATTTCCTTCTGCTCCAGATCTCTGCAAACCCAAGTCCTTGGCTCCTCTGGAAGGGCCAGCAGGGCGCCAGGCAGACAGTAGCAGAGAAAACCTCAGCCTCTCACATGCTGAGGACTCACGGGTTCTGCTTGGTTCCCAGTAAACCAGAAATATCGACGTCAAATGAGGTTAGCAGGAGTGCTGGCCCCGAGGTGGAGAGGGGAGCCAGCCAGACCTCATCCCAGCAGCTCTCTGGAGAGGCAGTCTTCCACCTCGCAGCCCGGACCCCCAGCTTCCTGCAAGCCTGGCCATGGAATTCCAGCTGTCGGCTGCCCAGACATAGAGGGTGGGGGGCAGCGGGGGCGATTTCCATAATCCAGAAGCTGAAGTGCGCCAGTAAGCAGGGCTTTCCAGACGTGGGGACACACCAGGCCAAAACACACAGCTCTGGGCCCACTTAGAGACACAGCACCTGGAGGATGGGGCAGAGGGCAGGCCCCCTAAATGCGGGCAGGGACCTCCGTTCACCTCTGGTTCACCTCTGAACCAGTTCTGGTTGTGACCCTGCAGGGTAGCCCACTGCATCCCCATTTCACAGATGAGTTTGTCCCAAGTGTTCTTGGGGTGTGGGAGAGGGGTCTGTGGCTTTAAACACTGAGATTAGGGAGGCAGAGGACGAGCGGAGCGGGAGGGAGAGAGGAGAGGGAGGGGCTTCCCAACTGGGAAAGAGGAGGGTCTAGGGAGGCTGAACCCCAGACCCCCCAACTTTCCCAACCCCCATCCCCAAGGAAGGAGGGGTAGGGGCTCCTCTGGCTAAGTGGACAGAGGCAGAGGGAAGGAACCCCAAATGATACCAAATTTCCCACTGGCCCACTTTAAAAATCAAGACAAATTGGACAAACATATCTAAGTTTGTGGCTGTATATACCTATCTGCTACTCTAAAAATTTTTAGAAACTGTGGTATATGTTGACTGCAGTAGATATCGTAGCTAGGTTATGTAGCCTGTGTTCTCCCTGTAACACATCATGAGTCTCTCCTATTATGGAATACACTTCTAATTAATTTTCTGAGATACGACTCACATAGCATAAAATCATCCTTTTAAAATGTGCCGTTCGGTGGTTTTGCTATTTTCACTGTGTTGCACACTCATCACCATTATCTCATCCCAGAACGTTCCAATCAGCCCCCAAAGAAACTGGTACCTGTTAGTGGTTAGTCCCAAGTCTCCCCTTCCCTGATCTTCTGACAACCACTAATCTACTTTCTATCTATGGACTTGCCATTCTGTATAAGTCATATAAATGGAATCATAATGAATGGGATTATGTCTGACTTCTTTCACTTAGCATCATGTTCGCAAGTTTCATCCCTGTTGCAGCGGGTAACAGTACTTCCTTTCTATGACTGAATAATGGCTTATTGTATGGATATGCCATATTTTCCTGGTCTACTCATTCATTGATCAACATTTGGATGGTTTCCATTTTGGGGATATTATGAGTAATGCTGTTTTGAGCATCTGTGTACGACAAGGTTTTGTGTGGACAAATGTTTTCATTTCTCTTGGATATATATGTAGCAGTAGAATTGCTGGGTTATGGTAACTCTATATTTAGCTTTTTGAGGAGCTGCCAGACTGTTTTCCACAGTGGCAACACCATTTTACATTCCCATCAACAATGTAAGAGGATTCCAGTTTCTCCACATCCTCACCAACACTGGCTATTTTTCTCTTGTTTCTTAAATTATAACCATTGTGGTTTTGATTCTCATTTCCCCAGTGACTAATGATGTTGGACATAAATATGCTTTTAAATTGTGATTTTAGTGGCTGTATAAATTCCATGGTAGACGACTATAATGTATTTTTTAATTGGCTACTATTGAGTATATTTTAATTGGCTACTATTAAGTGTTCCTATTTTTCTAATTCATGTATATACATATAAGCCGCCTTTTTTTATCATAATTATCTCTGATTCAATTTTGTTCATTCACTGAATAGCTATCTAGTAATCCAAGCCTGTTCTAGATGCTTTTATATGGTGCTGATCAAAACAGGTCCAATACCTCCTTCCTGGAACATGTTGTCTGGTGATTTGGTAAACAATCATGCAAAGAAGTTTATCATTACAAAGGCTGATGGGTATTATTAAGGAAAAGTACAATAGGCACATGTAAGAGGACCCTGTCATTCGGAGCAGGAGGCAGGCGAGGCCTAGGGAGGGGGAGTTAGCCAGGGTCAGGTAAAGAATCTACCTGTAACGTGGGAGACCTGGGTTCCATCCCTGGGTCGGGGGAGAGCCTCTGGAGAAGGGAGTGGCAATCCACTCCAGTATTCTTGCTGGGAAAACCCCATGGACAGAGGAGCCTGGTGGGCTACAGTCCATGGGGTCACAAAGACTCGGACATGACTGAGCAACTAACACAAGATGGAGGTGGGGAAGGCACACCAGGCAGAGGGAAGAGCGTGCGTGAAGCCCCCTCGCTGGGAAACGGCTCTGCCTATTTCAGCAACTAACAGCAGATGTGAGTGTCTGGCAGACATGAGGAGGAAGAGCGAAGTGGGTGGGGTGGAAGGAATCCACGTGGAGAGGGGATGGACCATATTGACTGATAACCAGTTTCGGGACGGCTAAATACACAGACAATTGTTTTCTTTCCAATTGTGTCCATTCAAATAGCAAAGGAGAGATGGTGAGAAGAAAGGAGTAGGGGAGAGAGGATTTCTGAAGACAGCATACTTAATGATTCTTGCCCTATTTGTCCCTGTGCCAGCCAGGCTGGTACAGGAGATCCAACCAGTCCATCCTAAAGAAGACCCGTCCTGAATATTCTTTGGAAGGACTGATGCTGAAGCTGAAACTCCAATCCTTTGGCCACCTGATGCAAAGAACTGACTCATTTGAAAAGACACTGATGCTGGGAAAGATTGAAGGCGGGAAGAGAAGGGGACAACAGAGGATGAGATGGTTGGATGGCATCACCGACTCAAGGGACATGAGTTTGGGTGAACTCCAGGAGTTGGCGATGGACAGGGAGGCCTGGTGTGCTGCAGTCCATGGGGTCGCAAAGAGTCAGACATGACTGAGTAACTGAACTGAACTGATCAGCCAAGCTGAGTAATCCTCAGTGGCCCAGACACTTCTGTCCCTGCCAGGTCCATGCCCAGGCCATGTGCTTAAGCAGCATACTCCTGGGCCACCACACACTACACTGAGCCATCCTTTTTATCCCAGCCAGGGCTGCCTGGACAAAAGTGGGTGTTTGACCGATGAGTAGCCAATCTTGAAGTTTGCTAGTGACCAGAGATGTGGCCAGTAGGTATAATAAAAAAAAATTAATATTTGGTTTTTGTCCCTGATTCCTGCCCAGAGGTCCTAAATCCCTTGGTATTTCTTTAGTATGCTAATAAGAAGACCCATGGGGAGACCCTAGACAGGTTCAGAATGGGAGCTGGCTGTTCTTACCCCTAAACTCTGGGAGAGGAGAGAGGTTGGAGATTGAGTTCAATCACCAATGATCAAGGATTAAATCTATCATGTCTAGATAATGAAACTTCAATTTTTTAAGAAAAACCCTAAATAACAGAATTTAGAGTCTGACAGTCCATGGAATTCTCCAGGCCAGAATACTGGAGTGGGTAGCCTTTCCCTTCTTCAGGGGATCTTTCCAACCCAGGGATCGAACCCAGGTCTCCCACATTGCAGGTGGATTCTTTACCAGCTGAGCCACAAGAGAAGCCCAGGAATACTGGAGTGGGTATCCTATCCCTTCTCCAGCAGATCTTCCCGACCCAGGAATCAAACTGGGGTCTCCCACATTGCAGGCGGATTCTTTACCAACTGAGCTACAAGGGAAGACCAACTTTAATTTTTTAAGAAAAACCCTAAACAACAGAGTTGAGAGAGCTTCTTGGTTAGTGACTATATCAACTTGCTGGGAGGGTGGCGTGCCTGAAGAGGGCTGGATACTGCTACTCATCCTCCACCATATTCTGTCCTCCACCATATTTCTTCCTCTTCCATTTGGCTGCTGTGAGTTGTGTCCTTTATGACAAACCCATAACAGTAAAGCACGTTCCTGAGTTTTGTGAGTTGTTCTAGCAAAAAAAAACCCCTGAGGAGAAGGGGTTGTGGGAACTCGAGAATTAAGAGCCGGTTGGGAATATAGGGGGTCCCTGGGACTTGTGAAGAGTTTCTGAAGTGGAGACAGTCTTGTGGGACTGAGCCCTAAACCCCTGGGGTCTGCACGAACTCTGCAAGTTAGTATGAAATTGAATGGAATTGCTGGACACAAAATTCATGTCAAAGAATCAGAGACCTCGTATGAGAGTTCATTTACTCCATCACCTGTCTGGGACTTCCAAGCCAAGCAAGTCCTCTCCTAAGGGGACAACGAGTATAAATTGAGAAGCTGGGGGTGGGAGTCAAAGCCGAGAGATACACAAAGAAAGAGAAAGTCTGGGGCTACCGAAGGCGTACGCTCACAGGAGCCGTAGACATGAGGAGGCAGAGGCCACGAAGAAACAGAAGCCCTGAGATGGAGAAGAGAGGACACAGCAGGGGACAGTGGCCAGCAAAGGAAGAAGCAGAGAGGACTCGAGAAGCCTCTACGGGCGGGCACTAGGGCAGGCTACTCCAAAGGACCACCCTCCAGTCCTCCAAAGAGCTTTCCAGACTCCAGAGCCCTGGCCGAGCTGCAGTGGAGATGCTGTTTTCCTCATTTCCTCGTGTAACCTGCTGGCTGGAAGTGACCTGGCAGGATCTCTGCTCCTCACATGCGTCTCTCGTTCCAGGCACATGGGTCCTGGACTGGCTTAGGAATCCCCAGCCCCATTGTTGCAGAGGGAAAACTTGGAAATGAGAGAAAGCTGTGAAAGGCATTGAATATCCGCAGCCCGGGTCGATGGGCCAGCTACTGAGAACACGGGAGCTGAGTGCGCACAGAGGGAGGCAGTGGGTGCAGCTCAGATGCAGGAGCCACGAAGCCCAGATCTGACTCTGAATCTCCAGGAAGAAATCACCCTGAATAAATTTAATCACCCTGAATAAACCCTGCAGTCTCTCTTGGCCTCAGTTACCCCTACCTGAAAACAGGTGATTTCTATCCCAATGTGAATGTTTGGTGAATCACTGACAAAATGACCAAACAACCCAGCTGCTACTTCTGAGGAGCCAAGGGCAAAGACAGGGAATGCACATGCCCCCTGCACACAGCACCACAGAGGGGTGGGCAAACCACCTAGGTCACCCCTCCAGACCGACTCCTGAACCCACCCCTACCCTCACCCCCGTAAGGCACCAGCTTGCCTCCCTCTACCTTGGGGAGTGACAAGGAAACTTGTTAGTTGCTGGTGCTGTAGCTGCTGCTGCTAAGGCACTTCAGTCGTGTCCGACTCTGTGCGACCCCATAGATGGCAGCCCACCAGGCTCCCCTGTCCCTGGGACTCTCCAGGCAAGAACACTGGAGTGGGTTGCCATTTCCTTCTCCAATGCATGAAAGTGAAAAGTGAAAGTGAAGTTGCTTAGTCATGTCCGACTCTTCGTGACCCCCTGGACTGCAGCCTATCAGGCTTCTCCGCCCATGGGATTTTCCAGGCAAGAGTACTGGAGTGGGGTGCCAGGAGCCCCCACTAAAGCTTTGCCTGAATTTCTTATCTGGCCTCTTATCAATTTCTATTGATTAAGGAAGGCTAACAACCCTGGTCTGTAACAGGCTCACTTTGGGCCAATGTAGAACCTAACTTGAGGAACTTGGAAGGAGCAGGGTCACCATCCTTAATCTTTTGCTTTTTCTTTGGTCAGGGGCTGTCCACCCCTCTTTGGGCATGGCTGTCTCTGAGGGTCAGGGAAGGGGGTAGTGTGTTCTGAATTCAGGGTCAAGGAGACCATGCTGTCCCTGAGCTAAGTTGGACCTTTGTCCTCCATCCCCCCTCCCCCCCCCCCCCCCCCGTGTGAAAGTCGCTCAGTTGTGTCCAACTCTTTGTGACCCCATGGACTATACAGTCCATGAAATTCTCCAGGCCAGAATACTGGAGTGGGTGGCCTCTCCCCTCTCCAAGGGATCTTCCCAACCCAGGGATGGAACCCAGGTCTCCCACATTGCAGGCGGATTTCTTTACCAGTTGAGCCACAAGGGAAGCCCTTAGGGGCCCCCAATCCTTCTCGAGGAAAGAACAGGATTATCTGGGATCCTGAGCCAAAGTCCCATTTCCTCATTTATTCCAAAGCGCTGTGCCCTCAGAAAGCTCGCAGTCTAGTAGGGGACAGATGACCCAGCAGTAAGGGCCCGGAAGGGACTTTAGCAGGGCCATGGCTCGGCCAGGCTTCATCCCGTTTTGGGGGGGGGGGGGGCGGGACCTGAGTTCCTGCTTCGTACCGCCTCTCCACCTGCCAGCTGCTCTCTGGTCTGCTGACGCCTGCCGGCTTCCCTCTGCGACCCGCTGCTCAGCTAGTCCATCCCAGGCCTTCCCCTCCCCCTCGCGCCCCAGCTGGTGGTCTCCAGCTCAACTTCAGCTCCATTTCTGCTGCTGCCTGAGCTGGACCCTCCCGTCTGACCCTGATCCTCAGGAGAGAGCCCCACCTGCAGGCCTCAGAGACAGAAGAAAGCCTGCTCAGGCCAGCCCCCACCCCAGGGAGCATCCGTGCCCCCGCGGACCGAGCCATGGCAGCACAGGGTGGAGGGGAAGAGACTTCGGGCCGAGACTCGGAGCCAGAGCCCACATCTGACTACACAACCCCGGCTGTGAACTCTGAAAACTTCCAGTTCCTTCTTATCGAGGGAGATTTTCCTTCCTACCTCTCAAAGTCACAGAGAAACTGAGCCCCTTTATCGTTAAAGGACCCATCATTTCACTCCCCGCCAACCCTCAGCCCCTCCCCCACCACGCAGACCACCCCCCACCCCCGGAACCCTGAATGAGTCTCCCCAGTCGGCGTCGCAGAAGGGGCGGGGCCGAGGGGCGGGGCCGGAGAGCTGGAGAGTCGGTTTTAACACAAACCTAATTGTGGGTCTGCAGTTCGGCCCTGCCTGGCTCCATTCATGAAAGCACTATTTTTAGCCTAAGACTGGCCGCCTGCGGTCCCAGCGGGGGTGGCCGGGCTATGTGTCAGGTCTGAGTGATCATGGACTCACTCTGGCCAGGAAACAGGCCCACGGGGACCAACTGCCGCATCCCAGAGCTGCCACCGCCTCTGGGAGGAGGTGGATGTTCAGCAGGAACTAGGAGTTTAAACCTGCTCACCCCGGCAAGTGTGAATGTGGAGCGCGGCAACAATAAGGAACACACACTGGACGCTTACCAGTGCCGGGGCACTGCTCTGATTGTACATGTATTAACCTCTTTAATTCTTAATATGGGGTAGATACTATGATTATCCCCATTTTATAGATGAGGAAACTGAGGCTGGAGCCATTAATTTAACCTCCTTGAGCCTACATGGTAGTAGCAAGTGGAGCAGGGGGATTTGAAGCCAAGCCCTTGAGCTACAGCATCCCTTCCCTCACTGTCCATTTCCTTGGCATATGGACCAGGTGCAGACTGTCAGCTACTGCCTCTAGGTCTTCCCAACTCAGGCTCCAGAGCCTAGGCCCACTCTCGGCCCACAGAGTTCTCTAGGATCCCAGGGAACATCCAGTCCCACCCTCCTTTGGAAGTGAGGGAACTGAGGCACAGAAAGGAGTCCAAGGTTATGGAACCAGTTGGCTCTGATTCCGAGGCCCAGACAATTTCTGCTGAATGATTCTGTGAGACCAGCTCACTTAGTAATCTGCCCGTCACCTCAGCCTATCCCTGGCTCCAGAACTCAGTACCCGTTCTCTTTAGAGCAAGGAACCTGGGCTCTGGAAGCAGATTTGAGAGCTGCTCCTGACATGCTTTGTGACCCCAGGCAACTCAGCTCATGTCCCTGAGCCTCAGCTTCCTCACCTGTAAAATGGGAGTGATTGGGCTATCTTCCTAAGGCCATGTGCTGGCTGTAGATTGCCTGAGGACTCGGTGACTGTGGGTTTCCTTATCTTGGATTTTTCAAATCATTCATTAAGCTTTCCTGTGAACAAGATGCACGGTGTGCACCTGCCCAGAGCTGCTTCTGGAAATGGAAGATGATGGAGTTGTAGACACCATGACCAGCTGTTGGAGAGACGTTTGGAACAAATTATGCCATGCCAGCATCTGCCTCGTCCTCAGATTCCCAGCAGAAGAGACAGGGGAGACGTGGCCTGTCCGTCCTCTGAGCCAGTTGCCCAGATAGCAAAGCAGAACAAGCATGACAGAGATCGAGTTCAGCTTAGCCTCATCCCTTCTGGATGGCCTTGGGTCAGTCTCTGGCCCTCCCAGGGTCTCATCTCCCAGATGCAGAGATCGGCCAGACCTCCACCAGGACTCTCCCTGCCCTGGTTTTCTGTGACTTGACCAGAGCAAGCCCCTCTTTCAGAGTCTTGGGACCCTTATGTTTTACCACCACCACCACCAGCAGCACACACACACACACACACACACACGTGCACAAACATACAGACGCGGCACTCCCTGCATCTCTGCTCAGGGTGGGGGGTGGGGACAGTCCCCATCCTCCCTTCTGGATTCACTCTAGACTTGCCCATGACCCAAGCGAGCAGCTCCCCACAGCGGTCTCCCGCTGAGTCCCATGGTCTACAGGGTCAGCTCCCCATAGGTGACTTTTTCCAGTTTTGGATTCTAGTTGCAAATCTCCTGGCTAGAGGATCTCAGTGCCCAAGCGGATCAAGGGAACTGCGTCATGTGTCCTAGGCTAGGGGTGGAGCAGCTGCTCCAAGAACAGGGTGAGCAGAAGCAAGAAATCAAAGCATCTCTAATTCAGAAGCAAAACAGGTCCACCTGGAATGTCAGTTTGTTACATGGAAAAATGTATCTACACTAACTTCTCATTTATCCAGAAAGCCATCAGAGGGAGCTGGGCTTTAAATTACAAAGATAAAACTACCCCATTCTCCCAGCTGCCAAAATAAAAGAAAAGGTTCAAGCCCTTAACTCATCAGAGAATCTTCTCATTTGTTGTTTAATTAACTCTTAAAATGCAATTTTAACACTCATGGATTATTGGTTTCCCACTAGAGGGCATCATCATGATCATGCCATGAAGAAGAAATGTTTTAAAATATAAAAACAAAAGCAAAACAAAACTTTTAACAGTAAACACAGAGATTTAGTGTCTTGGAGGACTTTTTGTGACAGATCACATAATTTAGGAGTCCCTGCAAGGATCGTGCACACGAAGAAAGAGTACAATTATGTTACTTGATCTCCATTTAAGATGGTGTAAATAGGTAACACATTGGGAAAGCCTTCCATTTAATATAAAAAGAAAGAAAGAATTTTTTTTTTAGTTTTTCACAGAAGGAATAAATCTCATCTGGAAAATGCATTCTTGTGGAATAATACAGTTATAAATGATGTATGACTATACAAGGGTTTACAAGCCAATCCAACAAAAATAATAAACGGCACAATTTTGAAACCAAACTCTGTAACTAGCAGCTAGAATTTCATCATTGTAGGAATAAAGTGCTTTAACAGTGACTTCAGTTGGATGGAGGACCCCAGAGATCTTGCCAAGAGCTTGAGAGCAGATAATTTTCAGGAACGATGCCCAGTGCCGAACCACCACATAAGTTTACCCTCTCGCCTCAAACAAGACCCTTATACTTGGTTATAAGGGGGGAAAGGAGACCCTGAAAAATGTAATATGTTCAAACTGAAGGCCAGGAAGGAAGATGAGTCTTTTGGGCATTGGATCCCCTAAAGTCTTCACGGCTAGGGCTTCCTGGCTGGTGCAGTGGAAAAGAATCTGCCTACCAATGCAGGAGACGCAAGAGATGCAGGTTTGATCCCTGGGTCGGGAAGATCCCCTGGAGTAGAAAATGGAAACCCACTCAAGTACTCTTGCCTGGAAAATTCCATGGACAGAGGAGCCTGGTGGTCCATGAGGTTGCAGAGAGACCCAAATGAGTGACTGAGTGTATGCACACGTGCGTGCACACACACACACATACACACATACATCCCCAAAAGAAAGCACACTGAAATCAACTGGAAACTCATCAAACTTTAGGACATGTAGGGGAGGAATCAGGAATGCGCATTTTAAACACATTCCCTATGTGATTCTGAGGAATGTGGTCCATGAACCACACGTTAAGAAACACTCCTTGTCCCATTTCACAGATGGGGAAATCAAGGCCTGTAGAGGAAAAGAGCAAAGACTCAAAATCACACGAGTCAGAAGCTGAGCTGGCCTTTTAGCCTATCCAGGGCTTCTTTCCACCAAATTCCGCCTGCCCACGGACTGCCTCCCGGGGCTGCTAACATTCCAAGGAAACTTGTAACAGGAAAGGATATGTCAGCTGTGCCTGTTCCGATGTTCAAGCATCCATCGTGATTCCAGGTTCTGCCAGACACAGCACTCAGAGCTCAGGCCGCCAAGCTCTGAAAGCCTGATCTTTCCAGATAGGATCGGGGATGTGATTACAAAAGCTAGCATTTATTTTTATTTCCCCAAGAAAATAAATCAGCAGTTTTGTGCCAAGAAAAGTGATCAGAGAAAGCAGTGTTTCTAGACAGGAGGAGGCCCTGGACCCTGGCCAGCCCCTCAACCCCTCCCACCCCCTCCCCGTCTCCAGCACTGCCTTAACATCCTGAAGGTGTCTCCAGCAGAGTCGGGTCCTTAGACAAAGACCCTTTGGGCTTCAAATTCGGGAACCCTCTCCTTTAGCAGTGGCTAAAGGGCTCGGGAGGTGGAGGGTTACTTTCCTCTTGGGGACAAAAGGAATTTTCCCCAGCCTCTCCTATTACACCAACTCCCCCCAAAATATCTAAAAATGGAGGGTGGTGGAATATGAGATCGCTGCCAGGTACCACAGTTATGACAGTGGTTCTCAAAAGAGGACAATTTTGCTCTCTCCTGAGGGTGGGAAGGGACATTTGGCAATGGCCGGACACATTTTTGGTTGTCACGACTTGGTTGAGGGGTGCTACCAGCATCTAGTGGGTAGAGGTCAGGGAGGCTGCTAAGCATTCTGCAATGCACAGACAGCCCCCACCCTTTGCCCAAAATGTCAACAGTGCTGAGGCTAGGAGACCTTGAATTACATGCGAGTGACCCAGGATGTTCTGGGGGTAAGTCCAGGTTTGCCTTGAAATGCTGTGTGAGCCTGGGCAAGGCCCTGCCCTCTCTGGGCCTCAGATGCCCACCTGTACCAAGAAGAAGATAAGAAGCTCCTCTCTGGGACTTTTGCAGTTTTGGTCATTTAGGGGTTGGGACATCAGGAGGCCTGAGACCATGGGTCTGCCTTCTGCAACGCAGACATGGCTGTGGGATGATGGGGGGGGGGGATCTACTCAACACCCCCATGCCTGAGGGGTGGACAATCTGCTTTCCTGAGCCCCTCCTCCAAGGCACAATATCTGGAACTCCTGCTCCACCAGGAACGGAAAAACCATTATCTGAAGATGACATCACTTTGCAAAAATGCAAGTAGCGAGTGGTTGCCGAGCAGAGCTCCAGGGAAGGGGTGGGAAGAAAGGGCTGAGAGCATGCCAACCCCCAGCAGCGCCGGCATCCGGCACCTTGAAGCATCTCAGGACCACCTCGGACAAGCTCCTCAATGCCTCCGGACTTCAGTCTTCCCATCTCCAGAGTGAGAGCCGGATCTGGGTATGGTCAGGAGCCCTTGCTGTTGGGAGACTCCAGAACCTGGGACTCTTCCAGATCAAGTGTCAGAGGGCCTCTGGGCTGTCGGCACAAGGGAGGCCCCCCCAGGCACAGGGAACCCAGGGCTGGTGGATGGAAAGAGAGGAAAGTGATCACCTGCCCAACTGGGCCACACAGAGGACAGTGGTGCCACCAAAGCACTTGAAAACACTCTTCCTGCCGGGCTGGGCGCCTGTGTCACCCACCAGCCCAGTGTCTTTCTTGGTCTGGCGTTTGGTGGAGCATCGCGAACCAGCAACAGGCTGGAAACAGCAGCCCAGGGAGCTTGCTTTCACGGATGGATGAGACTGACCCACAATCCAGTATCTTTCTACTTGGGGGTCTCCAGGAGGCGAGGGCACCACGAGGAGCAGCTCTGATGAGCAGAGTGGGCTCAGCTACACTGAAGGAGCCCTGGGATGGCAGTCAGGACAAACCGGTCTCTAGACCAGCCGTGAGGACAGGGCCTCAGCTCCTCCTTCTAGACACGCTTCATCCAGAGAGCCTGCGGTTCACTTTCAGGTCTAGGCTTTGGTGTCTTTCTCAAAGAGCTCGGCAGGGCTGGGTGTCTTTATCCCGTGACGGTTCCCTCCCTGCTCCCACCCTCACCCAGAACAGAATCACCATTCAACCCCTGTTGCTTTCTCAGTGGAAAAGGAAGGAGGGAGAAAGAGCTGGATCAGCCTTAGCCAAGTTCAAGGGTGGGTCTGGTACCCTGGCCAAGGGAGCGCCCCTCCCACACTTCACTGAGCGCTGTCTGGAGGCAGTGTGGTCTAATGGCTGGAATATTCGGTCTGGCATCACCAAGACCAGGGCCCACATCTTGGTCTGGCAACCTCCAAGCTGTGCGGAACTTGACTCAGGGTCCTCAGCTAGGAAATGGAGCTAGCACCGTAACATCTCTGTGCGGGTGGGGGAGTAATTTAGTTTGCCCCGCCCTTTGCCCCCTAGATTCATTCTCACCTCTCCCTTCCTGGTCCTCAGGAGGCTGACTCCACCCAGACTGAAGATCCAAGTGTGGGAGGAGGGGAGAGAGGTCAGGGGGTGTCCACGCTCCCTCTGCTGGGCCACAGTCCCGGCTGTGGCCGTGTCCCCCTCCCAGGGTCCCCGCTCCCATCAGAATGCCTTCATCCCACACCTCCTGCTCTGGGGGCTTCTGGCAACACAATGCCAGCCTCTTGTCCCTTCAGGCCTAATGAGCTCCCAGCTTCCTGCTGTGGCTGGTCTCTTGAGTCATCACCACCTGCAACTGGGTCCTTTAACCCCCTCACCATACTTCAGTAGAATACCCTTTCATTATTCTCCCAAGATGATAAACAAATGCCCAACAAACACACAAAAAGATGCTCTCCATCATGAATTGTTAGAGAAATGCAAATCAAAACCACAATAAGATAGCACTCACATCTGTTGTGAGGATGGTCGCTATCATAAAAACAGAAGATAACTGCTGGTGAGGATGCGGAGAAATTGGGACGTGTGTGAAGTTAATGGGAATGTAAAATGGCACAGCTTCTATGGAAAACAGTATTGCAGATCCTCAAAAAATTCAAAATAGAATTACCATTCGTGTGTGCATGTGTGCTAAGTCGTTTCAGTCGTGTCCAATTCTTTTCGACCCTATGAACTGTAGCCCGCCAGGCTCCTCTGTCCATGGGATTCTCCAGGCAAGAATACTGGAGTGGGTTGCCATGCTCTCCTCCAGGGGATCTTCCCCACCCAGGGATCAAACCTGCCTCTCATGTCTCCTGCGTTGGCAGATGGGTTCTTTACTAGTGCCACCTGGGAAGCCCCCAAGAATTACCATGTGATCCAGCAATCCCACTTCTGGGTATATATCCCAAAGAATTGAAAACACAGTCTCAGCAAGATATTTGTACAGCTATGTTCATAGCAGCATTATTCACAATAGCCAAAATGTGGAAATATCCCAAGCGTCCACTCATGGATGAATGGATAAGCAAAATGTGGTGTACACATAGAATGGAATAGTAGTCTTAAAAGGAAGGAAATGGATGGACCTTGAGCATATCCTGATGCTGGGAAAGATTGAGGGCAGGAGGAGAAGGGGACGACAGAGGATGAGATGGTTGGATGGCATCACTGACTCAGTGGACATGGGTTTGGGTGGACTCCAGGAGTTGGTGATGGACAGGGAGGCCTGGCGTGCTGCAGTTCACGGGGTCACAGTTGGACACGACTGAGTGACTGAACTGAACTGAGGACATCATGGTGAGTGAAATAAACCAGTCACAAAAAGACAAATCCTGTATGATTCCACTTACACAGGGTACCTAGAGATTAGTGGGGTGCCTGAAGTCACAGAGACAGAAAGTAGTGAGGTGGCTTCCAGGGATGAGGAGGTGGGAAATGGGGAGAAGTTGATTAATGGGCACAGAATTTCATTTTCACAAGATGAAAAAGTTCTGGAGACCCACTGCCCGACAGTGTGAATATACTTAGCCTTACCGAACTGTATACTTAGAAATGGTTAAGATGCTAAGAAAAAAACTTATCAAAGTATATATTTTAAATATATGGCCCTTAGTATATATGTTAACTATACCTCCAAAAAAGTGTTTGAAAAAAAAAAAGGCCCTTCATCAAACTCCCATCAAGATAACTGTTGGTTCCTGTGCTGGTCAGCACATTAGAATCTTCCGGGATCTTTTAAAAATTTCAAAGCCTAGGCCAACACCCCAGACCAACTGAATCACACCCCTTGTAGGTAGAACACAAGCACCAGCTTTTTTTGATGCCTCCCTGGTAATTCCAATGCGCCCACAAGTTGGAGACGCACTGAATAAATCCTTGTGCTTCTTGTCAGGAATCTGTATGATTAGCTAGTTCTTAGGCTTATTGTGAGGATTAAGAGGAGTAGTGAATGCAAGGTATTTAGAAGGTTCCTGGTACTTAGTTAGTGCTCCATAAAATGTACGGAAAATATCATTGACTTTATCATCATTATTTCTCTGCACCTCCAGGTTGCCGTGGGTCTTTGAGAAGCTGCAGAGGAGGTGAGGGGCTGGCTATCAGGACAAACTCAAGTCCTGGAAGGTAGGAGGCATCTGGCCTAAGGCAGAAGAAAGTGGGGATTCCATTCTGGCTGGGGAGCTTCGGGGACAAGATTGTGAGGAGCCCAGGGCCCAGGGGATGGCAGACCTGCCTTGAAGCCAGAGGCACCTGCCTCCAGGGGCTGCTGCCCCCTCATAGCTCTGGCACAGCTCAGAGGCTCCAGAAAATGTTGGCGGAGGGGTGGGGGCACCCAGGGCTGGTGGATTAGTTGATCCAGGAAGCAGCCTGGCAGGTAACCAACAGACTTAGAGCTGATCTGCCACTCTAGGGCACCTTCTAATTTTTCACGGGTCCTCAACCGCTCTTGGTAACCCCAGCAGCCTTGAGGTAACTACTGACCACCACCAAGGGTCTGCCCTGGTGTCCACTCACTTTGCTGAGCTGGGCATGGTGGGGGCGGGGGAGCAGGCCTCCCTGGGTCACTGCATGGGAACTGCTGCTGCTGCTGCTGCTGCTGCTGCTGCTAAGTCGCTTCAGTCGTGTCCAACTCTGTGCGACCCCATGACGGCAACCCACCAGGCTCCACTGTCCCTGGGATTTTCCAGGCAAGAACACTGGAGCGGGTCAAAGGGCCAGTGCATTGGGGTTGCCTAAAGAGGGGCATCTCTGCTGGCCAGGAAAGAGCTTTGGATGAGGAGGTGCTGGCCCAGCCTGTATTTTCTCCCTAGGCCATCTATCCATCCATTCATCCATCTGTCCATCCATCCATCCATCCCATAAGCATTTCCTGAGCACCCACTGTTTGCCCAGTTGAGACCCTGAGATCTGACGGTGAGCAAGAGCTTAAGTCTGGCTGGGAGAGCAGGAGTGGCAGGAAGGAGAAGGGCCAGGGGCAGAGGAGCCAGCAGTATTCAGACCAGGGCTTACAGCCCAGCTCTGCTCTGCATCTGCTGTGCGTCCTGGGGAAAGTCACTCCTCCTCTGCTGCTGCTGCTGCTAAGTCGCTTCAGTCACGTCCGACTCTGTGCGACCCCAGAGATGGCAGCCCACCAGGCTCCCCCGTCCCTGGGATTCTCCAGGCAAGAAAACCGGAGTGGGTTGCCATTTCCTTCTCCAATGCATGAAAGTGAAAGGTGAAAGTGAAGTCGCTCAGTCGTGTCTGACTCTTCATGACCCCATGGACTGCAGCCTACCAGGCTCCTCTGTCCATGGGATTTTCCAGGCTGGAGCCCCGGTTTTATCTTTTTCCAAAGGGTAACAGACCCATCCTCAAGGAGATGCTGATGTCGGAAAGGAGACATGATGACATAATGGTCCCAGCTTGAGGCTATCTGAAGCTATTTCCCCAGGAAGGGAGGGCAGGCCCCTGAGCCCCGACCCCAGCCCAGGCCTCTTACCAGTGGCAAGGCTTATGGGGGAGGTAGCTTTCTTGGGACCAAGCTGTGGTCAGGAGCCAGGCCCAGTGGGTCCCCCAAAACCACAAATCCACACGAGAAGCAGTCCTCTGGAGACTGGAACCTAGGAGCCTGGCTCCCCACCCAGCTGGCGTGCTTTTCCCCATCTGTCATCAGGGCAGCCTCAGCCTGCCCAGAGCTGATATTCCAAGGAAAGGTCAAGACTTCATGGTCCCATTGTGCAGGTGGGAAAGTCAGGGCCTAGGAAGGGTGAGGATCTATTCAAGAACACATGAGTCCATGTCAGAGTCAGAACTAGAAGCCAGACCTCCTGGGTCCTCCCCGCACTCTCCTCCAGAAGGGTCTGTGTCCTGAAACGAGCAGGATACCAGGAAGATGACTTGGAAGCTTTGACTCCCTCTTTAAGAGACTCCTCAAAAAAACCTCAGCTCCTACTAGGCAACCAGCCTTCCCCTCCAAATATCCTCCAAGCAGCCCTCCCTCTAGACAAGTCCCTCCTCTGCTCAAGCACCTTCCATGGCTCCCTATTAGCCAATATAACTCCTAGCATCCAGGATCCCAATCTACCTCCCCAAGTTGATCTCGCCTTGTGCTCCCACATTTGCCTTACATTCTGGTCCACTGGCCCCATCCCCAGGCCTTCGTTGATTCTGGTCCTTCCTCCTAGAACACCCTTCCTTGCCTCTTTTCTTTGTTTTCCTTTAGTCACTCAGTCGTGTTCAACTCTTTGTGACCCCATGGTATGCAGCACACTAGGCCTCCCTGTCCTTCACCATCTCCCAGAGTTTGCTCAAACCCATGTCCATCGAATCGGTGATGCCATCCAACCGTCTCATCCTCTGTCGTCCCCTTCTCCTCCTGCCTTCAGTCTTTCCCAACATCAGGGTCTTTTCCAATGTCTGCTCTTCGCATCAGGTGACCGAAGTACCGGAGCTTCAGCTTCATCATCAATCCTTTCATGCCTCCTTCTTTTGAGTTCATCCAAACATCACCTGCGATAGGAAGTCTCCCTTCTCCCCAAATCAGACACAGTCTCTCCTCCTCTAGGCTACCAGAGGACTCCCTTAGGTTAACTCTTCTTGAGTGCCCACCTGTCTCCTCCAGGAGATGGGGAGGTCCCTGGGAGCAGAGTCTAAGTCACACCCACCTCTTGTCATCTTCCCAACCTCAGCACCAAGCATTAAAAGAGAAAAGGCTAAATGACCCCTGGTGCCCTGAGCCCACAGCCAGACGAATGGACAGGGACTGCTCCATGCCCTTTCGGGGCCCAATTCCAGGTGGGAGGTGGCCAGAGCCCGGGCCCAGCGCCTGGACACAGCCGTTGTCCCCGCCTCCAGTCGCTGTATTTGTTTTCCTTCTCCCTAGGCAAAGGCTGCAGAGGCCATTCTGAGCCACAGCTGGTTTTTATTGCATCAAGACTCAAAAAAAGGCCTGAGCATATTTTTAGAGAGAAGGGGAAAAAAGAATATTTTCTTCCCTGACCCAAGATGAGGGCTTGCTCCAAGTTTCCATCTGCTCTGCCTTCTGGGTGGAGCTGGCGGGGAAGTTTCTCTGCAGGAGGATCCTTCAGGACACAGGTTTATGAGCTCATAGATATGGCAGCTCGAAGGCTGCCTGCCTCCCTCCCCTGACACACACACAAATGCTCACTCACATACACGCTCACAACCTCAGGCCCGTGATGTGGAGAGGGGAGGCCATGCCTCAGGCAGGGCGGTAATGGAGCAAGAGGGACCCAAAACCCCACTGGAAGAAGGTGACCGAACGGTGGCTGAACCCGGGTCTCCATGCTTGAGCCCCAGAGCCCTGGGTCATACAGCATGCCCGCTGGGCGGCCTGGACCCACAGGACCCGGGACCAGGATGAAGAATGTGTTTGACGTGCATTTCAATGGCTGGTTTCCAAGTGTCTGAAGACACTGTCAGGATGAACAATATACAGATGACTTCAAGTATCACAGAGCTTTTGTCGAAGTGCATTTTCTCAATCAAAGGATGCGAAATGCACCAGAGTTCTGCTGGGGTGTGTGTGTGTGTGTGTGTGTGTGTGTGTGTGTGTGAATATGGTCTCTGTGTGTGACACATGTGGTGGAGTATGTGTACGTGTTGTGTTTGTATGTTCATGTGTAGAATATTTGTGGTATGGTTTTGTGTGTGTGTGTGATGTTTGATGTGTGCTCTGTGTAGGGTGAGGGGTGTGTATGTGTGTGCTTGGTTCATTTCGTGTATATTGTGTGTGTTTGATGCTGTGATCAGTGTGTGTGTGTGTTGTGTTTGTATGTTCATGTGTAGAATATTTGTGGTAAGGTTTGTGTGTGTGTATGTGATGTTTGATGTGTGCTCTGTGTAGGGTGAGGGGTGTGTATTGTGTGTGTTTGATGCTGTGATCAGGCCAGAAGCACGTCTGGAAGGAGGTCTGTGTTGGGGTCCCCACCTCCTCTGGCACACTTCCGAGTGGCGCCTTTTTGAGATTTTTTCCAGGGTAATTAGTTAGGGAAAGCACAACACTCAGAGGAAGAAGTTGAAAGGAAGGGGCCGTGTTACACACTTACTCCCCACCAGACCCTGCCCCAAATATCAGAACTAAACTTTTTTGCCCCTGGTGACACCCAGTCCTAAAATCTCCCATCCAAAGAGATGCAGACAATGAAGCTCAAGTTGAGAGAAGCCTGAGGCCCAGTGCTACCCACAGAGCAGGAGCTAGAGTCCAGCCCACCTCCTCCCCACAGCAGGCTGACCTTCAGTACCAGAGCCAGCAAGCAGAGCCCATAGCATTCCCAGCAAAAGTGAAAGTTCTTCACAGGTGAGCCACAAGGGAAGCCCGAGAATACTGGAGTGGGTAGCCTATCCCTTCTCTAGCAGATCTTCCCGGCCCAGGAATTGAACCGGGGTCTCCTGCATTGCAGGCAGATTCTTTACCAACTGAGCTATCAGGGAAGGCCAGGCTCTCCACAAACTTGGCCTCATTTCCCTTTCATACCCACCCATCCAGGGGGCACGATTATTGCATTTTATCAGAGGAGGAAACAGGCTCAGGGGGAGACGGAGGTGAAGGAGGCCCCTGGCAGCCACGAGGAGAGAGGAAGTCCCTGGAGACAGGCAGGCACACTCTTGGCTGTGGGGATCAGACAGAGGAATCAGGGGGGCTTGTGGGCTTTTAGCTCCATGAAGCCTCTGCCTCTTTCATGTCTGTAGAGACACAGGCCCAGAATTGGTGCCAGGAGTGCGTGGGCAATGTGTGGGGCTTTTCCCTGTCTCCCTCTCCATCCTTCCTGGCAGCTCAGCCAGGCCAGGCACCCTCCTACCCACAGATCCCTTCTATCCTCAGGCAGCTAGAGCTGCTAGAGGCTCGCCTCCTACTTCTTAGAAACTGAGGCAACCCAGCAGAGGCCAAAGGGAGCTCCATGGGAGATAGGCTTTTCCAGCAGAAAGACTCAGGCTTCAGACCTTCCCAGCCTAGAGACCTTGGGCAAGTCCCCCTCCCTCCCTGAGCCTCAGTTTCCTCCTCTGTGAAATGGGGAATAACAACAGCTGCCTCCTGGGATGGTTGAGGGACCACAGGCGGGTGTGTGAAGCACTTGGCACAGGCCTGGCACCGGGAGGCACTTGATTGATGTATGTCCCGTTCCCATCCCCTGCTGCCCTGGTAGGCACGAGTTACAGCAGGCTTGACCAGTCCAAAGGTCCCTCCCCTCCTGGCCCCAAGAGAAGCTGCAGAAGAAAGAGAAACAGCAGTTCTTGGAAAGTCACCATGAAGTCCTCCCTGGAACAGGCGGGACAGTCATCAAGTTGCCAGTGGGTGGCCACACCAACCACCGGGCCCGGAGAGGCCCTCCGTGACCTCCCAGCTGCCTCGCTCTGAGTTCTGTGGTCCTATTCTCCACTCCGTGTCTACCCCTGCACAGGCCACCACCATCAGATACTTCCCTGTGGGACTCACCTCACTCCACCCTCCCCTGCTCAAAGCCTCCCCTTCCCCCATTCCCACACTGGCATAAAGTCCTTTATGCCGGAGCATTCCAGAGCATTCTCGGTCTGGCCGGTACCCACTGTGCTCTCTCCTTGAACCTCCTCACCCTGCACATCAGTTACAGCCAGTCCCACGTGGGCACCTGGTTTCATTACCTGTGGGAAGAGCTTAGTCCAGGCCTGGCACACAGGGGACCCTTTAGCAAGGCGGATCCACAGTTGGCAGAGACATCAGGCTTATGTCCCACAGGATTTTGGGCTTGGGATGTCATTGGTCTCCTCTGGCAATTTCTGACTCACACCTGAAGACCCACTTTAGTCTTCACCTCCTCCAGGAAGCCTGCCTTGATGCCCACCCCTCTAGGCCAGTGTAGGTGTCTTCTTCCCAGGTGGAGCTGCCTGGTGGCCCCCAGCCCTCCTGTCACTGCTGTCTTATCTGGATAAATTTAGTCCCCACTCACCAGCCTGGCATGTCTTCCCACAGTCCTTGTGGATTTCAGTAGGGCTTATGTCCACCCATAAGGCTTCTCTGGTAGCTCAGTGGTAAAGAACCCACCTGCCAAGCAGGAGATGTAAATTCAATCCCTGGGTTGGGAAAATCCCCAGGTTGGGAAGATCCCCTAGAGGAGGAAATAGCAATCAATTCTAGTATTCTTGCCTGAGAAATCCTGTGGACAGAGGAGCCTGGTGGGCTACAGTCCATGGGGTCGCAAGAGTCAGACAGGACTGAGCATGCACGAGCAGCTTTATGTCCACGCATAGGTCCTCCTTGCTCTCAGCCCCTGCGGCTCCCATCTGTCCCCTACCTCATCCCAAAGGGCCTTACAATGCAGAGTTAATTTGGAAAACAGAGTTTGCTGCCCTTCTGCAAACAGCAGAGAGCAATTCCTGAGCTGAGTACAAAACAAGCTGACATTCAGAGGCAGGCAGCACAATTCTTAGGAATTTTTCAATTATCCCTCCCCCGAGAGAATCTCTGCCAGCTGGGAGTAGGGGAAACCTGACCTCTGGGAATGTTCTGGAAATTCCTCCCTTCCCCCACCCTCCCAGGCTCAGAGACCGTCCCCTCTTCCTGTTATGTTGAAGAACTTTGGCTGGCTGGTTGTTTGGAGACCCTGGGTGTGGGTGTGGGGACCCACCTGAGACAGAGTAGTCACTGCAAAGGCAGCTGCTGACTGTTATCTCACAGAGCCGTTGCTCTGGCCTGAACTGTGTCCCCTCCCACGTTCCTACGTTGAAGTCCCAACCCCCAGGAACGCAGAATGTGCCTGTGTTTGCAGACAGGGCCTTTGAAGGGGTGATTAAGTTAGAATGAGGTCCTGAGGGTGGGTGTGAATCTAGTAATACCGCCCTTATCAGAAGGGGAAATTCAGTCCCAGACTCACACAAAGGGAAGACCATGTGCAAACACGGGGAGCAGGCTGGTGCTATCTGCAAGCCCCGGAGAAGCAACCCTGCAGACACCTTGACCTTGGACTTCCGGCCTCCAGAACTGTGAGACGACGCACTGTGGTTGGTCAACCACCCCGCCTTCCTGCTCTCGAAGGGCAGCCAGGGAAGCGATACAGAGGTTTTGATGTCCCTCATTGCGCTCTTATCATGTTCGTGGGCTTGTCTAACCCTAACCCTAACCCTAATTCCCCCAAGGCACTGCACAGAGCTGGCCTGTTTATCCCTCAAAGCCTTGTACTGCATCCTGAGAGGTGCGGAGGGTATTTCCTGGGTGAACACTTCCAAGATAAACAGAACTATGGTTCATAGGCTCCTGAAGTCAGCAAATGCTGGCAAGCAGAGAGACCCAACCGTGCATGTCCCTTCCTCCTTGGTGGCCCCCTCTGGAGCACCTACGTGGCCTCCGGTTCGACCCTCCATAGCCCTGAAAGGAAGGCTCCCCTCCATTTCACAGATGAGTAACTGAGGCCCAGGGAAGGCAAGTGATGGTGCCCAAGGTCATTCATGTAGTCAGAGCCATTAGGCAGGCAAGCCCCCAGGTCCCAGGATGGGTCTGAGACGGGGAGGGCGAGGGGTGGCCGGCTCTGCAGTATGGCAGGCGCTGCAGTGTCCCACCCTCAGAAAGAGACAGACAGGACCTGGGATTGCATCCTGACTGCTTCTCTTGGTGAGCAAGATATTCACCTCTCTGAGCTGAGCCTCAGGTTCCTGCGATTGTAGGACAAGGCTGAGAAAGATGATCCAGCAGCTGCCGTGCTTAGCACGGTGTCCGGTCCACAGAAAGGCCTCAAGAAACGATGCTGGTGCTGCTGCTCATGACGACAGCCTTCTGGAATACGCAGCTGGCCCCGCACCTGGCTTTGCAGGAAGTCTGACAAAGAGCTCACCCTGGAAGCTTTTCCTGCCGATCAGCGTGGGGGGTGGACAACCTCTGTACCCCTGCTTCTGACTGCTGTCGTTAACCCTCCGCCTGGCCTCAGTGGCCCATTGTCCTCCCTGCAGGCTCAAACCAGGCCAGGCCTGCCAGGAACCAGCGGCTAAAAATAGCCCCCCACCCCCATCCCAGAGTGCTGGGGTCCAGCTGCTCACCTCCTTCCAGGGATCAGGACCTGCCCCCCTCTTCCCGGCCACTACTCTGGGCGAAGTCCAGCTTGGCCAGCTCCCAGCTCCCTCTCAGGGAGGTCCAAACTCAACACCCACAAGATATTTTGTGGAAAATTCGAGGCTGGCTATAATTCCCTAGGGCAGAGGCTTGGTGCAGACTTGTAGACACGGCCAGCAGTGAGTTTGGGAGGAAGGGTCTGGAAGAACAGGCAAAGCAAAGAGAAAGAGGGAAAGGCAGTCCAGGTGAGAGGAACAGCTGAAGCAAAGGGAGGAGGGAGGAGGCTGAACAGAGCAGTGGAAGGCTGTGGGACGTCTGTTGGGAGAGCAGGAAGGGAGTCTCCAAGGGCAGCTCAGACTTAGCTGAGCAGGTCCTTGAATGTCGGGCAAGGCTTTCCTGACCTTCAAAGCCACAGCTTGCCTGCAGTCGGTGCCCGAGATGCCTTCACTCCTCGGGCCTCCTTTGAATCTCCTCCCTAAGGGGTAGTCACAGCCCTGAGAGGAGAGCCAAGGGCTGGTGAGGATGGAGAGAGGTACCTTCAGAACACCCCACCCCACCCCAGGAAGGGGGCTTCTCACCAGTGACATCATTAGTGACTCCAGAGGCTCTGCCTGAGGGCTGTAAAGACACTGAGCCTGCAGCCATTCAGGTCAGCTTTCAAGGGCCTGCTTTCAAGGCCCTGGGGTGGATTTTGGGGACCCAGACAGCCATTCAATTCTAGCCCTACAGGGGCTCACGGTCTAGGATGAAAAGAGACAAGTGAAGAGGCAACTCCAGGGCTGGGTCACCTGAGCACAGAACTGAGAGGGCCCAGAGAAGAGCCCTCCTCCAGATTTGGGAGGTCAGCAACGGGCTCCTGGAGGACGCACCCCTTGACCTGAGTATCAAATGTTAAGGAGGAGATGGCCAAGGATAGAGACCCAGGAACTGTGTTTCAGGCAGAGAAGAGCGTATGCAGAGGCCCTGGGGTGGAAGTGTCCTGCCTGGTGTGTATGCATGGGCAGACACAGGGAGGAGATATGAGGATAATGAGGCCGGAGAGGTCTCTGGAGACCAGGTTCTAAAGTCTTCTGAGTGCCCTCATGAACACAAGCATCTGTCACCCACAGAAAGGCTGGTGAATTAAATTCTTGGGAAAAATAATGGCAATGTACCAAATTGAGTACATTAAATCCTATTTTTAAAACTCAGAGTCTGGGAATTTGATGACTGATTATTCAGTAAGGAAGGCCTTACTTATCATTTGTATATTAGGAGTTTGAATTTTGTTAAATTTTTTATCAATTCATATGATCATATGACTCTCTTCTTTACCCTGTGAATGTGGTGGCTTACACTGATCGATTTTTGAGTATTGAATCAGCTTCACGTCACTGGGATAAACTTCACTTGGCAATGATGTATAATTTTTAAAATATACTGATGAGTTATATTTGCTAATATTTTATTAGGCATTTTTGCATCATATACATAAGGAATATTGGTCTGTAATTTTCTTTCTTTCTACTATCTTTTTTGGTTTGGGTATCAAGGTAATACTGGCTTCCTTAAAAAAATTGAGAAGAGCTCCCTTCTCTTCTATTTTCTGGAAGGGATTGTGTAAAATTGGCACTAATTTTTCTTTCAGGCGCAAGTGTATTTTAAGCCTCTGAAACTTGTCTGCTACCACCCCATTGGCCAAGACAAGTCACATGGCTGGTCCTAATGTCAAGGGTGCAGAAGGATGATCTGCCTCTGTATATTTCACCAGAACTAAGCTCTTCTCTCCAGGCTGCAGGCACCCACAGCCCATGGGTCTTCCTAGAACCCATATCTGATTGACTGGGTGCTCCCAGGAAGGACTTTTGAAGACTGTATCTGTGTAACATCAGTTCAGTTCAGTTCAGTTCAGTTCAGTCGTTCAGTCATGTCCAACTCTTTATGACCCCATGGATTGCAGCACACCAGGCCTCCCTGTCCATCAGCAACTCCCAGAGTTTACTCAAACTCATGTCCATCGAGTCAGTGATGCCGTCTAACCATCTCATCGTCTGTCGTCCCCTTCTCCTCCTGCCCTCAATCTTTCCCACCATCAGGGTCTTTTCAAATGAGTCAGTTCTTTGCATCAGGTGGCCAAAGTATTGGAGTTTCAGCTTCAACACCAGTCCTTCCAATGAACACTCAGGACTGATCTCCTTTAGGATGGACTAGTGGGATCTCCTTGCAGTCCAAGGGACTCTCAGGAGTCTTCTCCAACACCACAGTTCAAAAGCATCAATTCTTCTGTGTTCAGCTTTCTTTATATTCCAACTCTCACATCCATACATGACCACTGGAAAAATCATAGCCTTGACTGGACGGACCTTTGTTGGCAAAGTAATGTCTCTGCTTTTTAATATGCTGTCTAGGTTGGTCATAACTTTCCTTCCAAGGAGTAAGCGTCTTTTAATTTCATGGGTGCAGTCACCATCTGCAGTGATTTTGGAGCCCTCCAAAATAAAGTCAGCTACTGTTTCCACTGTTTCCCCATCTATTTGGTATGAAGTGATGGGACCGGATGCCATGATATTAGTTTTCTGAATGTTGAGTTGCAAGCCAACTTTTTCACTCTCCTCTTTCACTTTCATCAAGAGGCTCTTTAGTTCTTCACTTTCTGCCATAAGGGTAGTGCCATCTGCATATCTGAGGTTACTGATATTTCTCCCGGCAATCTTGATTCCAGCCTGTGCTTCCTCCAGCCCAGCGTTTCTCATGATGTACTCTGCATATAAGTTAAATAAGCAGGTGACAATATACAGCCTTGATGTGCTCCTTTTCCTGTGTGTAAGTAACATAGGTATGCTCGATTTTAAGACTTATATAGCTACACAGTGGGGTTCCCTGGTGGCTCAACAGTAAAGAATCTGCTTCAACGTGGGAGACTGCCTGCATTGCAGGGGACACAGGTTCAATCCCTCGGTCAGGAAGATCCCCCTGGAGAAGGAAATGGTAACCTACTCCAGCATTCTTGCCTGGAGGATCTCATGGACAGAGAAGCCCGGCGGGCTACAGTCCATGGGATCCCAAAGAGTCACACACAATTTAGTGACTAAACCATCACCACCACCATAGCTACAGTACTCAAGATTGTGTGGCATGGATGGAAGGATAGAAATGTAAATCAATGAAACAGAACAGAGAATCTAGAAATAGACCCATACAAGTATGGCCAATTGATTTTTGACAAAGATGTAAAAGAAATTCAATGATAGGATGGCTATAAAAAAAAATTACAACAAATCTTGGTAAAGATGTGGAGAGATTGGAATGCTTATGCACTGCTGGTGGGAATGTAATCTGGTAGTTTGGCAAGTCCTCAAACGTTTAAGCTGGAGTTTATGACTCAGTAGCTCCACATCTAGGTATATACCCAAGAGGACAGAAAATGTATTTCCACACAAAAACTTGTACATGAGGGTTCATAGCAACATTGTCCATAATAAACAAAACATGAAAACAACCCCAACATCCCTCAGTTGATGAGTGGATAAATAAAATGTGGTATAGTTTGTCATATTTGAAATGTGATATGTGCATTGGAATACTATCAGGCATTAAAAAGAGATGAAGTACTGATCCATGCTATAAAACAATGAATTTGAAAACATTATGCTAAGTGAAAGAAGTCAGACAGAAAAGACTACGCTGTAGGATTTCCACTTACATGAAATGTCTAGCAAAGGCAAACATGTAGAGATCGAAAGTAGATTCCTGGTTGCCCAAGGCTGGGTGGGAAGGGATATGGGGAAGGGATATGGGGAAGGGAGTGACACCTAATAGGTGTGGACGTTTTTTAGAGGCTGATGACAATGTTCTAAAATTTATTGTGGTGATGGCTGTACAACTCTGTGAATATACTAAAAACCATTAAGTTGTATCATTTAAATAGGTGAATTGTATATGTGATTACATCCCGATTGAGTTGTTATTTAAAAAAAATAAATAAATCAGTGGATGAAGGATATTCTTTCCAATAAATGGTGCTGGAGCAGTTGTATGTCTTTATGCAAAAAATAAACCTCAACTTAAATCTCACATTGTGTACAAGAATTAACTCAAAAGGGATCATAGATGTTACATGTGAAACTATACAACTTTTAGAAGAAAACATAGGAGAAAATCTTCAGGACCTAGGGCTTGGTGAAAAGTTCCTAGAAATAACACCAAAAGCATGATCCATAAAAGAAAAAAGAAAAAAAGGTAAATTGGCCTTGAACAAAATCCAAAGCTTTTCTTTGAAAAAGATGCTATTAGGAGGATGAAAAGACAAGCTACAGATGGAGAGAAATTATTTGCAAATCCGATATTTTGCTAAGTATTCATACATAGAAAACATACATGGTTTTTCCAGTGGTCATGTATGGATGTGAGAGTTGGACTATAAAGAAAGCTGAGCACCGAAGAATTGATGCTTTTGAACTGTGGTGTTGAAGAAGACTCTTGAGAGGCCCTTGTACTGCAAAGAGATCCAACCAGTCCATTTCAAAGGACATCAGTCCTAAATATTCATTGGAAGGACTGATGCTGAAGCTGAAACTCCAATACTTTGGCCACCTGATGTGAAGAGCTGACTCATTGGAAAAGACCCTGATGCTGGAAAAGATTGAGGGCAGGAGGAGAAGGGGACGACAGAAGATGAGATGGTTGGATGGCATCATTGACTTGATGGACATGATTTTGAGTAAACTCCGGGAGTTGGTGATGGACAGGGAGGCCTGGCGTGCTGCAGTTCATGGGGTCGCAAAGAGTCAGACACGACTGAGCGACTGAACTGAACTGAACTGAACATACACTGAATATATAGAGGGGCTCTCAAACTAAACAGTGAAAAAGCAAACATTCTGATTAGAAAATGGGCAAAAGACATGAAGAGATATTTCACCAGAGGACATACAAGTGACAATAAGTACGTGAAAAGATGCCCAATATCACTAGCCGTTAGGGAAAAGCAAATGAAGACCTGGGTGAGACAGCACTACATACCCGGTGGAACAGTTAATATAAAACGTAGGGCAACATTACTTGCTGGCTAGGATGCAGAGACCCCTCACAGTCAGCTAGTAAGAGACAGTTTGGCAGCTTCTTAAACATTAAATCTGTATTGAGACTTCCCTGGTGGTCCGGTGGCCGAGACTCTGTACTCGCGATGCAGGGGCCCGAGTCCAATCCCTGGCCAGGGAATTAGATCCCACATGCTGCAACTAAGCCTTCTCATGCCACAACTAAAGATCCCACGCGCCACGACTAAGACCTGGTGCAACCAAATAAATAAACTGTTTTTTTTTAATTACCTCTATACATTCTTATGATCTACCAACGGCACTCCTGGACATTGATCTTAGAGAGATGAAAACTCGTGTCCACGCAGAACTCCCTCCACGATGGTTCATAGCAGCTTCCTATGTAATAGCCCCAAACTGGAAATAACCAAAATGTCTTTCCGTACGTAAATGGTGAGACAAACTACTATTCATGCATACCAAAGAACGCTACTCACTCAGCAATAAACAGAATTGAACTATTCACACAGGCAACAGCTCAGGCGGATCTCAAAGGTTTTACAGTGAGTGGAGAAGACAGTCTCAAAAGGTCACATGCTGTGTGATTCCATTTATATAACATCCTTAAAATGACAAAATTATAGAGATGGAGAGCAGACTAGTGGCTGCCAGGAGTTAGGGATGGTGGAAGTGGGGCAACGAGTGTGACTATAAAGGGAGACCTTTGCGGTGAAAAAGCTCTGTATCTTGATTGTGGTCGTGGTTACACAGTCCACACGTGGGATAAAGTGACACGGAACTGGACACACACAGAGCAGCAATGTCAGATTCTGGTTTTGACCTTGTACTATAATTAAGTAAGATGTAATTGTTGGGGGAAACGAGGTGATGGACGCATGGGACCTCTCTGTACTATCTTTGCACAATTTCCTGTGGATATATAATTATTTCAAAATGGAAAACAAAAACCTCTTTCATGTCGATGAGAACTTGCCCCAGGTAGGTTGGTGACCTTTCTGCTGAGGGGCAGGGGCACTTGGAGCAGAGCCGAACTCAGCCCACGGTGAAGAGCCAAGTCCAGCCCAGCTCCTCCTGGATCAGCCGACTCTAGCTGACCTGTCAAAGGATGAGGGCGCATAAGTAATTGGTGTTTTAAAGCTGCTGAGTGTTGGAATGATTTATTTTGCAGCATTAGCTCGATAATAGCTGACTAACACACACCCACTTGCCACATCTCCTCTCCACTGCCCTAAGAGGATGGATGTCTGTGGCAGAAACACCTTGTGGTTCCCCAACATCTGCTCTACATGTCTGTTACCCCAAAGTAATAGGACCTCTGTTTTTCATCTGGTCATATGGCTGTCTGGATTCAGACTACATTTTCCAGCCTCTCTTATAATGAAGAGTGGCCCTGTGACCAAGTCCTAGCCAATGTGATATTAGAGAAAGTTCTATATGACAGTTTCTGGGAGCCTTTTCTCAGAAAAATCATTGACATCCACCTTTTGCCCTCTCTTTCCTACCCCTTCACCCTCCCCAGATGCAGATGTGATGGCTGGAGCTCAAGCAGCCGTCTTGGACATCAAGCAGAAGTTACAATTTGAAGATGGCAATAGTAACAAAATAGATGGAACTAGGGTTCCCAATGATCATGGAGATGCCATGCCAACCCGAGGCTGCATACATATCAATTTCCTTTTCATAAGAGAGGTTACAAAGTTCTATCTTATATTTCCTGTCATGCACAACAGAACTCAATCTTCACTTATTCAGTAGCTTCTTACCTTTTTTCATGAGCTCATCCTGTGCACCTACTAACCATGGTAAGGACTACTATATGTCTCCCACCCTTTGAGTAAGTATTTATTAAGCACTTACTATGTGTCAGGCAATGTAATGGTGCTGGGAAAATAGTAAGGAGCAACACAGACATGGTCTCTACCCTCAAGGGCTTTGTAGTTGAGAGGAAAAGACAGAGAGCAATGAAATGAATGCACGTGTATAAGTAATTACCATCTATGATAAGTGCCTTAAAAGAAAGGCACAGGCACTTTGTGAGCAGACAAAGGCCCTCTTCTTTGGGGCCCTCTTCTACTTACAGCTATCAAGGAAGGCTTCCCTGAGGAAGTGACATCTAATCTGAGTTCTAGGGGAAGTGCGGTTAGGAATATAGCTTAGCGCTTTTTGCTTAGGCTATCACATCATTCAATCAACTGTAACCTGACTGATATTAGTATATATTCTGTTTGGAAATATCCACTGTTATTTCATGGAAAACTTTGGTCCCTGATACACATTGAATTATCTTAATAAAATGATTAAAACTGTTACTTGTATATAATCTAGTGACAAAAGTGGTTGCAATGTTTTCTGGAATAAATGTTATGATTTAAGCCAAAAAAGGAAAAAAAGAAAAGGTCTGCCCTCAAGCCAAGGAGAATCTGAGTCAAGAACCCCCAATCGAAGCCACTAAACTTCTCAGACTGGCACAGGTGAGGCTGCCTGGGAGTTAGGGTTGGGGTCCCAGTTCCTACTCAGCCAGCACACCCTTGTCTACTTTCTCTAAGCCCTAAGTTTCTCACTTGTGAAATGGAAACAATACTCAGACCTTCTGGAGGCCGGGTGAGGGTGAGGCATGGAGCGCCCTGGGGGTGAGGCCTGAGCTGCCATTTCTTATCTCCAGCCTGAGCCTGCCCTCCCCCAGCCCCAGCCGTGCCTTCACTCCCATCGTGCTGAGCAGACTCCTTCATCTTCAACTTGTCTCCTCCAACCCAAGGGAGGGGCCCCCCGGGGGCAGGGGGCCCAGGATACCCCCTCCCCTCCTTCCTGGCTGACCAGGGAGAAGACAGGAAAAGCCAGATGTTTCACAGATGTTGCAGACTGTAAGCAAAACAACAGCTCAGAAGCACCTTCCCTGAGGCCCCAGGGTCTATCGCTTGAGGGACTGGGAGCCATGAGGGAGAGGCAGGGGTGAGGGCAGTCTTCGCAGGAAGAGAGGTGAATCAGAGAGCTTCCAGGGTAGGATGTGAGCAGGAGGAATACAGGGAGGAGGAGCCAGGCAGGGAGTGGGGGAGTAGGGAGCTCAGGGAGTTTGGTGGGGGCGAGGGGGTGGGAAGGAGGGAAGATGGCTAACTGGGTGAGCCTGTGGGGGCCTGGCTGAGCAGGAGGCCTCTGGAGGCTATTGCTGACCTACCTCCTTTGCCCCACCTCCACCCCAGGATCCCACTTCACTGGGGAAGAACTTTAGAACCAAGAGGCTCCCAGGTGCTCCTGAGCCACCTCTGGAGGTATTGAGCTCCCCATCACAGGAGGGATGCAAGTAGAAACCCAAGAAGGGACCCAGGCACCAGCCCGCAGTGCGATCCGGATGGTCTCTTCCAGGTTGGAGAGTCTAGGAGGCCGTATCTGCGCCCAGCCAGGCCAAGAGGCCAGTAGCACGAAGGACTTGACTGGTCCACAACGGAGCTGGGTGACGTTGCCACAGGCAGGCCAGGGCTGAATCCCCTCCTGCTGGTATCCACCGCGAGGCACTACTGTGCTGCCCTCTCCCCTTTTCACCCTCCACACCCAGTTTGCCAGCTGACCCCAGCTGCCCGCAGCCAGGCCAAGACTGGGCAGCAGTACAGGGACAGACTGTTTGTGACCTACTCCCTGGAACAGGCTGGCTTCATTCTCCAGCAAAACCATTCCTGGAAGGACGGGGATCTGGGGTCTTCAGGCTCCCCGTCCACTCTAATGAAGGTAGAGAGTGAGCTTGGCCACTTCCCCATGACCCTGAAAGTGACATGGTTGATGGCAGCTTGTGCTGGAGGAGCAGGTCCCTGTGCCAGGCCCTGGGTTCAGCTTGCTGCAAACAGCCTCACTGAGTCACTGCCACTCTGAGGTAGGTGCCAATCTGCACAATTTATAGATGAGAAAACTGAGGCAGAGAGGCTACAGGATTTTTTTTTTTTTTTTCTCCAAAGATTTGCAGCTTGTAGTAAGTGGCAGAACCAGGGGCTAAGTGAATCCTAGAGCCTGACTCCAGGGCCTGGGCCTTGCACCTCTACACGTTTGCTGCTTCCCTCCCTCTGCCTCAGTCTTCCCATCTGTGAGATGGGAAGGGAGCTGGACAGGACGTGGTGACCTCACAGCTCTCAGATCCCACACCTTGACCGGCCTGGGGTTGCTAGATGGAGACCACATGTGAAAGAAGAAATGGGGAACAGTCCAGACACCATACGGGTAAGGGGACTGCGGCCTAAGGCGGTGAGGGCTGTGCCCAAGTCCCTCGGGAGTCCAAGTGGGGGTAGGGCAGGCAGATCCAGGCGCTTTTCCAGGCTGCTCTCCAGCTGTTCTGTGTAGCCAAAGCAGCTTGGAGGCCAAGGGCGCCGGGTGTGAGTAATGGAAACCAGGCAGTGGGGCCTTCCGAAATGGGAATTCCATCTGCCTGACTTGGTTCTCCTGGCCTGAGGTTTCCACGGCAACTTGGGAATGGGAAAGATGGAGGGCCCAGCCCAAGGCTGACTCCCTGGAACCTAGGGAAAGGGGAAGGTGAGTCTCCTCCCAGACCCAGGGTCCCCTCCTCACCACAGCAAGGCCAGGTGAGCCCAGACCCTGAAGCCCTGAGTGCCGATGTCAGCTCTGCGGCTACCATTCTGGGGTTGCAGTCCTCTCTGGGCCTTAGTTTTCCCAGGTGTCAGGTCCCCAAATCTCCAGGCCTGGATGACACCTGAGAGAGTCATCCCTCACTCTGATCCAGGCGCACATCTCTGTCCCCCATCCCTCTGGGTCATCAAGGCACTGGCAGCTCAGCCCTGAGAAAGCCCTTCACCATTTACGAAGCCAGACAGGGTTCCCTGGCCAGGCCCCCGGCACAGGGGAGAAGACCCAGCCCCACTCCCAGAGGAGCTCACACACCGGTGCTGGGGGAACAGGCTGCAACACTTATTAAACACCTATTGTTTGCCTAGCCCGACATTAGGACCCCAGAGACCACCGTTTCTGATATTCTCCATGTGCAGGGGGATCCTGGGGTGTCCTTGCCCTGGGCGACCAGCAAGGGAAGGCAGGGAGGAGAGTGGCTGCACAGCCCCTATCCTCTGCATCTCCAAGTCCCCAGTGGGCAGCCCTGAACCTGAAACCCCACACAGGAAACAAGCTCCAAAGAGATGGGGTCCTCCTGCAGTGACTCTGCTGCCTTCATCTAAGTCAGCCCAGGCAGCCAGTCCCCACCTCAGGCCACACCCTAGTCCCTGCCTCCACACCCTCGCAGGTGGTACCTGTGGGCATCAGGGGCAGCTTTTGCATCAGCTTGGCCAGGCTCTCTTCCACCTCTCTAAGCGAGCAGTCCAGGGCCTCCTCTCAACCTGGCCTTTCCTAAATGTGTATCTCCTGTTAGGTACAGAGGGCAAGTCTCCCTCAGGGCCACAGAAGGACCCGCCCTGTCACCTCCTGAGTTCTTTCTCCATTGTAAAGGCCTCCGTGAGCCTACCTGCCTGCAGCTGCCACCCTGCCTGAGATCCTGACCTCACCCACCTCCACCAACCATCCCTGTGCTCCGGTAAGTTCCCCTAGAATCTCAGAGTGTGGCAGGGCAGAAAAAAGTGGAGGAACTTGCTGAAGGTCACATAGCCAGTTAGCAGCCCAGCTAGGACTCCATCCAGTAGCCAGCAGAGGATGGCAATCCAGAGAGCAGGTTGTGCAGTCAGATGAGCTTAGGCTGAGCCCCTTGCTGGCTGCCACCTGCCAGCTGTGTGACCTTGGACAAGTCGCCTTACTTGCCTGGGTTTCACATGCCTCATCTGTAAAATGGGGATAACCGCCACCTCCCAGGCTTGTGGGGAAGATGCGATGGTAAGTGGAACAAGCTTGGCAGAGCTCACGCACAGAGGCGGCGACTGATTGTCAGGGAGCAGCACTGGCACCGGATGGGAGGCAGGTGATGGCAAGAGAGGAGAAGCGTGATTGGCAGCCCCCATCCCAACCCTCCCAGCCCCAGTGACCCTGGGAAGCCTCGGAATCAGGAACGCACAGAAAGGGTCAAGAACAAAAAATAACACAGGCCTTTTATTTGCTCCAGAACTCGGCCGCTGTGTGGTCTGAGGGTGCCATGCTTTCCCGGGGCCCCCCGGGGGACCCCCCTCACTCAGGCGGGGGCTGGATTTCGGTGTGAGGTCAGACTGCAGCCCCCACCCGTCTGGGCCTTATCGGTCCAGCAGGCCCAGCTGCCCGCCACGGGGCTTGGGACCACTGAATCCCCTGAAACTGGAATATGGTGCCCACCTTCTCAGCAAGGCGGCTTTTTCACAAGGCGTTGGTTAAAATATTGCACTTGTAAAGTAGGAAAACTGATGAGGCAAAGGTTTCCTATTACAGGACGACGTGCCAAGCATCCAACTACTGTTTAAATAAATAAAACTCAAGGCAGGGATCCGAGCTGTGAGCCCCAGCAGCTCCCCCGAAGAGCCCCGGAGCTCAGGCCTCGGCCCCTGCCCCGCCAGCCAGTTCTTTAAGGAACTTGGTCGTTGCGAAGTCTCTGCAGCAGGGAGCAGCAGCTCCGGATCTGTCTTAGCCCAGGCCCCTGACCTGCCCAGGCCCTCGGGCCCCCTCGTACCAGGGCAGCGGGGACCCAGTGAGGCCAGTCCCTCTACTCCTCCAGTGGCCTGGGCCTCTCTTGGTCCAGGCCTCTCATCCAAATGTCCGTCTGTCTGTCCGGACGCAGCCTCTGGGGGCTTGCTTGCCCCCTCTGTCGCAGGGGGGAGGGAGGCAGGTGGGAAGGGGCCCAGCCTGCCTGGTGTGAACACTGAGCTCTACCCGCGTGGCCCCTAAAGCGGGGGACTCATCTTCTTCTGGTTAATGAGGTCCAGGTAGAGGTCCGAGCGGAGGAAGCGTGGGTACGAGTCCTTCTCCATGAGCCCAAAGATGCGCTTCTGTGCCAGGTCGAAGCAGCCCCGAGTGACACTCTGCAGGTTGTCCTTGGTATGCTCCCGTGTGTACGAGTCCAGGTTTACCTGCGGGGCGGAGGGCGATGAGGTCAGGGCTGCCTGCAAGAAGCTGCTCCTAGGGGCCGGGGGCCAGGTCAGGACCTGCCCAGCCTCTCATCTCCAAGCCCTTCTACTCCACATCATAAGGTTCAGAGGGGAACCCCATAGGTTAGCAGAGTCAAGTCCTGGTTCGGTCACTGACTGGACGGGTGGTAGAGTTTTTAGGGCCTGAAAATATCACCTCTAGAGTCAGGCTACCTGGGTTCAAATCCCAGCATTGCCACATGTTAGGTGCGAAGTGCTCTGAGCCCTGGCTGTCTTAATTATAGGCTGGAATAACAGTACAGTCCTCAAAGAGCTGTGAACATTAAGCATCACCATCCATTTATTTAAAAAAGATAACGCCTGGCACACAGGAAGCACTCAGTAGACATTAGGCTCTCTGAGACTTTGTCTCCTCATTTTAAAAATGAAAATAATATTAAAACCTATATTACAGGTTGTTGTGAGGGGTAAATATGGCGCTCATCTGTGAAGGGCTTTGCATGGGCCTGGCACCTAGCAGCCCCTGACAGTCGCCATTTGTGTTATCAGTCAGGATTCTGTTCTTCCTGGGAACCCCAGCCTGCTTCCTCTTCACCCTGAGCACTTGGCCTCTAAGAGTCACTCTGGCCTCTCCCCTTGCTGAGCCCCTCCTTGAGGCTTCCAGCCAGCCCCCTCACCGAGAGGCCGCTGGGCATGGGGATGGGGGCCTGAGGGCCCAGCCCAAAGCCCTACCTCCTTGCACGCCTGAATGGCGATGTACTCAGCAAAGATCTTCTTGGCCTTGGCCGCCATCTTGGACTGTGACTTGACCTTCTTGAAGTCCTCGCATGCCAGCCAGAATTCCAGGTTCTCCTCACTAAACTCAGTGCGGAGGAAGGCCTGGAACACCGCTAGACCGTCTGTGAGGAGAAGCCCAGACCCTGAGGTGAGAGGCCAAACCAGCCCCTTCTGCCCTCAGGCCCCCCCAGCGGACCCTCTTGGCTCATTCTGGGTGCAGATGCTGAGGGCTTAGTAAGGTCACCTGCTCCTGAGACCCAGGAACCCAGGATATGGTCCCCACCCCTACACTGCCTCTTCATGGGCCTTGGCCAGGTTCCTCCCCATTGGTGCCTCAGTTTCCTCATCTGTCAAATGGGAACCACCTCCTGGATCCTAGTGAGGATCAGAAGGGGTTCCCGTCCGCGAGATGACAGGCACATTTGGCCCCGCGTACACCCTCAGCACATGGAAGTGTTTATTGTTATTCTGGGAATATGGGTCTGAGAACACAGGTCCCAAAGGCCTCCAGCAGGCAGTGCCAGCTCTCATGGACAGAGAGGGGCTGGCAGCAGCAGGCTCCAAGGCCAGACCAAGGGCCTCAGCCTTTCCCAACAGTGGGGACACAGGACTGGACCCAGGAAACAGGGAAAGGCAACCTCTCTGGGGCCAGATGCACTCTGAGCCTGGGAGAGGAGGAGAGGACGGGGGACAGGACACGGAGAGGGAACAGGCCGGGTGGCCCCACTTACACTTGTGGACCAGTAGCTTCTCCAAGGACTCGCCCCACTTGAGCGCTTCCTCTGAAGTGGGCCTGAGGGGGAGGCAAGGGGCACCGTGAGGGGCCGGGAGGCTCAGGGAAGTGAGCTGACCCCTGTCAGCTGTCCTTGGCCCCAGAAAGTAGCTGAGCCCCATGAGGAGCACAGGAGGGGAACCACCCCCTTTCTTTGGGCCAGCGGCATCACTTCTACCCCCACCTCTGCCCCTCCCCGGCCGTCCTTCCCGGGACAGCGGCTCCCCATCCACGCTGCTCATGCAAGGCATGAGGCTCCGTCCACAGGAGCCTCCATCACCGCTGAGCCGGATCAAGCCGACTGCATTCTCCCTTACACGCCCACCAGCCACCCTGCTCCCACGGGACCCGGGAGTGCCTGAGGGGGCTCAGGGGTGCCGGAGAGGACCTACTTGAATGACTTCATCACTTTGTCTGTCTTGCCCGTTGGCTGGGCCCCAGGGGATTCGTTCCGCCGCCTAAAGATGCCCAGCTTGTTCTTCATGTCCTTGGCTCTGGGGACAGAAGCAGAGAGGGGGTCGGTGAGCCCGGTCCACTCGCCCGCTTGCCAGTTCAGGGTCGGGAGGGTGAGGGCTGGGGCAAGAGGCACCTACTCCTTCATGGTGTGCCGCCTCTGGAGGTTCCCATTCCGAGTGAGGTACATGCCTCGGAGCATCGCTGTAGGGCCCCCCACCTTGCTGCCCGGGACGGCCTGCTGCAAGCACCCCTAGGCTCCTGTTCCCAACCCGGTACCAGGCGGCAACGGTGCGGGCTGCAGCTGAGCACTCACTCACTGGAATTCCAGCCCCCGGACGACTGGACTCCCAGGCACAGGCCAGGCTGGGACTCAGACAGGAGGAGCCAGGAAATGGGAGGGACCAGGACCGGAGCAGGGAAAAAAAAATATCCCTCCTGGCCAACCCTGAGAGGGAGCCCGTGAAAGGGGCATGTGTCTGGAAGGGGCGGCCTCTGGGGCCCGCCCAGGCAGGAAGCCAAACCCGTTATTTGTGACTGGCCTCCCCGTTACCATGGCAGCGCCCTGGGAAGGAGGAGAAAACAAGTCAGCAAATTGCTGGGAGGGAAGGCGGGAGGGAAGGGAGGCTCTGCCCACCAGGGTGGCAGGACAGGCTATTTTTAGCCAAGAGCCATTTTTAGCCCTGACACTCCCCCGGGGCAGATTTCAGCCTGTGGACAAGCTGCTGGCGAGAAAGGGGTTAAGCATCTCCTGCTCATGATTGCTTCCCTGGTCCCTAGACCCCTATCTGGGCACCTCCCTGTGAATAGTTTCTGCCAGCAGACCGCGCAGTCTCCGTCATCGGCTTTGGATATACCCACCCATGAATATGCAGGATGTCCCACGAAGTTTCAAGTTTTAAGCTGGAGTCACTTCAAAAGTACAAAGCCCATAAACTCTCAAAAACATCATTTGAAACAAATTAACTTTTTTACGCCTACTTAGTCTTATGACTTTTGAATAATACATTTTTTTTGTTTTAGTTTTTGATCTCTGTCCTTCTGATTAAAGACGACAAATGCTGACTGAACCGAAAAATTAAATGCGTGAAATTTAAAATGCGTTATCAAAATCGTAAAGCTAAGTAAGTGTAAAAGAAATTTAAATAATGGACTGTCAAATGTGTTTTATACGTTGGGCAGCATACTTCTGAAGTTATCCGAGCTTCAAAGGTTACTAAGACCAACAGGATGCCCTGTTTAATGAAGGCAAGTGGTGCAGGTGGAAGTTTAGAGCAGAAGTGGTGCAGCAAGACCGTCTCCGGTTCAGCTCCCAGCCCCAGCAGTTACCAGCTGTGTGCCCTTTATCAAGCTACCTAACCTCTCTGAATGTCAAGCTTTCTCATCTGCTGAACACAGATGATGACAGTACCTACCATCTGCTGGGATTCTTTCGAGGCAAGGAAAAAATGCACAAAAAGCTTTAGCACAGTGGCTGGGGCAAAAGCGCTCAGGCTTACCTACATGGACCCTGAGGTCCTAGGGCAGCTGATTGGAGGTGAGGACTCTGCTCTAGCAGATTCCAAGCCAATGAGATAACGCCAAGGAGTCCAGGGACAGGCAGCCCTCTGGTGAGGATCAAGGCCCTCTGAGAGCCTTGGTGGGTCTAGGAGTGAGAGAGCCCAGCTTCTTGGGGCACCCTGCTCTGCTTCGGACCCCTGCTCCTGGCCCGCTATCGAGGTGAGGCCATAGAAGCTGGGGGGAGGGGGGTGGCAGGAGGAGAGCTTGCCTGAGGTCCAACCTGCAGGCTGCCGCCATCCACTTGGGCTCCTTGCTGGCTCAGAGACCACTGTGTTTCCCTGTGGCTGGAGGAGTCTGAGGCGCCTGCCCAGCCAAGCCTTTCGTCCCTAGATGCACAGCTGGGCAGACCCACAGCCACACGGCACAGCTGCAAAGAGCCTCGAGAGTCCCTGATTGCCACCCGGGTAACTCCAGAAAGGGTGGTAGAGGTCAGAGATGCCCCACATGGGCCCAGAGAGCAGAGCTGGGGCCCCCAGAGGAAGCTAAAGGGACACTTTCCTCCAATCAGAGCCACGGAAAGACGGAGCAAGTGGCCTCTGAAGAATGGGCTCCCATCACTAGGAGCTCAGAGGCTACTTTGCAGGGGTGCTGCAGACCTCCTTCAGGGTGCTTGGCTTAGAAATAACAGGCTCTGTGGGAATTCCCTGGTGGTCTAGTGGTGAGGATTCTGTGCTTCTACTGCAGGGTGCCTGGGTTAGATCAGATCCCTGGTCAGGGATCTGAGATCCTACAAGCTGCGTCATGAGGCCAAAAAAATAAGTAAATAAATAACAGGCACTGAAGGAAAAACATAAATTAAAAAAATTTAAATATATGTTTATGCACATTTACTTTTTTAGAGCCATCACGCCAGGTTTCAGATCTCAACTCTTGGAAAAGCAACTTAACCTTGGAAAACCAACTTAACCTCTTTCTGCCTCAGTTTACTCATTTGTAAAACAGGTCAAATAAGAAAAAAGGAAAGTAAAATAAAAATTATGGTAAGAACCCAGGTCTCCCGCATTGTAGGCAGATACTTTACCATCTGCACCACCAGGGAAGTCAGAAAAATAGTACAGATAAACTTATTGGCAAAGTAGAAACAGAGTCACAGATGCAGAGAACAAACCTAAGGTTACCAAGGAGAGGTTACACATTAGGAGATTGGGTTTGACATATATACACTGCTATGTATAAAACAGGTGACTAATGAGAACCTACTGTTCAGCACAGGGAACTCTACTCAATGCTCTGTGGTGACCTAAACGGGAAGAAAATCTAATAAAGAGTGGATATTTGTATAAGTGATTCACTTTGCTGTACAGCAGAAACTGACACAATATTATAAAGCAACTATACTCCAATAATTTCTCTTTTCTTTAAAGTATTGTAAAGGCAGGCGGCACAGTGGTACAGAATCTGCCTACCACTGCAAAAGACGCAGGTTTGATCCCTGAGTCAGGAAGATCCTTTGGAGTAGGAAATGGCAACCCACTCCAGTATTCGTGCCTGGAAACTTCCATGGACAGAGGATCCTGGCAGGCTGCAGTCCACGGGGTCGCAGAGTCAGACATAACTGAGCACACATGCGTGCATGCAAAGGTCAACTTAGATAATATATGTAAATGCACACAGAACAGTGCCTAGCACAATAAATATGAGCTATTTATCACTGCAGATTCGAAGAGTCCTCGCCTAAGCATTTAAGAATGTGAGCCATGGGCTGTCAAGTGGCAGTGCCCCACTTGGAAAGAAGGCCAGAGTGGGCGAGGCAGGAGAGCTCCAGCACCCTGGATGCCTGCCCTCTGCTGCCCTCCACTGCCGCACTCCTGGGAGTGCCACCCTCAGCCATTCTGGTGCCGCCTGCACCAGATGGTTGGTACAAAGAGTCATCTCTGTGCATTTCACCTTCCCTAGAAAGTGCAACGGTTCTGGCTGCAGAGTGAGAGAAGCCCAATGTTGCTGCAGGAACCTGGAGAGGGCAGGGGAGCTGGGGAGAAAGAGTTTCTGGGAATGGACCTGAGCCAAGGTCGAGGTCAGGGAAGAACGCGTCAGAAGGCACCTGGGAAGGACTCGTCCCCCGACCCTGAGGCCGGCCTAATTGGTGTGCTGCGATGGGCTCTACAGGACCTGGAGGGGAGGGGGTTCCCTCTGAGGGCCACCATGTCCCTTACCGCCTTCTCCTCTGTCCCTGCCCGCAGTCTCCACGGCCTGGGGTACAAGGAGACCGTGGAGAAAACCCCTCACTCTCTGTTAATAAATGAGCACCTCTAACAAACCTCCGAATCGAAAGTATAAATTGTGTGGAGGGGGTGGGGGCAGAAAGGCATGGGGGCGTATGGGATCCGCTCTCTGAGCCTGCAGCACCCCCTCCTGGCAATGCCCAGGACTGCCAGCATTCAAGAGCTCAGTGGAGAAAGGGGACCCTCGTGACCAGGACAGTCAGCCCTTTCTCAGAGGGAGCAAAGAACTCGTCGCGGTCACTTGTCCACCGCTTGGCTTGGCAGGTGGACAGAGCCAGGGCAACCCGGCTGCTTGCTTTTGCTTGGTTCCCTGTGGCTTCCAGACACTAAATCTGCACCTTGCCTCACTCTGTGTGGATGGACGCTGAGGGCAGTGCTGGGTGCTCAGGACCCTGGCTGGCCTCACCCTGGGGCCATGGCTAGGTCCCAAGATCCCATTTTTCATGAGTGTCTGTTTAGGGTAGGACTGGATGCAGCCCCTTCTCCCTGCCTCTGCCCCTGGCCCACTGGGCAGGGAGAATAAGCCAGAGGACAGGGCAAGGAGAGGGGTGCAGGGACCGCTCCCCCGCCCCCATCACTAGGGTGAGGACCATAGATCTTTCCAACGTACAGGTTTTTGCTCTTTCTCTTCCGGGAGGTGTCATCATCGTCCCCTACTGTGTCAGGCCCGCTCATCTGCAGAGAAAACATAGACACGTTGCAGCCTGGGCTGTTGTCTGAGCAAAGAAAGGCTCAGGGATCTAGCAGGTCCCACCAACCAGCCCACCCCCACCTCCATGCTCCCACCCCTTGAAGAACAGTGGAGGGAGGAAGACCCCGCTACTAGGAGCAGCCTGTTCTTGGAGTGTCCTCCTTGAGCACCTAGGAATGCAGCTTGAACAGGAACAGCCAGAAACACAGCGCTCATGGCAGTAGGGCAGGACAGAGACAAAGCTTCAGTCAAGGTTCTACTGTGTGACTTAGCCAACTGCTGTCCCTCTCTGAGCCTCTAGTGCTTAATTTCAACATGGAGATCATAATGACTAACCAACTCAGGATTCTGAGGTTTTTAAAGAGACCGGGGATGGGTCAGCAGCGTGTTAAGTGATTTATTACGTAGAAGAGCACCTCTCTTGCCTTGAGAGCTTCCCTGGTGGCTCAGATGGTAAAAACATCTGCTTGCAATGCAGGAGACCCAGATTTGATCTCTGGGTGGGGAAGATCCCCTGGAGAAGGAAATAGCAACCCACTCCAGTACTCTTGCCTGGAAAATTCCATGGATGGAAGAGCCTCGTAGGCTACAGTCCATGGGGTCGCAAAGAGTGGGACACGACTGAGCGACTTCACTTTCACTTTCTCTTGCCTGTCTCTTAAAACTTTCCATGGCTCCCAAGTACCCTTGAGATAATGTCCAAACTCCAGGACATGATGTACAGAGTTTACCATCTTCGGGTCTGGGCAGAAAGCTCCGTATCACCATCAGTTACAACTCTGTCGGTTATCTCTCTGGCCTGACCCCTGCTCCAGCAACCTCTTCAAACTGCCCTCCAACCAAAAACCATTCCAACCAAAAACCTTCCCAGCCAGGCTCTGCACACGCTCTTCCTTCCATGGGAGATGTTTTGGTGACTCTCTCACCTCCCATTCCTTCCAAGACCCAGCCTCAGCAAAGACCTAGACCTCAGGTAAGCTGCTTAAATGCCTCCTGACCCAGGAAGCCCTCCTTGACCCCTAGACCAAGCGTGTGCCCTCTTCACCCCTTTGAGGTCCCCGCTGTATCCAACATGGCTTCTCTCCGATCTGTCTCCTCTAATGGAGTGTGAGTTCCCAAGAGCAGGGCCCCTGTCTGCCTTCACCTCTGTCTAGGTCACCTTGATTGGGCCTGGTGTACGTTAGAAGCTCCAAAAATACTTGAATGAATGAATGAATCAAGAGAGAGGGAAAGCAGGTTGGGAAGGATGTATCTTGAAGGCTTCACACTGCTTGATTAATGGCCTGCAATTTTATTTCCTGCTGTTCCACTGAGCCCCCAGATTCTGCCCTGCCCTACCTCCACCCCCCTTCCCTTTGCCTATGCTGTGCCCCCTTCCTGGAAGGCCTTCTCCTCTTCTGCCCAATCTTGACACCCTCCCAGCCTGTCACCCCTCCTCTCCTCCACACCACTGCAGACTACCACCGTCTCTCCTGGGGCCGCCCTCTGTTGCCCTCCCTCTGTGTGTCCATCCTCCTCCTGAAGAAATCAGACCCCTACAGTGCCACCCCAGGGCAGAAGCACAGGAAATGCATCGAGATGTTAGAATAGCTGTGGCTGAGACGTCCTAAGACAAGACGGACGGCCACCAGGTGTGACTCTCAGCTCTGACTCCTCGTGAGTCACACCTTGGATCTCAATTTCATTTGTAAAAGAAAGAAAATGGGCTGAACTTTAAAATACCATGTTATCAATCCTGGGAGGAAAAGTGGGCTTAATCCAGATATAGCCGGAGCTACCAGCCTCAGTGGGGCAAAGACCAAGAGATGGAAGGATGGATGGATGGATGAGTTATAGCTTCATTCATGGAGTTCATGCTATAGGCCAGACCTCAGAATGGACATTATCCAGACACTGTCTCATTAATCTCAGAGGAACCTCAGAGAAGTTAAGGCATCTGCCCAAGGACACCCAGCGTTTATGTGACAGCTGGAATCTAGGTCTCTCTGGAATTTAAGGCCTGTGTTTCTCCACCAGAGGATGCTGGTACTCAGATGCAAGGACGGGACACATCTTGAAGGTTTTCAATGAACAACTCGGGAAATGCCGCCTCTTTCCTGAGAAAGCTGCCCCACCAAGGTTGTAAACACGTGTGTACGTGCACACACAGGCACACGCCCAGCTATGGTACGGGACTCCGGATCTACAGTTTGCAGGGTGGGTATGGGTGCTGCCTCCACTAACTTTGGAGACGTTCCCAGACTTTCTCAGTTTCAGCTTCTTTAGCTCCGGCAGAGGCATGCACCCTGCTTTTGGGAGATTCCCCAGGATGAAGTCTGGGCCCCAAGGCCCGACTGGTACACAGGGCACCCTCAGGGACTGGGGGCTGCCAGCATTCACCGCCCAGTGATTTTGGTGTCACTGTTGCCCTCGCACACAGGGCAGTCGTCTGGCCTGGCCCGGCAAGGCCTGAAGCCCCCACCCGTGGGAAAGGGCCCAGAGCACTGGGCTTCCTCCCATTTAACCTCAGCTTCCGCACTTTATCGGCCCCACACAATGGGCCTGGGGACCACTCCCGCCCCGCCCGCCACCCCCAGGCTCTGCTCTGCTGGGAACCAGGCTCTTCCTTCCACTGCTGGGAGGGGGTCATCTTCTTCAGGGTCGGCTCTCATCAATCAGCCTGAGAGAAGGGCCAGGGAGCTCAGGCCCTGGGAGTCCGCCCCCAAAGTAGCCAGCGAAACCCACACACCAAGGGGGTGCTGTGTGCCAGAAAGAGACTGAGACAGAAAGTCGGGGCTGCCAAGCCTCCTGTCTCCAGGAGCTGCAGTGAGTCCTGCCTGAGGCTCAGCACACAAAGGGTCTCTCCTTCCCATCTACTCCCCTGCTCTGCTCCTTGGCTCCTCCGTGCTGAAAGGTGACTGGAGATGAACCCAGAACCACTCAGCCCGCCCTTCACTCCAGACAGGTCCCTGAGGCCCGCCCAGCTCCCACCCGGCCACCTCCAAGGACTGGAGGAATAATTACCGTTTATATTGTAACTATGACTATTACAATAGTCATGGAATAAGAGTTAAATGCTAAACTGCCTGGATTTGAATCCTAGCTCAGCCACTTATTAGCTAATCGACTTCAGCCAAATTATATCCCCTCTCTGTGCCTCGGTTTTTTTTATTTGTAAAATGAGGATAATAATTGGACCTCTCAAGGGGTGTTATGTGGATTAATGAACACCTGCGGAAGTGCTTGATAACCAGTAGCTATGGTGATATGAACTGAGACTGCCTCCTGCCATATCAATAAACAAGAAATGTCACAGCCATCAGTGATCTCTGGCCTCCAAATGTGAACGAGGGCTCCCCAAACTGCAGTCCAGCAGATGCTGCCCGCCCCCCACCATCCCCCCAACAGTGACTGCTGAGGAGCTGGGAATGCAAGAAGTAGCCATCTGCCAACTCCTAATGAAACAGGATCGGCCCCAGACAGCTGGGGTGCACACGCGAGGAATGAATTCAGTGAGCCCAGAGGTTTGCATGTTCCCATACGCAGAACGCTAAATTCCTTAACTTGATACCTGATCTTTGATGTTCAGACTGTCTGCAAACTTGTATATAGCTTGACTTCCCCTCCTGTCTCCTTGGAGCAGTTTTCTCAGATACACTGAGATGCTATCTCCCAGGCTCCGAGTCATTCCCACCAAACAAAATAACTCTCTACTTTCAGGTTGTAACTCTGTTTTTTTAGTGGTTGGAGCTGTTACTCACTGCGTGCCAGGCAATGTGCTAAAGCGCTGTGTCATACTTTCATTTAACCTTCTCAACAATTCTAAGAGCTTTTTGCTGTTATTTCCCCCCAGTTTACAAAGCTGAGGAAACTGAGGCCCAGAGCTGTGTGCTTAGTCACTTCAGTCATGTCCGACTCTTTGTGACCCCATGGACTGCAGACTTCCAGGCTCCTCTGTCCATGGGATTTTCCAGGCAAGAGTACTGAAGTGGGTTGCCATTTCTATTTGCCCGGGCTCTCCGAGCTGGCCAGTAGCAAAAAAAATTTCAGGTCTGGCTGCAGACCCCACCCATGACTGAGGGGTCTCCTATAAGCAGGGGCTCACCTGATTCCCCCTGTTGGTCCTGACCTGACTTCTGGGGCCACGTGGCCATGCCTGGCTCCTCTCTCTGACCCAGACCATCCTGGCAGACCACATGGAACTTTGCAGAAACACTGGGGCTAAACTCCACTTATTTGTTTAGACAGAGGAACGAATCCTTTAGGCTTTTTCAGGTAGGAGGCTGGAAGTTGCTATCATGCCTTGGAGCTAGAAGGTGTCTCAGGGGCTCCCTTGTCTGAACCACAGCCTAGATGGGAAACTTAGTGCAGCAGGGTGGGCACCCTCCCCTGGCAGCCTCTGCCCAGGCTGGCTTCCTGCAGGAGGGGAGAAGGAAGCAGCGCCAGGGAGGGGCCACAGCCTCTTCTCCCCACTGTCAAGGAACGACCCATGATTCTGGGCTGAGCCAGGCCAGGCTGGGGTGAAATTCACAGATGCTCTTGCAGTGTCCCTAACTCCCAGGAAAAGGCCCAGAAAATCTGTCCTGCCGGACCCTTTTGGGAGCAGCCGGCAAGATGCAGGCCTGGCAGCAGAGGGCGCTGTGGGACAACTCAAGCCAGCACAAGAGCCAGCCAGCCTCAGGATATCCCACGGAATAACCCCAGGGGATCTTCTCTTCTCTAGACCTCAGGCAGCCCACCCGTAAGATGATCACGGCTGAGTGTTCCATCTCTCAGGTCTGTCTGGGTCAGATACTCCTAAACACAGCAGAGGGGAGGGGTAACCTGGGACTGTCACCTCTGTGACAGATTGCACTATGGCCCGCCTCGGTGTAGCCACACGGCAACACAATGACTGGCCGAAGGCCACAGGAGCTCTGTCTGGCCCTCCTGGGTCTCATTGTATCACAGGATGACTACCATGGGCACAGAGCTGTCAATATACTGCAGCCATCTTGAATCCCTGGGACAACTCCCTGAAGACTTAGCCACTCCTGTTTTATAAGAGAAAATCGAAGCTCAGGAAAAAAAAAAAAAAGCTCAGAAACTTGGCCAAGGTCTCAAGACCAGGAGGGAGGAGGCAGAGCTGGGACTGAACCCAGTCTGTCTGACTCCACAGCCCGAAGACCTCACCCCTCTCCTCTTCACCTCTTGCCTGGCTCTGCCTGGAAACTGTGGTCGGTTGGCATCCGTGGACCCTCCCTGAAAAGCCACGCCCAAACTGGGAAAACGGAAGTCACAGGAAAACCTGCCGCCTCCCCCAGCGGCCAGTCCCCAACCCGCTGCCCCTCGCCTGCTAGAGGTGTGCAGGGTTTAGGACAGGCTCAGAGAGGACTGGACAGGGTGAGGCCACTGTCCAGCTCCATCGTCATGTAGCCTGGGACAAACCCTTCTCCCTAGGCTTCAGACTCCCCACTGTAAGATGAGTACAACTGGTCCCAGCTTACGGCAGTGCTGTGAAGGCTACAAAGGGGGCGTGGGGGGCGGGAGATGCCCGGTGAATGCTGGGAGGACTGCTACTGCTCTTGCTGTCCTCCTTTTTCTCATCACAACCATTGTCGTCAGCATGATCCCTTTTATGGAGGACCTAGCAGGAGCTGAGTGCCAGGTACTCTTCTGAATGCTTAACCCAAGTCAGGCTCTTTAATCTTCCCAGTAACCCTATGATAGAGGTACTATTTACTCATAATACCCATTTTACTGATGAGGAAACAGGCTCAGAGAAGGGCAGGGATTTGCCCAAGTCCCACCGCCAGTGAGGGATGGAGGGGGACCAGGGTTTCTGTCCAGCCTAGACTGCACTTCCGCTTGACAAGGGTTAGCTTCTTACTGAAGCCGGCTGTCTGGAAGGAGAAGAATATGAACAATGCTGAAGGACTCGAGGCCTGGCAAGCAGAAGCCAAGTGGTAGGGTGGCAGCCTCTGAGGTCCCTGCCAGCTAGTCACTCAAGCCCAAGAAAGGAGACAACAGGCCAACAGAGGGTGGGGGATGGGAGGATGCCAGTGGGAACCTTCAGCTCCCAAAGGAGGAAGCTGGGACGGGAGAGAGAGCTGTCCTAGGCATGCTGGACTACCAGGCGGAAATAACTTCCCCCAAATTGGAGCTGAGATCAACTGGTTTGGGGAACTGGAAATGTATGTGAGAATGTGTGTGAATGTATCTGTATAGAAATATCTGTACTGGAACAAGAGCAGATGGGACAGAACTTGGAAGGGTCTGGTGGGGACAGTGAGATTGGGAGGCCCAAGATGGGTGTGGGTCCTTGGACCTCAACCGTCATCCAGAGGAGAGTGTCCAGGCCTGGCCTGAGTCGGCCTGAAGCCTCACTTCAGTAGGACAGAGGTCTGGACTCCTCTCTATAGAAACTGACTCCAAAAAAATGGCCTTAGATGGTGATACTCAAACTATGGGAAATGTCCCAATCCCTGACGGACTGGTTGAAAACGCAGGGTCTGGGCACTGCCCCCCGGAAATTCTGATTCCAGCTTCTAGGGAGGGGAATTAGAAATCTATATATTAATGACCTCTTCCCCTGATGATTTCAGAGCACATCAAAAGTGCTTACAGATGAGGAAATAGATCCAGTCCCCTCGCCTTTGGAATTTAGTTCTAATTCCTGGACACGAAGTTTCAGGCCCTTTCCTGGAGGGCCCCAACCCACCCTTCCAGCATAGGCACTTTTCAGCAGAAGGTGTTATCCCTCGTGCCCAGCGGCCTTATTGCTAGTGGCTGAGAAGCTACAGAGGTTTCTGAGGCCATGTCTCAATTTGGTGGGGAAGTGTGCTGGAATCCATTAGTCATGTCTGCCACAGGTTTAGAGGCAGGAATGGCAGCATGCATGCCCCGCATCAGCCATCCATGCACTGTAGAAATCTCTTGTTCTAGCTAAATTAACTTCTGCAGAGTCTAGTCTAGGTCATGTTCTTTCACAGTATGCCTACCTCATCCTCTCTGTTTATTCTAAACCTGCTCAACTTTCAAAGCCAAGGTGAGGAGCATCTTTTGCTAGAAGCCTTCCCTGGTGGCCCTGTGCCCTGGGGTCTCTCCTCCCCGAACCTGCATGACCACCCCCCGCCAGCCTCACAACAGTTGTCATAACAACTCCTTGCACCACACTGACTGTTAGCACCTCCACAGCATTTGCCTGGCGCCTAGACTAATGACATCAGGCACCAAGTTCTTTAGAAGGTGAAGTGAAAGTGTTAGTAGCTCAGCCGTGTCTGACTCTTCGTGACTCCATGAACTGTATCCTCTGTCCACAGAATTCTCTAGGCGAGAATACTGGAGTGGGTTGCCATTCCCTTCTCCAGGGGATCTTCCCAACCCAGGGATGGAACCCAGGTCTCCTGCATTGCGAGCAGATTCTTTTCACTGTCTGAGCCACCAAGGAATCCGCAGGCTCTTTGGGCTCACCCTCAATTGCCATGGGTTGTAAGTGCTATTAATCTCTGCTTTTCAGAGAAGACACTAAGGCTCAGGAGGGCTGAGTGGCTCACCCAAGACCACATAGTAAGTGAGGGACAGAGACCAGATTCAAACTGGCTAGTGGGCCTCAAGGGCTTCCCAGGTGGCTCAATGGTAAAGAATCCACCTGCCAAAGCAAGGGATGCAGGCTCGATCCTTGAGTCAGGAAGATTCCCTGGAGGAAGAAATGGAAACACGCTCCAGTATTCTTACCTGAAAAATGCCATGGACAGAGGAGCCTGGCGGGCTACAGTCCATGGGGTCACAGAGTTGGACTTGACTGAGCCAGTGAGCATGAACACAGATGGGCTTCAAAGCCATGATGCAGTCTTTCCACTGTTAGGCCACCCCACTGGCCCACACAGAGAACACATTCCTCACAGGCTGAGATCAGCCTCATGCATCTCTGTGGCCCCTGCTGTGGCATGGAGCACAGGGCCTGGCACACAGCAGGAAATCAATAAACACTTATTCATCTATTTATAAATATTTGCAAGAGACAAAGAGCATGGTGGTTAAGAGCTCCAGCCCTGGAGCCTCATTCTAATTCTGGTTCAGACATTTATAAACTGTGCAACCCAACGTGAGTGACATGACCTCCCGGTACCTCAGTTTCCCCATCCGTAGCAGGCAACAACAGTGTCTACCTCCTAGGGTGGCTGTGAGAGTTAATGAGTTCATATAAATTGCTTAGAATAATACCAGCATGGAGGAAACATGTGTTGTCACGCTTGTGGGCTGACAGGTTTCTAGTCTGGCTAGGCTTGGACCAAGTGTAAGTTATAACCATTTCTCCAGCTAGCATGTTGGATCTTATAGATCCACATATACCTGCTCTATTTTTGGTGGATTCCCCTGGTACAATGGAGCTGTAAGAATATCTGGAGTCAGAAAGTCTTGCATTTAAATCCAAGTTCTGCCTTCTTGGTGCCTCTGGGCCTCAGTTTTATCATCTGTTAAATGGGTAGAAGGCTTATTGGAAGGTTGAGACAAAAGCAGAGGTGGGACAAAGCCAAGATTCATTCCCTGCAGCCCTTGGACCCATCCAGCCCTGTCATGTACCCTGTTCCCCTCCACCATTGGGCTCCTTACCTTCCTGTGTCCTGTGAAGAAGAGGGAAAGGTGGTGCATTGAGCCTCCATTGCGGCCCAGTTCCTTCTTGAGGGTGCGGGGGGAAGGCATGGCCCAGGTGGATGCGGTGCCCTCGCCATCCGAGCAGTGCAGGGTGGTGTCGGAGGAGAAGCAGGGCCCACGGTTCTCCTGCAGCAGGCTGCCCTCGCTGTGCGTCCGGCGCCGCAGCGAGTTCTGCACGCGCAGCGAGAGGCCGCCCTCGGCACCCGGGCCCGTCTCGATCATGCTGCTGCGCTTGGCCTCCCCGCGTTCTCCGTAGTTGTCATCACTTGTGTCCTCGTCCTCGTCCTCCTCCCCCTCCTCGGCCTCCTCTGCATCCTCCTCGTCGCCCGAGCTGCCCCCCTCTGCCCCTGCCTTCTGGCTGTAGGTGCTATCCAGCCGGACCTCAGGGATCACGAAGTTTGGCTTGGAGGCCACGGGCGGGTTCCCTGTGGCTGCTGGTGGGTCCCCAGAGCTCGTGGTCTCCTCAGCAAGGGGCTCAGATGCCAGGGGGCCCTGGCCGGGGGGCAGGTCTTGACAGGGCAGAAGGTCCTGGGCAGGGGCTTCCTGGAGGGCAGGGAGGTCTTTACTGATCAGAGGGCCTTGGCCGGGAGAGGATTCTCGCCCAGCAGAAAGGTCCTGGCATGGAGAGAAGACTGCGGCTGCAGGGTGTTCCTGGCCTGGTGGGGAGTCCTTGCTGGGCGAGCGTTCCTGGCGCACAGGAGGTTCTTTGCAAGAAGATGAGTCTTTGCTGGGTGTTGATTCTGGGTCAGCAGAAGGTTTCTGGCCAGAAGAGGAGTCCTCTTTGGGTGGAAGCTCTTGTCCGGGAAGAGGCTCCTGGCCAGGAGAGGGGTCCTTGCTGGGTGAGGGGTCCTTGGCACCCGGCCCCTTCCCTTTCTCCCCGGGCATTTCCTTCTCATCCGCCTCTGATCCCTCAAACATCTGTGAAATAAAGAGAAAACGAGAAAGGCTTACAAGAGGAGGCTACCACGCACGAGTCAGTGTCACAGAGACTGAAAATGAGGCAGTGATCCACAGCCCACAGCCTGTACCCCACGGTGTGAAAGCCGAAGCGCCCCGTGGAGACCCGACAGCCCCTTTGGCTTAGCTGAATATGGGCTTTCCACCCTCACTGCTTGCTGGAAACTTGCGCTCCATCAAAACATGGTTGGTCATTTAAGGGAGACAAGGGAGAGGTTAGTTACCATTGTACGGCTTCTCTCATATGCCAGGAGCCATGGCAGATTAAACCCCCTTATGTAATGTTCCCCGGGGGCTTTCTTGGTGGTTCAGAAGGTTAAAAAAAAAATCCATCTGCCATGTAGGAGACCCAGATTTGAGCCCTGGGTCAGGAAGATCCCTTGGAGAAAGGAATGGCAACCCACTCCAGTATCCTTGTCTGGAGAATCCCATGGACAGAGGAGCATGGTGGGCTACAGTCCCTGGGGTCACAAAGAGTCAGACACGACTGAGTCACTAACGCTAACATGTAATGTTCCCAATGGCCCTCGAAGGGGAGTGTCACGGTCCTTCTGTGAGTAAGTCGCTCTGTGAATAAATGAGGAGCAGACAGCCTTGGCCTTCATGGACCAGAGTCAAAACAAGCCCCAAGCCAGAGCAGCTACCAAGTGAGAGAATCCCAGACCCAGCCAAAGGATACCTTCCACCTGAACCAAAGCCTTTCAAAAGCCTTAGTGAGTCATTTGAAGAAGAACTTGCTTTGAATGTTCAGCTTTTTTTGAAACTAGTAAACTGGAAAAAAAACCAGAACTTCAAAATACTGTGCATACCAGTACTCGACAAATGTCATAGACATGTGGAACCTCACTGAGAGGGATCACCCACCCCGTGCTTTTTAAACTATGACTGGAGGAACATCAGGAGTCGCACGTACAAACAAAAGAGGAAGCATTCCTGCCTTACACACCACCCTCAGAATCCTTGGAGTTTTCGCTGGGTTCCTGCAGATTTCATTTGCAAAGAAGAAAATACTGCCCTTACTCCGAGTCTGAAAAGCAGCTATCTCACAGGAAGACTGGGGCTCAGAGAAAGTCAGGGGTGCCCCACGGGAAAGTGGGTCAGGCTCGGGCTAGGCTGGGCTCCCCCCATCACAGTCGAGGACCTGGAGTGCTGGATCGGGAACTGCTCAGAGCCCAGGTTCCGTCCGTGAAGAGGCCACGAGGACACAGAACTAATGAAAGAGGAAGATGCCACACATTTATGAGAACTGTACAGATAAGCGCACGCACACACACCCACACCCACACACACACGGTGCAGAATTTCAGGGTAGATGCCTCAGAACATAGGTTAAGAGCTCTTACTGTAAAGACCTCTAATGTTCATTTGACGGATGAAGAAGCTGGGCCCAAAGAGCAAGTACTTACCCACTACGGCACAGCTGCCAGAGACCGAAAGGCCATGCCTGCACCTGGGAACTCTTTTAAGCCCTGGGCCGGCCAGGCCTCACATCTGGGAATAAGGGGCCCAGCTGCAGCCCAGGGCAGCTGCTGCACCCACGTGTCAGGGGTCAGAGTGGCATCTGGGAGCACCAGAGTGGATGTGAAAGGCCAGTGGGGTAAAAACCACTGCCTGGGAGGATGAAAGTGAAAGCCCCTCCCACCTCCACCTCCTGGGTTGTGGGAGGGAGAAAGTTGCTGAGCCAGGAGGGGGAGCCTCAGAGGACTGCAGGATGATCTGGCCAGAGTTTGGTTCCCAGGTACAGGCAAAGACAGGGGCCCACTTACCCCGAGGACTGCCTGCCCTGCAAATCCTGCCCGCAGCTCCACGGTGAAGACTTACCCACCCAGGAAATCCTCAGACCACACAGCCTCAGACGTGGGAACTTTGGCGAGCCCATATCCCCACTGCACAGATGGGGAGACTGAGGCCCAGAAAGGAGAAGGGGCCAACCTAGAATCACACAGTGGGGCCAGGAAGAGCCAGTCCCTAAACCCTCTGGACCTCTGGCTTGCCACCTATGAAATGGAATAACCAAGGTACCCAAGCGACACACGAGGAGAGTACACTATAAGAGTCCCAAGCTCTGAAATGGGATGGTGGTGGTGGTGTGGTGGTTGTGGTGATGAAAACATTGTTCATGAAACTTAAACAGTGCCACATCTTTCTCATGGACCCCTAGAAGCAAACTGTCAGGCTCCCAGAATCGAAGTTGGCAATTGTGATTCCAGGCACCCCCAATCCGGGAATCTCATCTGGGAACCTTAGTTTGTTCCCAGGGGGGTCAGAGAGACTCTCCACTGAACTAACAGAAAGACAGAGGGCCCAGCCTGGACAGTGACCTAGGGACTTGCCCAAAGGCACCCGTAAACGCAGGGCTAAGCTGGGGTTAGAGCCTGACTCCTGGCTCTCTCTTCCCAAGCCCCCTTTGGATCTCAGTTCCCAGGGCAGCCCAGCTCCTGCCTGCCCCCTCCCACCAGCGAGCATTCTCCATCAGAAAAAGCAAACTGTGGGCAACGCCAGCTCCCTGGTGTCCCACATTCTCTCACCTCCCCCTCTGCCAGACCCCTCCATCTGGAAGCACGGACAGTCGGAAGCAGCAATTGGTGCCCTCGGGAACTGGCACTGGGCCCTGAGAGAGGAGCAGGCCACCCTTCCCCTTCCTGGGGGTGGAGTGGGGCCAGGGCCTGCACCAGTAGTGACTGCAGCCGAGCAGCCTGCCCCTCGAAAAAGTGCAGCACCAGATCCAAAACCAGAAATGCAAGTCAGCCGGCCTCTGCCAGTGGTGCTCAGCGAGGCCAAAGCAAACAAAGCCGGGAGGGGAAGTGCCTCTGTCCCCAGGGGGCCCCCGCCCCGGAACGCTGAGAAACCACTCAGGACCCAGGGCTCTCACAGCACCCGCGGTTCCTGCTCAGACGGCCCCAGTCAGACTTTGGTTTTGCTTCCAGCAGTGTCATTTCCTAGCTGTGCGGAGAATATGGCCAAGCCTCCCCGAATTCTCTGAGCCCTGATTCCTTACCTGGGGCAGAGCCGTGATATCACACCAAACTCACAGGACTAAGTTCACGCTCTTCACGGGGCCTGGCCCACAAGAAGCATTTGATAGAGCGGGAGCTATTCTTAGTCTAGGCTTATCTTTGTCATTGTTGTTGAGTGGCTCAGTCGTGTCTGACTCTTTGTGCCCCCATGCACTCTAGCCCGCCAGGCTCCTCGGTCCATGGGATTCTCCAGGAAAGAATACTGGAGTGGGCTGTCATTCCCTTAGAGATCAGGAAACTGAGGTCCCAGAGGCTAAGGGAATCACCTAAGAAATGGGAGGCCGATTCAGTACTAGAACTCCTGTCTCCCAGTTAAACATCTCTCCCACTTCCCTGGATCTTTACACACAAGGGCAGGGGAGCCCCAGGGGTCTAGACGGAGGGGGGGCAGGCTGTGAGCAATGGCCCTTCACCCAGGCCCATCCCCCACAGGGCAGACATTGGCAAAGAAGAACCAGCTCAGAACAGACCAGGTTCTGTTTTGTGTGAGCGCCTGAGTAGGCTTGGTCAGATCTGTGTTCCTAGGAAAGCTGGAGTATGGGGTATCTGAGGGGGTAGGGAGCCTCTGGAACAGAAAACCTCAGAAGCCTTAGAGGAGAGGGTAGCAAGTGAAGAGAATTAGGACGGCAGAGGAGAGAAAGGTGAGAGCCACGTTACAGAATGGACGCCAGGCATGAGCTGGTCCTGGGAGCAAGGAAACGACACAAGCAGAGCTGAGCTGCGTGAGACTGCTCTGGACGGGGTGACAGGACGCGGGGGTGGCGGGAGGCCTGGGGAGCACGCGTCCACGCAGTCATTCATTCTCCGGGCACTGAGTTAGGTCCTGGGGTGGGGGTGGGGACAGCAGAGGCCAAGTCAGACACAGTCGCTGCCCTCCCCTGAGCAGAAAAGCAGAGGCTGGACAACTGGTCTCAAGGAATGCGGTGAGTGCTCTGAAGGGGACACCCCGTTAGGCAGCTGTTACAACAGGTTGGGGTACCAAGAATCCAGCCAAGGCGGCCCAGAGACCAGCTGACTCGCCCAGGGCCCTGGGTCCGAGCCTGCCGAGAAGCTGCCCTTGTGCTACAGAGAGCGTGTATCTCTCCCATCCATCATTTCTTTGGCTCGGCTGGACCAGGGTTAATTCTGTGCATGTCTCGCCTGCTAGAAGCACACAGGAAATGAACCAGGCCTTCTAAATGGAGCTGCTGTTTAGGATATAATCAAATCCTCTCCCCATTCCAATCCAGGGCTCGGAACAGGCTGGGGAAGGGTGGCAGGTGTGACACCCAGAGGCCTGGCTCACACCACCTACGTCCCCCGGGCCCTGTGGTGGCTGGAAGTGACTTGCCCAATGTCACATAGCTACTAAATGTGGAGCCAGGTTGGCTGACCCCAAAGTCAACCTGCAGCTCTAATATGACTCATCACCTCCACCACAGATGCTGGGCTCGCATCTGCCCTTGAAAACCACTTCCTGCATTGGGCAGGGCAGGGCTCAGCTGGGGTGGTGGAGGCCGGGGTTTGGGGTCGGGGGCGGTGTGCCAGGGTTTGCCTCTATCTCAGGGTGGCCCTTCTGCAGGATTTTCAGAAAGAGCCTGGACAGAAGGCCGGAAGACCCCGGCTGGAACCCCCACCCCATCATTTGCTAGCTGTGAGATCCCAGGCGATCACTGTTGGGGACCAAGTCTGAGAAAGGACAGGAAATAGCTCTGTGAAAGGGAAAGCAGCTGGACAAAGGGAGAGGCCACGAGATTCCCACCCGGCCATTTGAGCTCCAGGCTCGCCTTTTGAGATGGGGGTGCTCCTCTGAGTTTGGCAAGCTGGCTCAATGCTGGCTTCCGGGAACCCCCGCTCAGCCTCAGTCCAGCTCCTCAGGCTTGGCTTCTTGACCCCCGGAGGCTGGAACCACCGCCCTGCCTCTGCCACTAGCTCAGGGGCCTCCAAGCCGTTTCCCTCCCCGGCCCTCACTGTGATGGGTTCGGCAAAGTCCAGGAGGAGGGAGGCAGCAGGTACCTTAAAATGGGGAGAGCTCCAGAGACAGATCCCCCCTTCACACTTACTGGCTGGGTGACCTCGAGGCTAACTTCTCTGGCCCGTTTCCTCAGAGGTAACAGCATGCCGGGGAGGAATGACTGAGCAGACATCCACCCAGAGCTCAGCCCTGGGCTGGTACACGAAGCACTCCGTCAGTGGCAGCCAGGACCACCGCAGCATGGCCTGGTTCTGACATTTCCTCCTCTGGATCTCCTCCAACTGAGCCGACGACCCCCTCCTCCGCTCCAGCAGGGGCCTCTCGGCCTGTGTCCTGCTCATCACACCCTGCTCCGGCCCCCTCCCCCATGCACCCCTCCATTCCCTAGGCAACAACCATCGGACGACACCCGGTACCCGCTGCCAGCCCAGACCTGTCCTTTCTCAGAATGTTCTAGGCTCTGTGGACATCAGAACAAGAAAGACATGATCCTTGTTCTGGTGGAGCTCACACGCTGGAGAGGAAGCACTGGCGTGAACCAGGTCATCACCCACAGAAACAATCTGAAGAACACTATGATCCATGACGTGAAGGAAAACTGCAGAAAACAGAGGGGCGTGTGGCAGAGGCCACCCCGTGAAAGGGCCCTGAGGCGGAGATCCGCTCAGGGGGCAGGGGTGGGCTCACAGAGGAGCAAACAGCACAAAGGCCCCAGAGCCTGGAAGGCAAGCACCCGCGAGGGCAGAGAGGACACCTGGGTGGTTGGAGCCCAGGCACAAGAGGGGGACCTCCTTCCGAATGGCCCACCAGTGTCTCCAACTCGACACGCCCCATTCTGAACTCATGACCTTCCCCCGAGTCCATTCCTCCTCGCGGAGTCTCTGAGTCAACCACACCCCCACCAGGTGCCCGAACCAGAGGCCTGGGTATCATTCTCTCTTCTCCATTACCCCCATGGCCAATCAACAAATCATCCTGATTATCTCTCGTAAAATCTTAAGAATCTTTCCACTGGGGGAGGTTATGTGTGTGCAGGGACAGGAAGCATTGGGAATGCTCTGTACTTTCCTCTCAATTCCTAAAACCACTCTGAAAAATAAAGTTGATTAAAAAAAAAAAGAAGAAGAAGCCACTCTCTCTACCTCCACTGACCACCACTTGCCTCAATACCACATCATCTGGCCCTGGGATTGACACTGACCTCCCAGCAGTGGTCCACACCCCTCTGCTCACTCTCTGCATCCTGCCAAAGGAGTCTTCTAAATGCGAATCTGACCCTGTCACTCCTTGGCTTAAAAACCCTGGTTCCCCAGGTCCCTCCAGACAAAGCCCAAATTCTGTAGCCCTAGAAGAGTCTGGGCTTTGTGGGCTTTGTCTCTCCCTCTAGGCTTACCTCTCCCCACTCCCCATCTTAAGTATTGATGATAAATGAATGAATGGGCAACCCAAGAAACTTCACAAACCATCTAAATTGTTATTACTCAAAGTAATAACTCATGAGCCAGCAGCAGCAGTACCTGGGAGCTATTACAAAATACAGAATCTCAGGCCTTAACGAGATTAGAATCCACATTTAAAGATCCCAGGTGATTCATTTGCATATTAAAGTCTGCAAAGTACAGATCCAGCCTATCAGTTCTCAATAAAGAGACATAATTTAGAATCATCTGGGGTGCATTTTAAGAATATCTGTAACTGGGTCCAATCCCAGACCTGCTGGATAGCAGACCCCGACAGGAGGGCCGGGGCATCTTGCCTTTTTTCGACTTTCAACTTCCCCCCCCCAAGAATTCTGGGGAGTTGCCTCCATTAACAGACAAGGTGACTGAGGCTCAGGGAAGGGAGGCAATACGCCCTCAGAACACACAACACAGAACACGCAACAGAATCAGGACTGGAATCCAGATCAGAACCCGGTATGGTACCAATTCAAATACACGGTGTTCCCTCTGTAAGGAAGCCCATAAAGCCGCAGCAGCCCCTGGCCCACAGTGGGTAGCCATCAAGCCCACTGGAGTCAGCTAGCCCGTTCACGCTCCCTATGAACAGAGGACCAAATGCAGGAGGAGAGAGGGGAAGGAGGAATTTGACCACACACTGAAAATTCTCTGTCCCTGAAGAATCACACCACAACCCATGGAACCGTCAGGGGCTCAGGAAGGCAGGCAGTACACAGTAGCGGGGAACATACTCATTGTACTGAAAGCAATACTGAGGCACGGAGGGAAAGTAGCTCACCCCCTTCAGAACCTCTCCAGACAAAGCCAACACACAGGGAAGAGGAAGCCCTGAGGACTGAGAAGAGAGGGGACCCCTTTTAGAAACCGTCCCTCCTCTTGGTGCTGCCACCTGGCTGAGTCAGAAGAACATGCCCTCAGGCCTGCCCTGTGGAGCAAGAGATGCAGAGATGCTCGCTCCCCTCTGGATGCCCAGTTTCTCACTGGGCAGTCTTCCCTCCAACCCTGTAGCCCCAAAGACCCCTTCTACGCCCCAGCCCTCTTCTCAACTGAAAGCCATGCGCGTGGACAGCAGAAGTTCCCCAGCATCTTCCTGACCCGGTGGTAACTGATGCCTCCGCCAGAAGGTGAGTGCGGCCCTATGGGCCTCTTTGGCCCCACCCTGGGTCTCTCTGCTCAGAAACCGGTTCTCCTGTGGGCTCCACCACCACTCCCTTACCCCGGGGCACCTTCCTTCTCTCCCCGATCCGGTGTGTGCACCTGCGCTTTCTCATTTCCTTATTATTCTGCCCTCCTCAAGTCCACTTCCTGTCCATCCCATGCAGCCCAGTTAAAGGCTCCCTGGGATGCCCTAGCTAGAGGGCTCTTTGCTCTCCTGCCAAGTCCCGGCCTGCGCTGCTCGTGTGGCCCTGGGCAGGCTCTGCTTTGGCTCATCAGGACTGTGTCCCAGGCTCACCCACCTCACCCCCACCCCTAGAGTTACTCAGCAAATACCTACCCAGTGCCAGCCACGTGCCAGGGCCTGTGCAGGGCACTGGAGCCCAACGGTGGCAAGACACGTGTCTCTCCCTGAAGGCGCTGGGGTCTACAGGGGAGAGCACCAGGTAAAGGGCCCATGGCAATCTCCCATCCATCTCCCATCATCTCAGGGGGTTATGGACGCATAAAGGCAGCAGGAAAGACTGGGGTGGCTCTTGGAGGAGGTGGGGAAGAGGATAGGAGAGGGTATCCATGCCAAAGCCAGAGATGACATGGAATATTTGAGGAAGCACAGGTGGATCTGTGGAGCAGAAGCATGGTTATGTTAAAGAATTTGGACTTTATTCTGAAAGCAATGTTTACTCGGTGTTGTAAAGATAGGGAAGGTGGAGCTAGAGATGGTGAAAACAGAAAGCAATGGAAAAAGAAGAGTGGAGACGGGAAGAGCGAGACCATTCAGTGAGCCTCTATTAGACCGCCGGCGCTGTGACAGCGGCTATACACACGCCTCACGTCCAGCCACATTATGAGGTCAGTATCACTGGCCCCATTTTGCAAATAAGGGATCCGGGACTCAGATAACTTGTAAAACTTATGCAGGTTCAAAAACTGAGTAAGAAAAGGAGTCAGAATGCTCTACTGGCTCTAAGCTGCTCTTCCTGCGGCCCCCGACCTCCTTTCCTGCCCCCTTATACTCCCTCTTCCTCTCTCCCTTCCTCTCTGTCTTCAGAAGACCTTACCAAGCTCCCAACCTGGGCAGTGCTGAGCAATTCCAGATGCCTGATCCCTGTTCTTACCCCCAAGTTAGTGGAGATTGAGGGGTGGGTGTCTGACTCACCCGGTGGGCAGAGGGCTGGTACAGAATCCCCAGACCACCTCCCTCCCAGGGACCCCTTGATGTGTGGGAAGAGTCAGAAGCATGTGGTTTCTCTGTGATGTTCTACACTAGGTTGAGCAAACGAGAAAGCTCTGCCAAGCCAGAGGGACCCCAGAGTAGGACACAAATGGAACTGTGGTCAGGAGGCAAGGATCTGGACTCAGGCAGGGTGGATTGAATCCCGCTTCTTAATCGTGTGGCTGAGTCAGTGGTACCTCCCTCGCAGGGATGCTAGTGGGCAGGAGGCAGGACCTGGGGCATAGCCCTGCTCGGCCCATGGCCATGACCATCCTCTTGCGGCTCAATTTTCCCTCACGGCAAGCACTGGAGACCAACCCCCAAATCTCAGGCTTAACTCTAAGCAACAGCTTGGAGAATTGGGGAGCACTTTCAGAGCCAGGGGTGGAGGAGAAAAGCCTACTGCTGATGAAGAACAGGGGTCTGGAGACAGGCAAATCCAGGTTCCTATCCCGGCCCAGCCACCTCCTAGCTCAGCGCCCTGGGGTAGGCTGCTTAACCTCTTCAAGGCTCAATTTTCTCATCTGTGAAATGGACAGAGGTAGCAAGTACCTACACACGGTACTGTTGGGAGTCCACCCAGACAGAAGGGCCTGGCATATGGTAGGTGCTCAATACACATTGAGCTAAGTCACTTAAGTCGCATCCAACTCTTTGAGACCCTATGGACTGTAGTCTACCAGACTCCTCTGTCCTCGGGATTCTCCAGGCAAGAATACTGGAGTGGTTTGCCCTGCCTTCCTCCACGGGATCTTCCCAACCCAGGGATCAAACCCACATCTCTTACTTCTCCTGCACTGGCAAGCGTGTCCTTTACCACTAGCGCTGCCTGAGAAGCCCAGTAGTGCTCAATAAACACTTGCAATTACAGGGAGGTAATCATAGCTCCTTCTTTCATCACCATCATCACCTGTCCCCTCCCCTGCTTCCCACTCCAGGAGAAGGCACTTGACATATTCTGACAGCAGCCCCACAGAGCTATTATCTGTACATTTCAGGGAAGAAGATTGAGGCCTATCCGAAAGGCCCTGGAGGCTGGGGGTAGCCAAGCCTGTGCTCAGCTTCCCTTTGGCTAGGTCAGTCTGGCTCACTGCATGGCCCCAGGTCAAGTGACTCTCCTCTCCAGGCCACCCTCTCCCAGAGGGGATCTGTCCAGCTCTGAATCTCAGCCAGCCTGGGAGGGTCTGTTCTCAGGGCCCAGGGCCAGGCCAGGATCCTGGTGGGTGCATCGAGCGCCGGAAGAGTAGAAAACGCCCCCTTTCCAGAGACCCATCCCTACCCTTGTCTGTCTGTCCCAGTCCCTAAAATACTCCTCCTTCAGTGCCTGCAGTGCTGGGGGCATCCGGGTGGGGGACTGGGGTAGGGGTGGGGGAGAACACGTGAAGGTTTATCTGGCTATGGGACTCAGCTGCAAACCTGCAGTCAAAAGTCACCCTCCAAGGCCCCAGGCACCTCCGCCCACTACCTCCGCCACTGCCTCCCCAAAGCAGACACCCTGTGTCTCTGCTGGAGCTGATTTCAAGGCTGGGTTTGTCTGGGTTGACCGTCTGCTCCAAACTCACCCTCCTTTCCTGGGGATCCTGAGTATACTCCGCATGCTGCTTAACCCTCCCCTTCCCTCTGGGACAGTCCAGCTCCCTCCCCTGCGTGTTCTGTCCCTGCCAACCCACCTCCCCTCTTCCCTCCAGCCGGGCTGAACTATTGGTAGTTCCCCAAACACAGTCTCCTCTCAGGCATCTCTAAACCTGTGCTCACTGCACTTCCTCCCCTTCTCTGTCCACCTGAGAACTCCTACTTATCTTTCAAAACAGCTTAGCCACACATGCATTGCCCTTGATTTCTGGCAAAGATGATGGTGACCGACAGTGAGAAAGGATGATCTTTTGAATAAATTGGATATCCACCCAAAGAAAATGAGTCTTGACCTCAGTCTCCACCCTAAGAATCTATTTTGAGTGGATTTTAAAGCTAAATATGAAACATAAAACATCCAGAAGATAATATTGGAAAATATATCCAAAACCTTGTAACAGGCAAAGAAACAGGATTCAATAAATATTTTCCATAGAGACAAAGATTGACAGGTTGGACCACTAAAATGAAGAACTTCTATTCTTCAGAAGACACCCTGAAAAGAGTGAAAAGGCAAGCCTCTGAGTGGGAGGAGATATTCGTAATGTGCATGTCCAACAATGAACACATATCCAGAATATTTTTTAAGCTCCTTCAAATTAATAAGAAAAAAGACAGAGGATCCAACAGAAAACTGGAGAAAAGATTTGAACAGGAACTTTCCAAAAAGATTATTCAAATGGACAATCTACATATGAAAGGGTGCTAAACCTCATTAGTCACCAAGGAAATGCAAATGAAAGCCACAGTGAGATATCACAATAGCTATTGTCAAGTCTGTTGGTAAGGACTTCTGGAGCAACAGGTGTTCTCCTACGTTTGTTTGAAGAGGGTGTACTGGTGTTACACTTTAGAAAATTATACAATGGAATCTACTAAAGCTAATTATATATAACTTTATGACTCAGCAATTGTAAACCTTAGGTATTTGCCCAACAGAAAAGTATATTATAGTGTACCAAAAGACATGAATGAGAATATCCGTAACAAGACCGTTCATGATGACCGTCAACGGGCAACAACCCAAAAGTCTGCCGATGGTAGAATGGATATAGTCACACAATGAAATACCACCCAGCAATGGGGGTGAACAAAATAAGGCTGCGTCCAGTAACACTGACAGATTTCACCATCAAAATGCTGCTCCAAAGAAGTCAGCATAAAAGGACACACAATCAAGGATTCCACGGATACAAAATTCAAAACAGGCAACACCACTCAACGAGAGAAGTCAGGACAGGAGCACTCTTTGAGGTGGTAGCGACGGAGGTGGGTGGCAGCTAGGGGGTGGGGGAGGTTTCCAGGGTATTAGAATGTTCTGTTTCTTGACCTGGGGAGTTTGTTCACCTTGTGATAATTCATCAGCGACATACTTCCATCCTTGAAACGAAAGACGTCATTTAACGTTGCAACGTAAAGTTTATTTAGAGAGCAAATAAAAGCCCTCATCCCAGGGTCTGATGGCACCTTCCAAGTGATTCCTCCCTGTCCTCCCTCCAAAAGCTGCTGTACCACCTTCCGTTCAGCAACTGCCCGTTCTGTGCCGGGTCCCGTGCCGAGCACCTCACTCCACCCACAGCATCTCATCCAACAACAGCCACCGGTAAAGGAAGGTGCCAGGGGACCCCCATGGCCCCCATGACTCAGTGCCAGCGTGCACGAGCCCTCCCTCCACACACATCATCTCATTACCCCAGCGAGGCTGAGCCCTTGCCTAACGAAACGCAGGCACCGAGAGGCTCTGGGTCTTGCCCCACTGCAAAGTGGGGAGTCCCGAGCCCAGGCACCTGCACACAACATTATACAGCCTCCTTGAGATAAGCCGGAGTAGAGACATAGAGGTGATTCCTATGGCTGGGTTAGAAATCATCTCTCCTCCCTGGAGGGGTGGGCACACTGGGATGAAGACCCGCTCCTTCGATGGACATCCAGATGTGCACCCAGATTCAGTCTCACCTCCTGCAGGAAGCATCGCTGGGGCTCCCGGGCTGGGTAGGAAGCTTCCCCAGGGTTTCCCCTCCCCAGGCCTCCCCACTGAAGCTGTCTTGTTACCATCCATTACATACCCATCCCCAGCACTAGACTGAAGACTGGAAATATAGCTCCAGCCCTTGGCCAGTGCATGGTACATCGTAGGCATCTGACACGTGCGGAGGGAAGGGACGGAGGGTGGGGGCAGAGAATGTAATTACAGAGCCGCTATTTGAATCAACGAGGAACTTCATGAATTGAGGTCTGAGTACCGGAGGTTTCAGAGCTCTGCGTGGACACAGTTAAAACCATTAACCGGAGGAGTGGGATAGACACACCACCTTCCATTCCATGTTCCTCTGTGCGGTGGACTCCAGCCTTTTTTTTCAAGGTTGTGGCCAGCCACCTGGCTCCCAGAGGCTCTGCCTAGCTCTTCCTCTGCCTCTCCCCTGCCCCCTACCCTCTGCCACCCTGCCAGGAGTTATCGGAGTTCTGCTATTAGCCTGAGGCTAATCCCACCGAGAGGCAACCCACTCCCATATTATTGCCTGGAAAATCCCATGGAGGCAGGAGCCTGATGGGCTAGCTACAGTCTATAGGGTCACAAAGAGTCGGACACAACTTAGCAACATCAACCCCACCAAGAGGTAACCAATGATACCACAGAGAGCAGGGGCTACGTGGGGGAGGGTGCGCCTGGTTCCAAATAACTCACCACCACCCCCTCTCACCTTTCTAAGTTGGGAGCCGCTGACAGTTTTTCAGCCCGAGCCCCAGTGCCAGGTGCGGGCAGGCCAGCCCACGGTAGAGGGGGAGGGGAGAAGCCTGGGCCCTCTGGAGCAGAGGGCACACCTGGCAGCTCTCCACACATCTGAGGCCATGACCTAGGCCCCTCGCCAGAGGAACAGTCTCCTGGGACCCCTTTCCCTCTCCTCCATGCCTGGAAGCTCCAATCTCTCAAGCGGCTCGTGGCTCCAGCCCGCCTCTCCCCCAGTCCTGCCCCCACCCAGCTGGTTGTGCAGGCAAAGGTGGTGGCTCCCTGGGGCTGAGCCTGGCTGGCCTGCTGTGAGCGGCTCCAACCTCTCCAGGCTTAGCGGGCTGAGCCATAAGCAGCCTGTTTATCCCTGGGAGGAATGACGGTTTTCCCTGAGCAGTGACATCTTGGAAACGGCCTGGCTCCACAAACAACAACAAACCTCCCTGCCTCAGCCCAGGATCCAGCTTGAAGGAGAAGGCTTCTGATCAGAAGGGCCTGAGGAACAGGTTGGGGGCCGCTTCCCCGAGAAGCCCAACCCTGGCCTTGACTGATGACCCTCAGGACCCAGGAAGAGGAGAGGGTGGGCAGGGAATGGAAGAGTCTCTGGATAGCAGGAAGGGGCCTGGCACTACCTGGTGCGGTCCCTGGTTGCTCCAAAAGGGAAACTGAGCCAGAGAAAAAAGGAGATTGGCCTGAGATGATCCAGCCAGCAGGGACCAGACTGCGCCTCGGTCTCCAGTCTGTTGGCCGGGCCAGGGCTTTCTCTACCATACACACTGCTTTTCCAGAGGAAAAAGCCAGTAATGTGGGGGTCCTGGAAAGGAATGCGTCACTAAGGGGGTCCCCCAAAAGTGAGCACCAAGATGAAAGCCAGGTGCTCTGAGTCATGCAGCTGGTGTCATGGAGAGAAAGCTGGGTGGGGGACCCACAGATCTGGGTTCTTGTCCCCACTGTGCCACTGAGTTGCATGGAACCTCAGGCAAGTCCTTCTTCGTCTGCCTCAGGCCCGCATCTGGCCAGAAAGTAAACACACTCAGTTATTCTGGGGCCTTGGGAGACCAAACGGGAAGTGGCTTTCAGGGTCCCCTAGGTTCCCCAGGATCCTAGCGGAGCGTGAGCACTCCCTCCTTAGCTGTATCTCTTTTGGGGAACCAGGCAGACCACTGGTTGAGAACCACACACCACCCCTCAACCCTCCGATCCACCTCCCTGGTTGGCACTGTCCCGGTGGGGCCCAATCTGAGCTCTAAGCTGCCATAGTCTGTGGGAAAGACCAGAAGTACTGCATTCAAACCAGCTGGGGCTTGTCCCTTCCACCCTCCATGGCCCAGGCCATAGTGTAGACACCACACCACCCAGCCCAGCCCAGCCCAGCCCAGCCTGATCCCTGAGTGGGCTTTCGCTGTGGGCTCAACCAGGCTGAAGCCAAGGTTTTCCCTGCCTCACCGCCTATCAAATCCCATCCCCCAACCCTTGGCCCTATGGGAGCCATCCCGACGTGAAGAAATGAGGGCCCCTCCAGAGGGACTCCCCATCGGAGCCCAAATCGGTAGTGCCCACTGTCTGCCAGGCAGAGCTAGGAGATGAAGAGGAAGAGCTGACTTGGACATCAGAGCCTGTCCTCAGGGAAACCCACCTGAGCCCTTTCCTATCACACCCGGAGCCCCAGGCTGGACCCTTGTGACCAAAGGATGAATCCGGCTCAAACCCCACGTTCATAAGACGTGAAGCAACCACAGTGAGTACCACCACCACTGGACATATTCCAACTGCAGTGTTTGCTCTAGCTAGGGAAGGCTGGGTAGGATTAAGACCTGGAGAGAAGGGAAGAGAAGAGATGGGCTTTCCGGGCAGTGGGGACAGCACGTGCAAAGACAAGAAAGCAAGGGAGTGGGGTGGTTTCACTAACACCAGACACTGATGATCAAAAGCCCCCTCGACCATCTCCGGTTCAAAGCCCCGGTGACATTCCCCACAGTGGGGCCACTCACCTCAGCTGCCTCCATCTTCACCAGCCCCCTACCCCCGGGTACAGCAGATGCCAGGCTGGGCCAGGAGCGGGCCCTGCTGTGGAACTTGGCTCCCCAAAGGGCCCGCCCTGGGCTAAGCCTTGCCACGTGCTAGGGCTGGGGAAGAGGGGAGGTGCCCCTTCGCTGGGTGTGGAGGACTCAAGGGGCCCTGGTGGAAACTTTGACTGTGGCCGCAGTGCCCTGGCTGGGATCCCATGGGCACTGGCAGGCCAGGCACTGCGGCTCCCTCCTTCCAGGAGACAGACCCACTCCAGCCGTGAGGACAGGGGAGTCCGATAGTCCCAGCTGTGAGGCCTGAGGGCGGCGGAACGATGTGGCGAGCTCTTGGTGAGGGATCTAGTGGCTCCAGACTTAGCTAGGCATCTCAAGCCAGGAGTGGCAGACTCCAGACTGAATGTCATTGCTGGGGTCGGGGTGATGACACCCACATACCCGGTCCTTGCTGTTCCAGGAGGCAGACATCCTCCAACCTGGTCCTGGCCAGAGACCTGCTGTGTGAACTGAGGCATAGCCCCTCCACTCTCCGCACCTGGCTCTCCTCGGCCCTGAGCTCCCAGGGCAGGAGGATTCTTCTCGGACACCTCAGGACAAGAGGAGAGATGCAGGCTCTCTCCACGTGGACAACAGAATCGGCCTCTGTCTGCTCACAGCGCCTAACTCTGCGGGGTGAGCCGGACCCTAACAACGACACCCTTCCTCACAGGTCTCAGCGAGAAGCCAAAGGAGCAGGTGCAGACCTTCCCCAAGGGGCTCAGGAGGCAGAGCATCTCTATCTCTGCCTGGACTTTCAGTGGACATTTCAGCAGACACCTCAGGGATCAGCCACCGCAGCCCTCTACCCAGACCAGCCCCCCGAGAGCACCACTTCCTTCCCCTCATGGAAGGCAAGAACAGCCATCCTTGTGCCTGGTGGGTGGTCAGCACCATGGGCTGAGAGCTCCCTCCCCACTCAGCGTCCGGACTTCTGATCACCAAACATTCCTTTCTCTCGGCAAGAAAAGCCGGCTGACCAGTGTAGAAGTGGTAGCAGCACACAGTGCAAGCACGCCCCAGCCCTGCAGGGTCCCCACCCGCCGAGACAGACAGACAGACACACACACACAGAGCTATCTCAGAGCAGAACATAACATGGTTTGGTTGCAACATGCCTCTCAATGGCTGCCCTGGGGAAGAAACAATAGAAACAGGGGCACAGGGTGGCCTGGACAAGAGCCCCCAGCCCACCGCACACGCACCCTGGCACCCAGGCACCTACCCAGCACACTCCAGCAGGGACCTGGGGACTCCTGGCTGCTGTTCCTGCCAGCCCGCCCGCCCGGCTCTCCGCCTGGCTCCTCCCGCAGGCGGGCAGGCGGCCGGGCGGCCGTGACTGTGGCAGCTCCCGGCGGCCGTGTCAAGCAGCTGCCTTCCCCAGACAGAGCTCCTTTGTGTCAGCAGAGCTATTTATGGACTTACCCAAGTTCCCCAGGGGAGCGATACCTGCTGGGAAAAGCAGAACCAAATGACCAGGTTCCACCTCGCACATCTAGGTAGCCGTTTTCAAAACCCTTGCATCACTCGTCCCTCCTCCTCCTCTTCCTCCTCCTCCTCTCTGCCCTCCTCCTCTTCCTCCCCCTCCTCCTCCAGCGCCCTTCCCAAACACACACCCGGTCCAGCCCGCTGCCGCCACTCTAGAAAGAAGCTGAATTTCTTTCTTCCATCAAACAGAAAACTCTGTAATTTCCCAAGACACTTTCATCTGAGCAGGAGTCCGGGATGTCTTGAGGAAGAGTCCTCCACCACCCCATCCTTCAGCCGGCAAGGGGACCAGCGGCTCCCTGGGTGACAGGCTCACATGCACCAGCCTTGACTCCCCAGCCGCGCCCGTCCCCAGGACTGGGGCTGCCCCACCCCGGACCCCCGGAGTGCTGCTCTGGAGAGAGAGGTGTCCACTTTTCACGGTGGCAATCCCGGGCACTGAGGATCCCAAGCCGACTGCACCCCCACACACATCCTGAAGGCTCCCCCAGCTGGGGCATCCCAACCCACTGGCCGCAGCTCTGGGCTCCCCCAGCAGGGGCAGGACAGAGCCAATCACCGAGGCTTTCCAGGCACACCCCCACCCCTACCCCAACCCGCCTCTCATCCCAGTGGGCGGCTGCAGTTTAACCCAGGGTCCAGCAGCCTAAACGCACTGACTCCAAGAATGCCACAGCCCCCGCTGCGGGGGAGCGGCTGCTTCAGTCACCTCCCGACCGACCGAACCATCAGCGCAGCAAACACACATGTTTTTATTTAGCACTTTTGTGTGCCGTGTCTGGGCAATCAGAGGTGGACAGAGAGCTTGGGGCTTCCTTCCCCCGAGTACGGGGGCTGAAAGGGGCATGTTACAATAGCCCAAGAGTAAGGATCACAAGTGAAGGAGATGTCCCTATCAGAGGGACCACGTGAGTGGGAGGATGGGGGGGCAGCAGGCGAGGGTCCCCTGTTCAGGTTCCAGCTCCAGCCCTGGCTGTCCGGACATCACTGAGCAAGTCCCTACCCATCTCTGAGCCTGGGTCTCCTCATCTGTAAAATGGGACTGACAGCCTTTGACCTGCCCACTTGTGGGGTTATTAGAGGATTCAGTGATTGTGGGGCAGGCACTCTTCTGAGAGTCTGGCCTTCATTAATTCATTTAATCCTGATTGACACCTCGTGAGGCAGGTGCTAGTATTACCCTATTTACAAAGGACCCAAGGTGGGGAATGGCAGTGGAAGCTGCCCACAGCTTGTTGTTTGAAGACCAGTAGGATTTGCAGGAGCTTCCCAGGTGGCGCTAGTGGTAAAGAACCCATCTGCCAATGCAGGAGACATAAGAGACCTTGGTTCAATCCCTGGGTTGGAAAGGTCCCCTGGTGAAGGGAATGGCTACCCACACCAGTATTCTTGCCTGGAGAATTCCACAGACAGAGGAGCCTGACCGGCTGTGGTCTGTGGGGTTCACAAAGAGTCGGACAGGACTGAGTGCCTAAGCACAGCACAGATCCAACTCCAGGATGCCCACTCGGAACCACTGCAGGAAGCTGCCTTGCCAGCACAAAGCTATTTGATGGTGAGGCTACGGCTGCTGCAGACGCTTGTCTGATGTCCTCAAACACACCACGGACTGTGCCTGAGGCTCTGGTCAGGGATGTCTGTTCCATAGCCAGTTCCAACCTGAGCATGCTTACCACCCTCATGGCCAGCTCCCTGGATGTCAGCCCAGAAAACACAGGGCAGGAGCCCCGTCCTCTTTTCCGCCACGGCCACCCTGGGCCAGAGCGCTCTCCCTCTGCCTCTTGCTCCCCCTAAATGAGTCTCAGCGCCCCTGAATGTCTGCCTCTGCCTGCCTCCCTGCCCGTCTCCCACTCTCTAGTCCTGTCTCTCTCACATATACAGCATACTCATGCATGCTGACATAAGAAAACATCCTTTATTAGGGTCAACTCAGAACAGCCCTCATCTGAGCTGGGCACTTACACTCCCCCATCAACACTTCGTCTTGTCCCTGGGGGCTGAGCCAAGGCAGTCCTTGCACAGCCCAGGAAACTTCCAGATTGGAAAACTATCATTTGCCAGGTTCCTGGGAAGCAGGGCCCACTCCTGTCCAGGAAAACCAAGGAGGTGAGTCTTAGGAGATGGCCAGTTCTAATGGGCGACGGACAGTTCCCAGGAGGGAATATCTGGCGCTTGGGGTAGGATTTCTCAGCGTGGAGAGCCTGAATATAGGGTCTTCCTTGAGATGAGAGGAGTCCCTGAGTTCAGCTGAGTCTTCACTTCTCAATCAACATAAAGTTCCAAGCGCCAGCTACAGGCCGGGCTCTGGGCTGGGCCATGGGGATAGGGTGGAGAGCTGGCAGACCAGGACCCTGTCCTCACCAGGCCAAACGACATAGGGTGCACAGTCAGACTAGGGAGCACATCATTGGATACTGTGTCAGAGCAGCCCTGCCAACCCAGGGCGCTGAGTTGGGAACAGATCCAGGATGTATCCATCAGTGCTCCGGACCACTAGGATGACGACGAAAGGGCACAGCAGGAAAGTGCCCTGAGGCCCAGGAGGGGGCCAGGCCAGCCTGGGAGAGCACCTAGTGCCTGGGGAGCCCAGGGGGCCACTGCCCTCTGCCTCCCCACAGGTCCAGACGCAGAGCCACAGAGCACGCGGCCCCTCCCTGTGTGCAGCCTGGGTAGGATGAGACAGTCACTGTCAGTCAGGCCACCTAAACCAGAAGGGCACCTGGAGATCTTTCATTCCTATTCCCTTTCTATAGCCAGTGAATACGAGGCTCAGAGAGGGTAAGTGACTTTCCCAAGGAAACAGAGCGAGTGAGTGACAGGGCCAGGACCAGAGCTTGCCAACCCCCAGTCCACTGCTTCTTCTGTCGCATCCCAGTGCCTCTCAGTTCAGTTCAGTGGCTCAGTCGTGTCCGACTCTTTGTGACCCCATGACCCACAGCATGCCAGGCCTCCCTGTCCATCACAAACTCCTGGAGTCTACCCAAACCCATGTCCATTGAGTCGGTGATGCCATCTAACCATGTCATCCTCTGTCATCCCCTTCTCCTGCCTTCAATCTTTCCCAGCATCAGGGTCTTTTCAAATAAGTCAGCTCTTCACATCAGGTGGCCAAAGTATTGGAGTTTCAGCTTCAATATCAGTCCTTCCAATGAACACCCAGGACTGATCTCCTTTAGGATGGACTGGTTGGATTTCCTTGCAGTCCAAGGGACTCTCAAGAGTCTTCTCCAACATCACAGTTCAAAAGCATCAATTCTTCGGCACTCAGCTTTCTTTATGGTCCAACTCTCACATCCAAACATGACCACTGGAACCCTCAGACCTACATAAATGATGGTGCTGTTCAGGACAGGAGGATCTTGGGAACAGCGAGATCCAGGTGGCCCACAGGGTCAGCACCTGGGCCCTCAGAACCTGGGCCCCACTCACTGATCTCCATATGTTATTTAACAAACACCTATTTGACGCTTAGGCTGTGTCAGCACTGCGCAAAGCACGTCCCAATTACTGACTCATGAAACCTTCACAACCCTATTAGCTATGATGTCTAGTGTCCCCAGTTAGCTGCTGTTGTTTAGGCGCTCGGTCATGTTCAACTCTGTTGCGACCTCATGGACTGTAGCCCGCCAGGCTCCTCTGTCCGTGGGGATTCTCCAGGCAAGAATACTAGGCTGGGTTGCCATGCCCTCCTCCAGGGATCTTCCCAGGAATGGAACCCGTGTCTCCTGAATTGGCGGGCAGATTCTTTACCACTAAGCTACCCAGGAAGCCCATCCCCATTTTACAGAGAGGTAAACGGAGGCAAAGAGATGATTAAACCTGTTTAAGGTCACCAGTAAGTACAGAGCCACGGATCGAACCCAATCCACTGTGCCCTGCACAAGGCGGCCCACAGAACAGAGCCCTCTGGCTATGTACCGAGAAGAGTGCTGGCTACACAGCCCAACCATATAGGCAAACATCTCACTGTTCAGACAAGCTGGCAGCAGCTTCCAGGGCTAGGACCAGGGAGGGTTAGCAGGGAGCTAGTGAATGTGCACCTCCCATTTTAAGAGGGGCGGCACCCATGGGTTCCAGGGAGGCCCCTCGGGAGGCGCAGCAGCAGCAGCAGGATTCGGCCCAGACGCCCTGGCCAAGCCGCGGCCCTGCAGTTGGACCACAGCACGGCTCCCTCCCTGTCTTCCCTCACTGCCTCCGCTGTGTTAAGCCTGGGACATCTGGAACTGTGTTTGCAAGACCCTGTCCTGAGCCTCGGGCAGATGGAAACCCGCCCACCTTCCTTCCCCCCACAGCCTCCACCTGGGGGAAACGGGGCCTTGGCAATACCTTCCTCAAAAAAACCCCCCAAAAACAAGAGGGTACCTGCCGAAGGCTATTTAATGAGCTTTCCCGTCCTGGCTTCTGATGCAAAGTCCACTGGGATTTTATTCCAGGGTGGGGAGGACAGTGATGTCACTTGGCAGAAACAGGGCACCAAGCCAAGGGAGGCGGGGCCCCAGGAATCCAGAGCGGGCGACAGACTAAGACCACCCCAGTCCCCACCAGCAGAGGCTCAGGCTTTTAATTCCCTGGACAATGAAGGGACCAGTCCTGTGTTATGGGTGACAGGGGGTACTGGAAGCCGGGGCCCCACACAGAGGCCCCACTTTCTACAGAACCCTGCCCTCCTCCAACCTGTGACAGAAGAGACTGATGGCCCTGGGCTGCCCTGGGAAACTGTGGAATATCTGTATATGCCTCTCCAGTCCAAGCTCTGAATTTGCTAACCTACTGGGGGAGTTCTGGGCCTTTAACTCATTGGGTCTCAGAGCCTTGGTTTGGGGGTCTACAAGTCTCCATGCACAAAGGCCACCCCCACAGAAGAGTGGGCCAAGAGACACTGATTATTTCAATAACTATTGAACCCTTGTCACGTGCTTGGAACTACGGGCACAGACAGAGAAGTAGCCTGCGCCTGGGCTCTGACTCGGAGGGCGGGTGGTGACCTTGGTGCTGACACTTCAAACAAGAACTGTTCTGCCATGTGTTGGCCTCTCTGGCCCTAACACCAGGGCAGAGGACACACACTTCTACCGCTTGCTAAGGGCATGCTCCTGGCTCTTTCTGGGGGCACTTGCCTTGCTCTTGGGGGCACATGCTGCAAATAGGGGGCTGGGGCAGGACAAAGCAAGCATCCATCCTCAGGTTCAAATCCACAGGGAGTTCTGGACTGTAGTCTGCAGAACCCAGGGCAGGTCCCTTCCCTGTTATGGGTCTCAGTCTTCCATCCCTAAAAAGAGGCTGGAGATGGGTGTCCAGTAGCCCCCTGGGTCTACTCCTCCCCTTCAAAGTCAGTCCCAGGCCCCACAAGCTCCTCCCTAAAGGATTAGGTTCCAGCAGTGGTATTTAGAAAGAGTATAGACTTTGCAGCCCCCCAAAATTTGAGTGTGAGTCATCTTGGGCAAGTCACTTTAATGTCTCTGAGCCTTGGTTTCCTAATCTGTAAAATGGGGCTATGACTGCCTGCCTCAGTGGGCCCTGCAGGAGAACGAGTGAGGTAGTGCTCTGGAATGCCTGGCGCTCAGTAAATAAGAGCTATGGCTATTGTTGTATTGTCATTGCTGCTATCGCCTGGAGAGTCCCATGGATGGAGGAGCCTGGTGGGCTACAGTCCACGGGGTCGTGAAGAGTCGGACACGACTTCACTTTCACTTTCACTTTCATCATCCGTCAAAGGACAGAATTGATGGAGTGGGTTGGTGAAGAGAGTAATGTAAAATGCAAAAATAGCTGTTGAGGGTCAAATAGATGAAGGCCTAACACGGTGCCTGGTTCGACTAACAGCTGATAATCACTAACATTTATTGAGCAACAAGCTATAATTATTCCCATCCTACAGATGGGAAAACTAAAGGCAGAAAGGTTACATGGCTAAAGCAATGGCAAAAATGGCAGCATGGCGCCAAGGTGTACACTCTTAAGCTGTGTGTCCTGCCCTGACTCGTGTTCCCCAAATGTCTCTGCTCTTGCTGTCGGCCTCTTCCTCAGGAACTTCAGGCAGCAAGATCAATCTCCAGTTTGCTCATGGGAACTGCATCTCCCAACCACAGTGAGGGGGAAGCCCACATGCAGCAAAAGCCAGGAGTCCAAAGTCCCCCAGCAGAGCTGGTCCTTAGAACTGCGGCTGGCCAGCTTCTGCCTCCAGCCCAGGGCACGCATGACAGTCACCTCAGCGGCATCAGCCTGACCTTGGGTGGCTATAGCAGCACAAGATGGCCAAAAGCCACCACTATCTTCTTTCCTGGCTTCAGTCCAACCAGCCACTCGTCCGCCTGGGATTTCAGGCTTTGGGGAGGAATCCTCGACCCACTGGGATTGTGCCAGCTCCAGGGTCAGCCCATCTTGACCACTGGAGTTCCTGGGAAGTGTTTGGCACAGACTTGGAGGCCAACTCTGTGACCTTGGCTGCTGCTGCTGTTAAGTCACTTCAGTCGTGTCCGACTCTGTGCAACCCCATAGACAGCAGCCCACCAGGCTCCTCCATCCCTGGGATTCTCCAAGCAAGAATACTGTAGTGGGTTGCCATTTCCTTCTCCAATGCATGAAAGTGAAAAGTGAAAGAGAAGTCTCTCAGTCGTGTTCGACTCTTAGCATGGACTGCCCATGGACTGCAGCCTACCAGGCTCCTCGGTGCATGGGATTTTCCAGGCAAGAGTACTGGAGTGGGGTGCCATTGCCTCCTTCGGACTTTGGCTGCTAAACATCGTTAATCCCCAGACTCCCCCAAGTTAAGCGCTTGCTTGGACTGTTAGGCCTAAAGCCAAATTACCAAAACAGAGGATCAGCAGTTGAAAGACTGGCCTGAAATGCTGGCTTTGCTGCTGTTTAATGCAAGACCTGGGCCAAGACCAGTCCCCTCTTTGGGCCTCAATTTCCCCGTCTCTAAAATGGGTACAGGGGTTGAATGAGATCAGATCTACCCAGCATGCAGTCTGCAGAATGCACTGGTCCATGAGCTGCTTGTTACTGGTTTATAATAAGATAAGCAACAAAGTCAACAGTGTTTGGAAACTTCTGTAGCAACTTGACATGGCTGTGACATCCAAGTACAAGACCGTGGACTGGTTGGACTGAAGAAGTACAGGGCTGGGTTCGGCGCTGTCAAACTGGCATGAGAGATCCTACTCAGTGCACATTTTAACTAAGTACAAGGCTCTTCACCACAGGTGATTTAAGAAGCCTGGTGCAAACGATGCTGTTTCTATGAGAACTCACTAACCAGGCCTCTATAACAGCACTCACACCTGCAGGGGACTCACCATCCCGTCACCTAAGCAGTTTCCTCTCTGGGGCTCCCAGCTCAGAGAATGGAACCACCAATTGCCTATTTGCCTAAACCAGACGCATGGGCGTCATCCCTCTCCCAAACTCTCTCTCCACCCAGCGAATCCCCAGTCTCGCAGATCCCGCCTCCTCCGCACCATGCAGAGCTCTCGTCTCTCTTCATCCCTGCTGCCTGCCAGCACCTCTTCCCAAGGTGAGGGCGACAGACTCCTCACTGCTCCCAGCCTCTCACCTCGCCGTCGTCCACACCATTCTCTGCAACGAGGCTGCAAGCTTTCCATGACACAGGTCGAACACACAGCTCCCAGTGCCCTGGGATAAAGCTCAGACCCCTTACACAGCCTCTCAGGCTCCTCCAGCCTCGTCCTCATCTCCAGCTCCGTTCCCCTCCCTCATGCTTTCAGCACACTGGTCTGCCTTGAGGTCCTCCCCCAGAATGATCTTGCCTCCACCTCTCTGCTGCCCCTTGCCTCATGTTCCTGACCACCCGCACTGGGCCTTTACTATAAATGTCATCTTTTCCTTACGTACTTTTCACACTTGGTTGGTGTCTGTCTTTCCTCCAGTTGTCCTCCACCACATCAGACTATGAACTAGCTCTATGGACATGAGAACTCTGTTGGCTGATGAACCATAAAGTAAAGGACATCTGGGACTCTGCCTGACCAGCTTCCAATTGCCCTTCTTTACCATCTGAGAAACTGCCCGTCCTTCCCTCACTCTCAAAACAGGTGACTCACATTAAACTGACCCACCTCCCACTCCAGGGATGGCCATGTGACTCAGCCCTTGGTCTAGCACTTTGTCCCATCCTATAGTCTTCAGCGACTGGGATAGGCACATGATCCGGCTCGAACCACTAAGACTCAGACCCAGGAATACTGTTGAAAGGATCGAGGGCATCACACTACAAGGCCATCACCCTGGTACTTCTGGCAACTATCTGCCCTCACTAAGGGAGTGAGCCAACACATAAACAGGTCGAGCCCAGAGACAGAGTGAAGAATGCCAGTTCTGGTGATGCTGCTCAAGGTCCTGAATCCCTCTATGCCTGAAGACTACCCTCCTAAATCCAGTAAATTCCATTTCCGGCTGAAGCTAATTTGAGTTGGGTTCTTGTCACTGGCAACTGGAAGATTCTTGACTGACGTGTGCGGAGTCACCAGTATTTAGCACAGTGTCTGACATACAAGAGCTACTCTGAAATTATTTTTCATTCATGCAGTCATTCAACAAACATTCAGCAGTGAAACAGTGACCAGGCTTGCCCTATAGGAAGGGTCACCTTGGCTGCTGTTTGGAGAGGTGACTACAGGGAGAGGAGTAGGAACTGGAAGCTCCCCTACTACCATGCAGTAGTCCCAGGGACAGAGATGAGACCTAAACGGCGGGGCTGAACAGAGGGAAGGGTGCGGACAGGAAGAGTCTCAGTTCTGAATTCACTGGAGAACCTCTGGTGATCTTGGCTACTCTCTGGTGCTCAGTTACCCGGTCTCTTTCAACTCCATCATTTGAGCATCCCTATGCTATCTCCCACTGCTTATAGAGTCCCTCTCTGCCAACACTCAAATTTTCACTGAAGGCTGTTGAGGTCAGCGTCAGGGGCAAGTCCAGAGGCTGGTTTTGACAGGCAGAGAGTATAGTGTGGTAGCTAAGAGCACAGATTCTGAAGCCAGATGCCTAGATTTGGATCATGGTCTACACCTCCTAGCTGTGAGACCGTGTATACAGTCTATTTAACCTCTCTGTTCCTTTGTTTCTTCATCTGTAAAATGGAAATAATAACAACAGTGTTAAGCAGATTAATATTACAGCAGAAGGAAAGGACATCTGATAACTATTAGGTGGTATTATTATTATTTGCAATAGGAAATCCAGAAAGAGAAAGTTTTAAAACATAGAAAATACAGACTTCCCTGGTGGTCCAGTGGCCGCCAATGCAGGGGCCTGGGTTCAATCCCTGGTCGGGGAACTAGATTCCACATACTGCAACTAAGAGTTCTCACGCGACAACTAAAAGATCCTGCGTGTCGCAACTGAGACCAGACGCAGACAAATAAATATTAAAAAATAAAATAAGTAAATATATTTTTTAAAAACATAGAAAATAAATTATTCCAAAAATTAGTAGAAAATTTCCCTGAACTAAGAAAAGACTTGGGCCTTTCGGCTGAAAGGACTTACCTAGTGAGTACCAGGAAAAATTACCCAAAAGAGGACAAACAGCTAGAAATAATCTGATGAAGCTTCTAAATTCCTAAGAGTAGAGAGAGAAATCCTGCTTGCTTCCATAAGGAGACTTCAGAGATTCAGGTGAGAACTGCACTTCTTACAACACCAAATGCGGGGACAATAGAGCCCTTCTCTCAGGTTCTAGGGAAAGACTGCTAACACGGAATTCACTACTCAGGAAAAGATGACTCAAACACAAGGGCAAATATTTCCAGACTTAATAAAGACTAAGAACGTATGCCACCCACAGATCTTTTCTGACGAATTTATCCAAGAAAGCTCTCCAAACCAAAATGAATCAAAATCCAGAAGTCAAGAATAAGATGCTCTCGGATACAAGAGACCAGCAAGCAATGAAGCCAGAAGCATTTAGACATTTAACTACATATAATGTAACTGCGAAGTTATATGCAATCTTAAGTAAAAGATTTTTACTAATGTTTAAGAATAGTAACAATCAGAAAATACAATTTCAGATGATTTCAGCAATACTTAGGAGTCATGGAGAAGAAAAGCAAAGAGAAGTATGGTCAGCTGACGTGGGTTGTAGGACATGAGGACACGCTCTTGTAGGTCTGATGTCATTCTCGATAGTGAAACATGTTTGTGAAAAAGATTTGGGTAAAATTACCAAAGAAGCCTGGCATGCTACAGCCCATGGGGTCACAAAGAGTCGGTCATGACTGAGTGACTAATACAACAACATATAACTTCCAAGGAAATTTTACAGAAGAATAATGAGAGGTTGCAAAGTGAAAGCGTTAGTCACTCAGGCATGTCCAACTCTTTGCAGCCCCATGGACTGTAGCCTTCCAGGCTCTTCTGTCCATGGAAGTCTCCAGGCAAAAATACTGGAGTGGGTAGCCATTCCCTTCCCCAGGGGATCTTCCTGACCCAGGAATTGAACCTGGGTTTCCTGCATTGAAGGCAGATTCTTTACCACCTGAGTCACCAGGAAAGCCCAATGAGATGTTAGCCTTGGGATATTTAATACTACTGTTGTAGGAATAGATGGATTAATGAGGGAAACAAGAATTTAGAAATCAAGCCACTAATGTGTGGACATTTGGTCTATGATAAGTAAGTAAAGGAAGAATAACTTAAAAAATAGGTTTGAAAAAACTGGTCAACTCTTGGGGAAAAAAATTAATAAGAGTTCCATCTGACACCATGTACTAGATTAAGTGCAGAAGAATTAAAATATGAAGGTGAAACATAAAAGGTTAAAAGTACTTGAAGAAGATATAGGAGAATATTCATTATAATTTTGGAGAGGAAAGTCCTCAGCAAGTACAGCCCCCTACGACCAAAAAACAGAGTTGACTACAAAAATACTTGATTATTTAAAAATGTTAACTTCTGAATGACAAAAAAAAGAGTATAAATAAAGTTAAAAGACAAATGATAAACTGGAAAAAATATTTGTAACCTACATAATAAGCACATGGTTAATATTCTAATATCATAAATAAAACAACTGCCCCAGTAGAAAACTGGGCAAATTATATTAACTGATGAGCCAAAGAAGAAGAAATATGAAAGACAAATAAAAATAAAGAGAAGCCCAACCTCACTAATAATCAAACAATTGCAAATTAAAATGACACTGGTGGTAAAGAATTCACCTGCCAATGTAGGAGACATAAGAGATGCGGGTTCGATCGGTGGGTTGGGGAAGATCCGTTGGAGGAGGGCATGGTAACCCACTCCAGTATTCTTGCCTGGAGAATCCCCATGGACAGAGGAGCCTGGTGGACTACAGTCCAAGGGGTTGCAAAGAGTCAGACACGACTGAAGCAACTTAGCATACAAAATAAAATATAAATTTTCCCTTCTCATACCAACAAAGAATTAAAAAGCAGTGACATCCAGTATTACGTAGGAAAATGGTCACTGTCGTTCACTATTAGGCAAACTGTACTAACCTCCCTGTTTCTTTGTTTTCTCATCTATGAAAGTGAAAGTGTTAGTCGCTCAGTGGGAATAACAACAATAATGGTGGAGAGATCACACATTTAAACAGAAGAAAAGCATTTGTGCAGCACTCTGGGGGTGTGTCGTGCTCTGCCCTACGGAGAAGTGCAGTAAGATGTAACGTACAGGCCATTCTCAGAATATTTACTGCAGCAACGCTCATAATGTCAAAACATCGGAAACAACCTGAGCACACATCAATATGGGAGCAATTAAATAAATTATGGTCTATTGGCTACAAAAAAGAACGGAGAACCTAAGGCTGATGTGAAAGATTTACATTCCCAGGTGGCACCTGCTAATGCAGGAGACATAATGAGACTTGGGTTCGATCCCTGGGTGGAGAAGATCCCCTGGAGGAGGACATGGCAACCCGCTCCAGTATTCTGGCCTGGAGAATCCCATGGACAGAGGAGCCTGGTGGGCTACAGTCCATGGGGTCGCAAAAGAGTCGGACACCATTGAAGCCATTTAGCATGTACACACATCAATCTTTAAAAAATGAGTTACAGAAACTTTTGTATGACACCATCTAGTAAAAATAAAATAGCATATGTCTACATATGTGTATGAAAAATATTTGGAGGAACACAGCAAACTTGTAGCAGTAGCTATCAATTGGGAGATTTTCTTTATTTCACTCAGCTCAGTAATGTTTAGGATTTATCTGTATTAAGTATTATACAAGTATATCATCAAGGAACATATATAAATATTCTCATTTGTAATATATAAATAAATAAATAAATTCAATTTCTTCAAATAAGTTTAACGACCAATGTACAAAACCAACATGGACATTTTTTTCCCCAAAACTTTTCCTTTGAAACTTTAAAAGAAGATTTGCATAAACAAAGAGTGGTAATCTGATTCTTGGATGGGAAAATAGTATTTTACATACTTCAATACCCAACTTTTTGATAGTTTTTTTTTTCTGATGTGACTTTTTAAAAATGTTTTATTAAAATAGAATTGATTTAAATGCTGTGCCAGTTTCAGGTATACAGCAAAGTGATTCAGTTTTACATGTGTGAGTGTGTGTATGTATATACATATGCTTTTTTAGCCTCTTTCCATTTTAGGTTATTATAAGATATTAAGTAAGGCGTTATATAGTAGGTTCTTGCTGGCTATCTATTGTATATATTTTAGTATTTTAAAATATATTTTAATCTTAAATTTGACGTGTATTTTAAAATATAATTACAACGAAAATCTCAAGGAGATTTTGGGGGAGACACAGGGAGGAGGTGGGGACTGAACAAACTTACACCGAATTTCATTTGAGGATAAACATATGACAACAGGAGTTTTTAAAGAAGAGCAATGAGAGGATACTTATCCTAACACAATGTACAAGCTTTGGAGCACACCGCTGCTTGGAAAAAATGAAGACCGTTCTTGCTCATACTACCAGTTCAGTTCACTTCAGTCACTCAGTCGTGTCCGACTCTTTGCGACCCCATGAATTGTAGCACGCCAGGCCTCCCTTTCCATCACCAACTCCCGGAGTTCACCCAGAGTCACGTCCATCGAGTAGGTGATGCCATGCAGCCATCTCATCCTCTGTCGCTCACACTATATACCAAAGTAAATTCCAAGTAGACTAAGTGCTAAAAGTTGAAAAGTAAACCATAAATTTCAAATGTGGGGGGAAGTGAATGTTGTATAATCCTGAGCCTGAGATGGATACCACAAAACTAGAGGCAAAAAAAAAATTTTTTTAATTTATGTGTATGATACTAGTCACAGAAAAACACAATTCAAAACCACTATGAGATACAATTTCACACCCACTAGGATGGCTATGATTTAAAAAACAGGAAAATAAGAAATGTTAGAGAAGATGTGGAGAAATCCTTCTATGCTGATGGTAGGAAGGCAAAATCATGACGCGACTTCAGAAAAGTCTAGCAGTTCCTCAGAGTTAAACACAGAGTCACCATCTGATCCAGGGACTCCACTCCAAGGTACATACAGGAAATAAATGAAAATACCCGTCCACACAAAAACTTCTACACAACCACTTATGGCAGCATTGTTCATAATAGCCCAAAGGTGGAAGCAACCCAAATCTTCATCAACAGATGACTGAATAAATGAAACATGGTATAGCCATGTAACAGAATGTTATTCCATCATCAAGAGGAGTAAAGTCCTGATACACACTGCAACATGGATAAACCTTGAAAACCTCATGCTACATGAAGAAAGCCAGTCACGAGAGACCTAATACTACATGATTCCATTCATAGGAAATGTCCAGAATGAATCTGCTGCTGCTGCTGCTAAGTCGCTTCCGTCGTGTCTGACTCTGTGCGACCCCGGAGACAGAAAGCAGATGGGCGGTTGCATGGGGATGGGGGAGATGGGGGAATGGGTGGGTGACAACCAAAGGGTGTGGTTTCTTTTGGAAATAATGAAAATGTCCTAAAGTTGACTATGGTGATGGTTGCTCCAGTCTGTGACTATCCAAAAGACCATAGAGTTGTACACTTCAAATCGATGAACTGTATGATATGTGAATAATACCTCAATAAAGCTGGTACAAAGCAGTTCACAGACATGACTACCTATGAAGCAGAAACATCTATAGTTTTAAAATAATAAAAAATAAAAGGATAACATACAAATATCCTCCTTATATAAAGGGCTCTTGTGAGTTAATAAACTATAAACAGCCCAACAGAAAAATGGGCAAAAGATTTGAACAAGCCACTCACAAAAGAGGCAGTGAAAATAACTAAAAAGGCATATAAATATTCAACATCTCTAGTAATCCAAGAAAGGAACCTGCTAAGAAATGTAACAAGACACATTGTTGGTGACTGTGTGGGGAGAACGGTCTCCTACCCAGACTATCTCAATTTGCTTGGGTTTCCCAGGAAGCTAGAATACCCATGTTAAAAAATAACAGTCTAGGGTTAAGCAGGATTAATTGCTCGATCTGAAGTGGGATTATAAATCAGTACATTCATTCTGGAGAGTCATTTGGCAATAGGTATCAAGAACCGTCTTTACGGACAAATATCCTGTCTCCTGGAAATTCTACTACCAGGAGTTTATTCTTACAAAACGCTCATTCATCAACAAGTATTTGTAGGGGGTCAGAGATGTACACTGAATACTGAGGCTAAATCTACAGATTTTTATCTCAGGTTTTTATAAAAATGAAGTATTCAGTTCAGTCCAGTCGCTCAGCCGTGTCCGACTCTTTGCGACCCCATGAATTGCAGCACACCAGGCCTCCCTGTCCGTCACCTATTGGCAACAAGCTAAACTGTGTAGACCTAATGGAGATTTTTTAAAAACAAAACCTGTTTCATCTACACAATGAAGTACTCTGCAGGCACTAAAAATGATGTTGTAGAAGAACATTTATTGATGTTACACTGCTAAATGGGAAAAAAACAAGTCAGAAAATTGTGTGCACTAGCAATGCTAATTTGCAAATAAGATATATGTGTATATATACAAATGCCCGACAGGAGACATACACCCTAAAATGTTAACAGTGGTTATCCCTGGGTGTTGGATTAAGGGTGAACTTCATTTCCTTCCCCTGGTTCAACTGTATTAAATATTTTCTTCATAGTAAACATGAATTACTTTTGTAACAATACAACAAAAGTCAACTGCATTTAACAAAAAATCCCCACACTTGCCACGCCCCAGTGGATGAAGGACCCAAGAAAGGGGGTTGCAGAGTCAAGCACACATTTACATTTGATCTAGCAACAACAGCTACCATTACTAAGTACAGTTGTCCCTCGGTATCCATGGAACCCCAGCTGATACCAAAATCCAGGAATGCAAGTCCCTTATACAAAATGGCATAGTATAAATATTTGCATAGAACCTACACACATCCTCCCACATACTTTAAATCATCTCTAGATTACTTAAAATACCAAGTGATTAGGTGAAACTCATTCAGTTATGTCTGACTTTTTGTGACCCCATGTACTGTAGCCCCTGTAAATGCCATGTAAGTCATTTTAAATGCAATGGAAATATTGTGTAAATGGGACTTGCCAGGTGGTGCTAGTAATAATAATAAAAAAAAAAAACCCTGGATGCCAATGCAGGAGACTTAAGAGATGCAGGTTCAATCCCTGGGTCGGGAAGATCCCCTGGAGAAGAGCATGGCAACCCACTGAAGAAGAAGTATTCTCGCCTGGAGAATCCCATGGACAGAGGAGCCTGGTGGGCTACAGTCCATAGGGTCACAAAGTCGGACACAACTGAAGTGACTTAGCACACACACATACTATGTCAATAGTTGCCAGCTCAGCAAATTCAACTTTTGGTTTTTGGAAATTTCTGGAATTATTTTTTTTTTCCTATTTGGGGTTGGTTAAGTCTATAGAAGCAGAACCCAGAGGTATGGATGGCTGAACATACTTACTACATGCCAGGCACTTTGCACAGACCATTCCCCTTAGTCCTCAGGAGAACCGGTGAGAGAACCTCTCATTTGACAGAGGCTGGGTGACCTGCCAGCAATCCCATAGCTGGTGAGAAGCAGAGCTGGGATCTGAACCCTGGCCTGTCCACCCCTCAGTCAGACTCTGCCTTCACCTTAGCTGCTCCTGTAGGTTCCTGGGATGGGCAGAGGAAGGTCCCAAGCAACCAGGCCCTCTATCCTCCGACTGGTTCTGTGCAGGCCCTCCCTCCCTGCAGACAGCCTAGGGGGCAACACAAGGACAGGTCAGCAAGGGCGAGGACCACAGCGCAGGGAGGGCGTGGCGCTGGCGGGCCAGTTGGCTGAGGTCAGGGCTCAGGGCAGACCAACCGGGGACTCCTCGCCTGCTGGGCGACAATCAGGAAGCCTGACCACATCCGGCCCCAGGAGTTCCCAGGCCCTGCGCGCTCCCAAAGGCGGGGAGAGAAAACCTTGCCTGGCCTGCTGCCACCCTGGTAAACGCAGCAGGAAAACAGCTTGCCATCTGTGACCATCTCCCTGGACCCCGGACGGCTGGCCAGTCCTTTCCCTACTTCCAGGCCTCTTCTTCTGTTTGAGGAGGGGCTGTGAGCGCTGATGGCTCCAGGACCCTTCCAGGTCTAAATGCTTTGAATCCGTGGTGTGCTTCCTTGCAGGGGGCCCAGCAGGAAGAGGAAGGGGGTGAGGCGTCCCACCCAGGTCCCGAAGGAGCCCCCTCCCCTTCCCCTCAACTCCGTTCCCACTGCTATTTTTAGAACAGGGAACATCTCCGCCAGCCCTGTCCTGTCCAGAGCTCCAGGTAAAACACAGCTGCCCCATTCATTCCACTCCAGCCAGAACGTGGGGGGAATTTACAGACAAGCCAATTGACTAGACAACCTCTCCCCAAGCCGTTAGCCGGGACACTTCTCACTATTTCCATTACAGCCCAAAGCGATGACTTACTTTTCCTAAGACGACACAGCTGAGTGAGATGAAGAGCATCTCTAAGACAATCTGTGCCCCTCCCTGTCCCCAACCTGTCAGGCTCCTGAAAGTCCCCAAAGAGGAGTGCTGGGAGGAGGGTCCTAGTTCCAGCTCTAGCACCAACTGCATGACGCTGGCCAGGAGTTCTTACCCCTCTCTTGTCTTGGTTCCTACAAATCAGCTTGTTAATCGATGAATCCCGCTGGGGGAGAGGGTAGCCTTTTCGGTTCCACACTCAAAGATTCTGTAGTTCTATCAAAATTCTAGTCATTCATGAAGTAAATATTGCATTCTCTATTATTGGGTTTGTGTGGAGCTGTATTTCTAAAGTTCATCTGAGAGTTGATAGTGGGTCTCAGAAAGCATTTTCCCATCGAAAATTGTGTTATAAATGGTGGTCAGTTTCCTATGCTAGCCTACTGAACACTTAATGTTCTCCCACAAGGAGAAATAGCAGAAACCTATACTGTAATATATTTTAATCAAAATGGAAAACCACTAACATTTAAAAGACACTGAGAAAATTTACCCTAAGTAGTGTTTGAGCAAAAGAAGGTACACATTAAAGACAGTGCGTTAGTGGCAACTTCTGCGGAAGTCTAAAGGAGACTTCTGACCACACTAGAAACTGCAGGCATTGCACACCGATTCTTACAACTTTCACTGAAAGTTAGCTGTATGCCATCGACCAGCAGTTAGAGAGATTAAAGAACATATGTGTATCCTTATATACATGAAATTAAAACAAGAGTCCAGTGAGCAGGAAAAAAGAAGGAATGGGAGAAGATTCTGGGCTTGAAAGCTATTGTGCTGTCTTCCCAGGAGTAAGCCGGGAAGGAGGCACCTTTGGTTGGGAGGAAGCAGGGTTGTGCTTATAATTTGAGTTCTGAGATGAGGACCTCTTCCTGTATAAGATCCACTGATACATTACTTGACTCAAGTACATGATGGATATTAACCATGTACAACACTTGCACATGGGCATTCCAGGCGGCCCAACGGTAAAGAATCCACCTGCCAAGTGGGTCAGAAAGTTCCCCTGGAGAAGGAAATGGCGTCTCACTCCATTATTCTTACGTGGAGAATCCCATGGACAGAGGAGCCTGGCAGGTTACAGTCTATGGGGTTGCAAAAGAGTTGGACATGACTTAGCAACTAAACAACAACACTTGCAAATATTCACACACACTTGTTTCAATATGAAGACCAAAATGTCTCATTTCTTTTTACTTTTAACCTCTTGTTAAAAAAGCCCTGGGGCTTTGGAGATGATTCCTAGAGATCACCTACATTCAATACCCTCGTTTCTCTTGGTAAAGAAACAAATGAGCAGAGAGGTGAAGTAATTTGCCCAAAGTCACACAGCGAGTTACAAGCAAAATCAGGATTTGAACCAAGATCTTCAGAATCCTACTCTGGTTTTCTCTGAGGACAAGGAGCTCAGTGAGAGCTCCACAAACCCGGGAGAGAGAACCATAGGAGCAGTTCCCATCAGGTCTCCTTCCCTGATGAGTCAGTATGGATACGAGGCATTCACAACCCTGAAGTGAATCTGGCCAGACTAGATTGCTTAAGACCAAGTGGGGATCCAGGCTCTGGTCTTACAAAACTGAAGTGCAATGGAAAACGCTCTGAGCCAAGAAAGTCAGCAGACCTGAGTCAAATCCTAGCTCTGCCTGCCACTACCTTGTCCCACGAACCTGGCCAGGTCACTTACCCTTTTTGAGCCTCGGTTTCCTCATCTAGATTCTAGAATGTGACAGGCTTGAACCGTAATCCAATTCTACAACATCTAGTGAGTACCTACCAAGGATCAGGCTTAACAGAGTCAGAGAGAAATAAACTATGATCCCCACTACAGACCATATGCAAGTTTGCTTAAATAACTTAACCCTGCAGAGAGAGCTAATTTATAAGTTATAAAAATAGATGGTCTGTCAACCAAACGCAAGCACCACACAGAACCACACACACCATCGGGCCTTTGGAAAATTAAGGCAACATTAATATCTCAATTTTATGAGAATACTTATGATAGATGTTATGAAAATATCTCAAAATATGCAGAGCCCATGAATTGCTGACCTCTAGAAGGAGGGGAGAGGAGCGCAGTGAGGGTGACAAGGGAAAGGCCGTAGGAGAGGCCTGGACCCTGCCTGGGAGAAGGGTGGGTGTGGATGTCTGGCTCCCAAGAAGCTCATGGTCTTGCAGGTGAGACACAGCTGCCTGACACACCATGCTAAAGATGAACAAAACACTATGGGGCACAGACGGGGACGCAGGGACTTCTGAGGCAAGCCAGGGAGCCTTGAAGCCTGAGGACTGTATGTGGCCGCAACAGCAGAGGAGGGCAGGCAACATCAGGCAGGAGAAACAGCCTCAAGAGGAACATGCATGGGGAATTTAGAGAAGGGGAATAATTCAAAATGGCTGGGCTGTGGGCTCAAAGCAGGAGGGCAGAGCAACCAGGGAGAGAACCAGGGTGGGACCATGGCCTCGCAGGATGGTCTTGAAGCAAGGAGTTGAACTACTCAGCCTCCCCAGCTTTGATGGTCTGTGGTTGCTGGAAAGTAGTAGAACGGAGCCATCCAGAGTCAGTGCTCTGGGGCTGGGCCCCCCAGGTTCCTACCCTAGCCACTCACTGGCTGTGTGACCTTGGGTAAGTTTCTCCTCAAAGACTCAGCATCCTTATCTACCAACCAGGTATAGTGAGAGTAAATGTGTAAAGATGACAAAGAACCTCAAGAGGCTGTAGTGAGGATTAAGACAGAATATGTAGGTGAAGAGCTTGGCATTGCTCCAGGCTCACAGTCTTAAGCGCTCACTTATAAAGTACTTACTGGTATTATTCTACCCTTAAACTGAGGATCTGGGAACAATTTGGAGGATGGTGGCCCTATTCAGAGAAAGGCTTGAAGAAAGATAAGGTAAAGACGGAGGGCAAGGTTGTACAATCTTCTTTAAGAATAACAAAAAAAGATAGCAAGATGGCTGAGGCCAAGAGGAAGGTGGGGAAGAGGATGATCTTTCTACAGCCAGATGGGCAGCAACAAGGGGAGGCAGGAAAGCTGGAGAGACTGGAAAACAATTTTGGTGGGGGAGCGGGAGCTGTGGGGGTGGGGCATGGAGAATATCTGAAATCTAGTCCATTTGACACCCAGTTACTTAGTATTGGGGCTTCCCTGGTGGCTCGGCAGGAACGAATCCTCCTGCAATGCAGGAGATGCGGGTTTGATCCCTCGGTTGGGAAGATCCCCTAGGAGGAGGCTACAGCAACCCACTCTAGTATTCTTGCCAGGAGAATCCCATGGACAGAGGAGCCTGGTGGGACTACAGTCCACAGGGTTGCAAAGAGTCAGACATGACTGAAGCGACTGAGCGCACACACGTACTTAGTGTTGAGATTTGGCATCAGTCAACTAGCAAAATCTGGGCCCAAAACCTGCAGCAGGCTCTCACCTCACCCTTAACCAAGCAGAGGTCAAAGGGCTGAACCTATCCCTTCCTGCCTTCAGCCTCTGTTCTATCAAGACCAGGTCCCCAAGACTCTGTTGCTGGCCCTCTTGAAAGCCAGACTGAAAAGGGGGGTAACCCGACCGTCCCAGTGCTGCTGACTGTCTTCTGGAGTTCCTCCTTGTCTTTCACAACAGATTTTTCAAATCTTGTATAACGCTATTCATTTTGTCAGCCTGGACCACCCTGGGCCATATGAACTCCAAGTTTATTCTCTAGTGTGTAGAGAATAAGACATCTCATTTTATACTCCTCAAGGATTCCATCTAGAGCTTAAGGGGCCACAACTTCTACATGCTCGGTATCTTCCCTCCTGGCTCTTCCTGAAGGAGATAATTGATTTCTTTTACTTCCACCCCCTAAAAGGCAAACCGTTACATCTGGAAAGAGCAATGGATTAGGCTGAAATGCCTTGGCTGGAGGACTAGCTCAGCCTCAGGACTAGCCACAGCTGGGAAGCTGTGTGACCTTGGATAAATCACTTAACCTCTCTGAGTCTTAGTCTCTTGCATCCATAAAACAGGGCTGCTGGGAGGCCTAGGGGAGATAATGCCTGGGGATCCCAGTTGACACCTCTGATGCCCATGTTCTTGCTGTAGGGGCCTACCCACATCGTGAAATTGCCTGCGCCTTCAATTTGCAGAATGCTCTAGGTGCTGTATATGAGAAATACAGGCTTTGGTGGCAGAATTTATGAAAAAGAATTTAAAATAGAGAATAATTAAAAAAAAAAGTCATACATAAATAAATGTCTTCATTATTTCCAACAGGTCCCAATTCCCAAACTGCCAAAGGACCCAGGCAGCAGAGACTGGGAGTTTCAGCAAACCCAGAGCGTGAGACAATAAAGAAAACAAGAAAATGGGATCAAAGGATGTGCAGGGGGTGGGGTGGGGAATTTAAAGAGTCACTTTGTATTCAAATCGCACAGATGGCCTTTCCAACAATAAATGGTTGTGCTCCCGTGCTCCCAGCTCGTAGGTCCCCAGACACACTGCAAGACAATTGGGCCATCAGGAAAGAGGCCATTGTGTGAGCTTCTTAGAGTGATTTGTGTGGAGGGAGGGGCTCGGCCATGTTTCCCGTGATTATGGCTCTTGAAGGCAATTTCGATGCATTCATCATCCTGGACGTCTGGGGATGGACCAGGCTGTTGAGGAGCAATGGCCACCCGATCGTATTTCATCTTCTCGAGCCCGTCGAGCCAAATTAATTGTCTCATCGATTTGAAAGGCAGAGCAGCAATGGCGCTGTGGCTCACCACAGTCAGCGGGAAGACAGGGCCTTCCCAGAGCTGATGGCTGCGTCCCCAGCAGCAGCTTGCTGGGACAAGCGAAGGAAAGCGCCCTCCCCAGGGCCAGGTGCTGCGTTTAGTGTCTCTGGCGTTTAGTGTCTCTGTTGCCCTGCCACCAGAGCTCCCAACCTCTGCACCCGTGTGGTGGACAGAGGTAGGTCCCCAGGTCCAGAAGAGAAAAGCTGGCTGCCTTTCCAGACAGGCGATTCTCCTGGGCCTCACTCTCCCCTTAATGTCATTTTGTAAGGGAATCAAATGAAAACATGATGCTGCTTGCTGTCTGTGCAGACCCAGCTGTTTAGCCTCTCAGAATTAACCCTGCAGGCGGAGTCTCAGCTGATAGACACTGCTTGTCCCACTCTGGCCGGCTATTCCCCTGCTGGGTGGGGCACCGGGTTGATCCCCTGTTAGATTATTGCTACCACATGTCTGATCTTTCCTAGGCTGGGAGGAAGGGCCATCTGTGGGAGGCTAAGGGAAGAATTCTCTACAGGGCCACCCTTCTTGAGGTTCAGGTAGCCAAAGCAGCTGAGCAAATCCAGCAGGGCACAAGACTCCTCTCCAGAACACAGAGAGGATCTTAAGGACACAACGCCGAGTGTTCAAGGGGACTTCCCTAGACTGAAGCCCAGCCTCTCTGACCTCCTCTCTAGGCAAGGCCCTGCTCCTACACGTGCCCTTTGTGTGTGAGTTTTGTCTGGACAGAAGGATGTGAAAGCTGCCCCACACTGGCCTGTCACCACTGTCCCCTGGTAGGTCACCAATCAGCCTCACGGCCGGACGGGTCTCCCCTCAGCGGTGCTGAGCCACACTTAGCCCTGGTCCCTGAGTCTCGGGAGCTCCGCAGAAAGCAAACCTAGTCAGCTTCCCAGGGGCCGAATTCCAGTTTCCTATCAGCCCATTCAGCACCGGATGGACGGACAGCACAGGCCACCCCTGCTGAGGCCTGGGGAAGCCCCACTACTCCCAGCTCCTGGGGACATTCTCAGTACTCGGCCCTGGTCCCTACCCAGGCCTCACAAGGAGGGAGCTCTGTGAGGACGGCCTCGCCCTGACTTGCATCCACTGAAAGTCAGACATGGTGGAGGGTGAGAAAGGTGGAGGACAGGAGACGCTTATCCGAGCCTCCGCTACCCTCAGGGTCTGGACACCCACATAATCACCTCCCCAGCACCCCTCCAGGACAGGTCGCCTCGCCCCTCATCTGGAGGACTTAAGGAACTCCCCACCTTGGGTTCTACCATCTTCTAGAAATGGTCCCTGAGACCCTGTGACTCCCTTTCTCAAAAGCTTTCAATGGCTTCCCACTGTGCCCAGACCCGAACTCTCAGTACAACACGAACCAACACAGCCCTGAACCACCTGGTCCGCACCCAGTGGTCTTTCCCCTCACTAACTCAAGCTCCAGCGGCCTGGCCTCCGTCCCTCCAGCACGCTGCACCCCTACCCTATCTCAGGCACTCTTCACAGGCTGTTCCGGTCTGCCGGGAACATTCCTTCCAGAGTCCTTGACTGGCTAACTCCTTTCTGGCCTGCGGGTCGTAGCTTCAAAGTCAGGCTTGTCCCCTGCCCCTCCCCCACCCCTATAGCCATCTACACAACATTCTCTCTTGAAAGAATCCTTTCTTTCCCTTCATAGATTATCTCAGTTCGTAACCACGTGTGCAAGTGTGTGTGTGTGTGTTAACCTTTACGTAATGCTCACTCTTCTACTAAGATGAGAGCAGAGACCACATCCACCTCACTCTCCACAGTTATCTCAGGCTCCTAGCACAGAGTCTGGCATAAAGCACATGCCCTCAAAATATCCGATGAGTGAAGGAATGAATGCTTGAGTACAGATGACAAATGAGTGAAGCAGTGGAGATATCTTCTGGCAGCCAGGCATCTTGGCGTTGTTCTCCATCAGCGCTGACCTCTCCTGACCTCTCCCCCTGCCCCCAAGGCAGGTGCTGGAACCACCGGAAGCCCACGTGCTATTTCACCTCCTTCTTCCCTGTAGGGAATAAGCTTCTGGTTCTTCTCCATTTGGGGCTTTTGGATCCAGTCTGCATCTGCCCACAGGGCCTCTGGCACCACTGTGGTCCTTCTGATGCCAGTCCACACACACCCGTGGGGCCATTCCCTTCAGATGACCCTAGGCCCAACATCTTGGTCCTCCGACTTGGGTCCAGTTGAGGTGAGGTTACTCTGTGGTAGGGGATGCCCAAGAAAGGGTTAAGTTGCCAGAAGCAGAGTCCCGCCCTTGGGTTTGCTCAGCCAATCAGAGTCTGTCCTGATGAGGTAAAGCTTCTATCCTGGGTAGCATTGGTTGAGTTGGCCGGCCCCATCTCCTGCTGGAGAGAGCCATAAGGGTGGAGTTTCTGTGGAACCAGACAGAACTGGAGTTAGCTTCACTGTCGACTCAGGCCAGGGCTGCCTGACTCCAAGACCTGCCCCTGCTCCTTCCTACAGTGCTCACACGGACCCTGGCATCTCCAAGGCCCCACCTCTGGGTGCTGCAGTGGAGATGATATGTGGCATGCACCTTGGTGTCACAGCTAGGAGAAGTCTTACAGCCAGACCAGACCCAGGAGGCCTCAGTTTCCCTGCCTGGTCCCAGGAATATGGCAGGTGGCTACCGGGAAGTGACATGGAACGGTCGTCACATGTGGTCAAAGTGGCAGCATTCAGCCTCAATAAACAAGGCCACTAGATGAATCTCCTATATAGACATAACTTTAATAATAATTCAGAGAGTTCTTCTTGTACGCCTCTTTGCTGAGCACGTTACATGAGTTTAGCCCTCACGAGAATCCAGTTCATTCAATCACTGTACTCATGAAAAACCCGAGTCTCAGAGAGGCTCAGTGCCTCACCCGAGGTCATAGAGCAGTTAAGCACTCACACCTCCCATACCACTCACTATGTTATTTTAGAACCATCTGCTGGCATATCTGTCATCACCGCTGGACTGCAATTTCCCAAGGAAAGAACGTGACAGATTCTTCGTGCATTCCCAGCACTGAGCTCAGGGTGCACCCTGAACGGACGGAGCCAGCACGTGCTGCACCCCACCCTCTCCCTCCCTGACGGCTCAGTCGAAAGCCTGCTTTCCTCAGAGGCTTCCTAATGCCCGGGCTGGGGCTCTGCACGTGGTAAGGGCTCAGTGCAGGTTCACTGAGTGGACAATGAATGGGCAGCCAAGAGCTCCCCTCAAAGGACCCCAAAGGACCTAAACTAGAGTCTGGCCCAGAGCAGGCATTTATTTCTATGCTGCTGTGCTATATGCTTAGTCGCTCAGTCATGTCTGATTCTTTGCAACCCCATGAACTGTAGCCCGCCAGGCTCCTCTGTCCACAGGGATTCTCCAGGCCAGAATACTGGAGTGGGTAGCCATTCCCTTCTCCAGGGGATCTTCCTGACCCAGGGATTGAACTCAGGTCTCCCACACTGCAGGCAGATTTCTTCACCGTCTGTGCCTCCAGGGAAGCCCAAGAATACTGAAGTGGGTAGCCTATCCTTTCTCTGGGGTAACTTCCTGACCTAGGAATCAAACTGGGGTCTCCTACATTGCAGGCGGATTCTTTACCAGCTGTGCTACCAGGGAAGGCCATTTATCCCTATATTTGACTGAATAACCAACCCAATATGTATCTGTCTCTCCCTATTAGCTTAGAACCTGAACAGCCATCTGTGAGTTATTCCAGATTAGCTTGGCAGCATTCCCCATGGTAGGGAGTTTAGTAGAAGTTACCCCAGGTGAGAGAAGACAGCTAGTTTACCCACAAGGGCAGATGACGAGGCGAGAAAGGGTGAAGAGTGCGGATGGGGAAGAACAGGGTGCTGAGAAGAAGGGAGCTAGAAGAGGAGAGGAAGCCAGCCACTTATTTCTACAGAAAGAGGGAGCACAAAGGCACACCTGGAGCAGCCTCCCCCGTGCCGTGGGCAGCCAGGAGACAGCCGGAGAAAGACAGTGGAGCCGTGGAGAAGGGACACAGTCAGAATGCTGCCCGTCCCCTTATGCCCACCTGGTCCCAGCTGGGACCCCCAGACCCCCACACTGCAACCCCAGGTAACTGCAACCCTCAGACACAGCACAGAAAGCCTACGGTCGCCCCTCCCCACCACCAAGAGGGGAGCAGACCTGGCCACTAAAGGCACATTTCATAGGCGATCGAGTGACGCAGAAATCTCCAGGGCAGAGTTCTCTAAAGGAGACTGGACGACCCCGGGTCCTCAGCTTTCATGGGAGTCACAAAGCTTGAGGAGCTGGGAAGAGCCACCTGACCAGCGTGCAGATGGGACCACCAAGGCCCCAGCGGGAAGCTGTTGCTCAAGGTCGACGCAGCAGGGAGTGGAACACCCACCTCACAACTGTTCTCTAAAACCACCTTCCTCCAGTACCCTCTGTCCCTCCCCAGGAGCATTTCCTTTTCAGGGCATATCACATTTATTATGTTTTGCAAATGGGGGAAGAACTTTTGCATTCCTTGAGATGTTTGAGTGTCAGCTCATTCCAAGGATCAGCAAACACTATTGAAAGGAGCAGGGTTCAGAAGGGGCAACACGGGAGTTCGGGGAGCTGCCTTGCAAAGTGTCTTTTCTCAGAAAAGCACTGGAGTTGGGGGGACAGGGAGTGGCTTAGGCAGCAATTTCCGTTCTGCACACAAGGAGGAACAGTTCCGGAAAGAACAAAGAAATAGCATTAAAAAATAATAATAATAGCACGCTTCTCTAGTCAGGACTCGACACAGATTTCAAGCAAAAGAGCTCTGCACAGTGCAAGAAGCCAGTCCAGGCTCAGCTTGGCCTTCCCTCTTCTTTCTCCCCTGGTGGCGGCAAGCCTAGTGAAAAGACTGCAGCCCAGCCCTGGGCAAGGAGGTTCACGGTCACCGGCAAGGCAGCCGGGACCTGACAGAGCTGGGCACAGGTGCACAGCCTGTGCCGGCTGGACAAGCCACCTGGTCTGGTAGTTAAGGTGATTTTTTTTTGCTGAAACACTCCTGGAACCACGCGGGGCTGGAGAAGATCCTATTTACTAGAACTTCTCTCAGGGAGCATTCTGCAAGCAACTAGAAGGAATGAACTGCTAAGACTCTTCAAGTGTGTATGATGTCGGTAGGGAAAGTGGGCAGTGAGATCCATAAGGGGGCTGCCTAACAGAAGGTCGTTACTAATTGCTGCCCAAGGAGGGTGGGCCAAGTGGGGTGTGCCAGCTGGGCAGGGCCCTCTCTCAGGTGAGGGGGCCATGTGAGGCCATCCCGGTGGTTAGACCCTTTTCTTCTCCCTCCTTCAGCCCAGCACACAGTTTCTCATTAAGCACACATTTAAAAGAGCTTTAATCTCGAGTCACGTCCAGCTGTTGCCTGCCCGAGATGCCCATATATCTTGGTGCGGCCCTGAAGCCAGGCCCCAAATCCAGAGTCAGTCAGCCAAGCCTGCAGCCCTGCAGGGACCCACTCTCAACCCAGCCTACCTTCAGTCGCTCAAACTGTCCCCCGACTCCCCAACCGAAGATGGAGAGACTCCCCAAGGTGCTGAGAAGGCTGTTGCCAACCTACTCCAGAGCCAGCAGACACAGAAGTTGAGGCCAAAAGAACTTTTCCCGCAGACCAGGAGGAGCTAAGCCTAAAACACAGGACAACTGAGGAACACAAGTTCCTCCTCACCAGCGGCCGCCCTGGTGAGGAGGAAGCGGCCTGTTTTCTGATTGTGACCCACCCCAGATCAAGGAGGCCAGGCAGCCCACAGCCTCGGCAGGTCTCTGTGGAGTAGCAGAAGCTGAGATTGGGAGCCAGCCAGCCGAGGAGGAGCAGCTGGGTTGTGGTTGACTGAGCGCCTACTGAATACCAGGCACCATGCTACGAGCTGTGGACGCACCGTCGCCTTTCCTTCACACGACAACGCTTTGGAGAGGAAACTGCTCTCCCCAGGTGGACCCCTAGGGACGCTCAGTGAGTGGTAAAACAAGATAACTGTCGAATCTGAGATTATATAATTCTCAGACACTATTTTAGGAGCTGCCGGCCGCCACCGCCCCGCCAGGGGTGTGCGGTCCCTTTCCCCACTCCCGTCCTTGGCAGCCTGCCCTGCCGGGCTATGCGCAGGGCGGCCTGAATGCAGCCAGAAGCCGCGCGGGGCCTGCGAGCTGACCAGCTGCCGCTTGCTTTCCTTTCCCTTCTTCTCCCTGATTCCAGCCGGCCAACCACCTTGGCTCCTTTGGCAGCCAATCAGACCAAATTCCCAAATGGCCAGCACGTTCAGCGAGAGAAGGGACTCACAAATGGGGGATACAACTGTGCCTGGCGTGGGCATCTGGGGGACAGTGGGTCCAGCTCTGGTCCCATCACCCTCCACAGGCACAGGACCAGCTGCCCGTCCCCACGTCAGCTTCAGCTGGGAGTCTCTAATCTCCCTGATGCTCCAGCTGGCAGGGCCCCAGTCCCCGGAAAACTCCACTTGCCTCCACTTGGCTGTGGCCTGCATCGAACCAGCAGGCTTCTTTCTGCCATAAGCGTCCATTCCTAATTATGTCTGCCTCGGGCCAGTTTTAAACACCAGTGTGCTGTCCCTGGGCACGACCTAGAGGGGGGACCACGTGCCTGGCAGCAGCAGGAATGCCGGCCCAAACTAGACCTTGCCACAGGTGAATTAGAGAACAGGGTGGAGAATTGATGGGTCACGCTCAGTTCGGCTCTGCCAATCTACCCGAGAGCCCTCGAATTCGCTCAGTAGATCCAGTGACACGCCAAGGAGAGAGACGCTCTCAGCTTCTTGCCAAGAGCCGGCTGCCCAGTTCCAAGTTCTGAACTCGGGCTGGTCCCAAGCTCAATTTGGAGGCTCGGGGGTCTGGGCTGGCCATGGTGGGAGACGAGGGCTGTGGCCCCCGGTGAGGCCCTTACCTTGCTGTCGGGGGACGGAGTCGCCAGCTGCTGCTGCTTCGCAATGTTCTCCGACAGGCACCAGCACACTCTCTTCTTCTGCTCCTGCGAGTGCGCTTCCAAAGTGAATAAGCACTCTGCCTTCTGACGTCAGAGGAAACAGAGAAAGGGGCAGTCAGGGCTGCTCCCTGGTTCAGGGGGCCCCCGGCCCGAGCCCAACCCTAACCATCCAGTGGGTGAGGCTGCAGCAGGGTGGGGAGTGACCACTAAAAGCCACAAGTGCGCACACTAATCCCCGGTGACATCGAGGCAGCCAGACGAGCAGGGGAGCTGGTTCGGGGCCCAGCTGGCAAGCCCTGTGCCCACGGCCTAGGGGGAGGGAGGCAGTGGTTCCCAACACAGTGGAGTCCTGTGGAGAGCTGCAGACTGCCATGGTGAGGTCACCCCCGGGGACAGACGGCAGAAGGCGACCGCTGGGGGAGCGCGTGGGGGACCCAGAGGGCCGAGGTCTCTGCCCCCCTTACATTCTGTGGAGCAATGACCCCTCCCCAATCTCAGCACACTCATCTAATCACAAGACCAGGGTGAAATGGGTACCCACACAGGACCTGGGTCCCTCCGGAGAGTCTTTGGAGACTGGTCGCATGGCCTTCAACAGCCCCGCTGCTGCCTGACACATGAGCTGAGTCTGATCAATGACTGTTCAGCTCAGTTGAGTGCAAGCTTCTGGCACTGCTGCCATTTAAATCTCGCTTTGCTATTTAACCTTGTTAAGTGCTGCAATCTCATCTCCCCAACTAGACCCGAAACCCCTTCTAGGAAGGCCTTTTTCATCCAGGCCTAGTATAGTGCTTGGCCAGTCAAGGCCTCAGTGAGCTCTGGCTCCCAGGAGACTCTCGGAATGAGGTCAAATCCAGGCCAGCCTTAGCACAGGCACCAGAGAGCTGCGGGGACCCAGGGAGTCAGCCCCGAAGGAGCCAGAATGTGCTGGGGGCGGGGAGGGGAGGAACAACATGCCCCGCGTTATCATCCTCTGCAGGACGCTCTGCTCTGCGCAGGGAGTGGCGAGCTCTTTCTGTCTCCGCTGGAATTTGATTATAACCGCAGAGGGCTGCGATTTGATGAACTCATCCAGGGAGCTAAGGGTGTGAGCTGGATGGCTCAGAACATAGAAAAGGACAGTGTAGAATTCTATGCAATCCTTCCTTTTTTTGCAGTTGGATAGGACTGGTCTGAATCTCAGCTTTGTTGCTTCCTAGCTGTCAACCTCAGAGAAATCTGTAAGATGGGAATAACCACGATGTCACCTACCTCTCAGAGCTATCAGGAGGGCAAGCAATAACCCAGGCGTCAACAAACAGCTTCCCTGGTGGCTCAGATGGTAAAGAATCTGCCTGCAATGCAGGAGACCTGGGTTCAATCCCTGGATGGGGAGGATCCCCTGGAGAAGGGAATGGCTACCCACTCCAGTATTCTTGCCTGGAGAATTCCATGGACAGAGGAGCCTAGCAGGCTGCAGTCCATGGGGTCACTAAGAGTCAGACACGACTGAGCAACTAACACTTTCAACAAACAGCAGCTATCTTCATTATTGGTACTTCATTTGTTTAAGAAATATTTATTGAGCACCTGTTTTGTGTCAAGGACTGTGCTAGGCCCCTGGGGGTGAAGAGGGAAATAAGAGAGGCTGAGTTCTTGCCCTTAGGATGGGGGCAGAGACAAGAGACAATTAAACAATGTAATTACAAACTGTGGAAAGGCCGAAAGGGAGAGGTCCTGTCTGAGCCCAGTAGACAGAGCCAGCCTTTCTGGAGGGGCAGCACCCAGCCAAGGCTGAATGAGAAAGAGCTGCCAAGGAAAGTGCTAGGGAGAAACCGTTCCAGGCAGAAGGAACAGCCAGTGCCAAGGCTCCGAGCTGCGATGGTTGGTTATCAGCTTCATGGAGTAGCATTTGAGCACTTTTTCTCCCCTACCATCTGACCCAGCCCTCAGGGAAACCACCCTTTAGGCAAGGGCCACCTCCCAAACTAAGTATTCCCAGGGTGCCAGCCCCAAAGTGCTCAGAGTTGTTCTTCCTAAAAGCATCAGAGGAGAGCGGAAAGAAAGCCCCACCTCTTGGTTTCAGGGAACTGAGTGGACGTGGTGAGGCAATTCTACCACTTAATAACAGACTTCCACTTGCTAGAATCCCCAGCCCACTGCAAGGAAGGACTCACCCCAAGATGCCCCAGAGAGAAGCCAGGTGGAGCAGGAGCTGATCAGAGAGCCATCTGCTCCCTGTCTTGTCACATTCACCCAGCGAGGGGAGGGGCAGGGCAGGGACTAGGGTCCCTTCTCACTTAGAAACGCTGCCAGTGTGGAAAGGCCACAAATTTGGCCCTGGCCCGAACCCCTGGAGGAAGGCATGGCAACTGACTCCAGTATTCTTGCCTGGAGAATCCCATGAACAGAGGAGCCTGGTGAACTACAGTCCATGGGGTGGCAGAGAATTGGGACACGACTGAAGCGACTTAGCGTACACGCATGCACGCACAAGCCTCCCAGGCCTGCCTCTACCTAGCTATTTGGGCTTCAGCAAATCCTTTCAACTCCCTGAGCCCCAACTTCCCCCGCTTTTTCTGTTCTGAAGCAGATTCCACCTTAATAATAATTCCCTTTATCTAATTATCCATTTTAAAAAGCACCTTCCCATCCATGATCTTAAGAAGGTGTCTGAGGCCCCAAGGACCTAAACCTAGGCCCAGTTGAGGGTTTGGGGTTGGCTATCTTAGATGCTCACACATTCCAGGGAGGCCCTAGCTCCCAAGCCTCCTCTCCAAGTGTCGCCTGGAGTTTGGGAGGCTGGCCTGGACGAGAGGGAGAGCCTGGAGCCAGCCCCCTCCAGGAAGGCTGAATTCCCATCTGCCTAAATCAGGGGCCCCCACTGCCTGCCTGGGTCTCTCTTGGTCCACTTTGTGACCTGACTCATCAGTTTAACACTCATATACACTGTGTCCTCAAATATCAGGCTCCAAGGTCAAGGTTGTAAGCTGCCCTGAAACCATCCTCAGGAAGCTCACTTGGAGGCAGGGCCTCCTTGATCACCAGCTGGTGAGCTAAGCTCTCTGCAGATGGAACAACACTGGGCCCAGACCTCTGCATTCAAACATACGTGTGTGTGTGTGTGTGTGTGTTTGTGTGTGTGTGTGTGTGTGTTGAGTTGTGTCCAACTCTTTGCAACCTATAGACTGTAGCCTGCCAGGCTCCTCTGTCCATGGAATTCTCCAGGCAAAAATACAGGAGTGGGTAGCCATTTCCTTCTCCAGGGAATCTTCCTGACCCAGGACTGGACTTCTCTTGTGTCTCCTGCCTTGGCAGGTGGATTCTTTTGAGCAATCCCAAATCCAACTAGAAACCCGGCTCCTCTTGCCTTCTTTCTTTAAAACCCAATCTTGCCTCAACCTTCTTGTTTCTGAATTAATATTATCCTTATAAAAACGAAAACCTCTTCTACTACAATTTACATTTGTTCACTTGCTGTGACAGATGTTCTCTCACTTAATTCAATTCTCCCAGTGACCCTACGACATAGGGAGAAAGGAAAAACACAGCTGTTACCATCTTTTAGATGAGAAAACTCAGGCTCAAAGAGGTTAAGTCGGCAGCCCCAAAAGTGTCGGGAGAGGAGGGATTCAGAGTCTGTCTTCTGCCTCCTCCAGAATCTGCAATCTTGCCTTCTTTATTTAACAGTATATGTACATTACAAAGAATGTGAGATACTCCTCTTAGTTTTTATTTTAGAGGATCGATAAATCATTGGCAATGTTGCTAATGGAGAGTAAATGAATACGAAAAGCTCTCCCCCTGTTATGACGCTAACAGGAATAACAGGAGCATTTATTGAGTGCTCACTATGTGGCAGGTTCTGTGCTAAGTGCCTTGGACACAGTATCTTATTGAATCTCATTTAATCACTGCAACAACCCTATAAGGTAGGCCTCAACAGCCTCATTTCAGAGATGAGTATATGACTTGCTCAGATCGCTCAGTTAGGAAATGGCAGGGTCAAGATTCCAGTCTAGGTCTTCCTAACCCCAAAGTGAAGACTCTTAAATTAGTAGAGCCAGGATCAAATTCTCTGCGGATAGTCCCTAACCCATGTGCCCTTTGACCCCATGCCCCTGGTACAGCCCGTCAGAGGCTGCATCTGTCTCAAGGATTTGCAGGGGCTGAGGGACACCTGTCCGGGGAAATTAAGGCCCCAGGGCCGAGGACTACTCAGGTCAATCCAACCCGAATGATAACTAACCAGGACCTACTGCTGGGGAACAATCAGAGCAGCCGCCCCCCCACCCCCACCCGCCCCAGGCAGTCGGCACTCTCTCAATGCAGACTGGAAAACCGTCCCTATAATCCTGACTCTCTGGCCTTGTTTCTTCTCTGGACACCACCTGCGTGTTAGGAAACAAAGAGAAAAACCACTTGCTGGAAATGCCAACTAAGACACAGGTCTGGAGTTCTCTGTGGGTTTCAAAACCACGGTTGGCAGGCCTGTTCCAGGCCGCAGGGTAGGCAGGGATCTTGTCTTCTGTGTGTTACAGACATGCCTCTTGTAAAGAGCAGCCCATTAAGAGAAAAGAGAGGCTTCTGGCTGCCTGTGAATTTCAATCCTCCAGCCCCTTGGGGTCGGATCACCTGACACTTTACTGAAATAAAAGGGCCCGGATCAATATGCCTTCATCAGTCTTTGGAGGGCTAGGAGGTCACAGCTCCCTGGAAACCAAGGAGCAGAAGTGCTTTTCTCTGGGAAAAATAACCCCAGCCTGGCAGGAATGGCTCTCTTGGCATTAAAGAACTGGGAGCCTCATTTCAGGCCCCGCTGGAGAGAACTGGAATCCAGATGGGTGAGGCTGGAAAGGCAAAAGCTCTGAGGCTTCCCAGCCTGCCTTCCAGCCTCTCCTAGCCTCCTCGCTCGGCTCCAGGCCAACACGCCAGCCCTGAAACGTCTCCACCAGCTACTTCCTGTGCTCAGCGGGGATACGCTGACACGGGAGGATACTGATGCCTTTTCAGACCTCAAATGGCCATCCCAGGCTGCCGGGGTCCCCAGCTCAGCTCCAACGACGTCCACTGCCTTTTGGACTCCCTGCTGTCCCCTGAAGCTAACATCTCATCAACTGTCTTAACCTCAGGGGTCTGGTCACCTAAAGGGGACATGCCTGGAACTGAAGGAATGATCTTCCAATCACAAACAATATGCAAATTCCTTCTCAAAAGGGTGTACTCCCCTTGGCCAGCCAGCACAGACTAGGCCTCACCCATAACGTGTGGCCAGTGCACTCTCCCACAGACGGACAGTTTCCCAGGGCTGTTATTGGGTAAGACAGACAAACAGAAGCAGAAGGAAGGAATGGGTCTAACGAATCCCTGCTTGCAACTAGTAGCAGACTCATATGAACAGAGGTATAAGGAGTAAGAAAATTTGCTGAAAATTGAAAAAAAATTTGGCTCAGTAGCTCTGTTTTTCCATCACCAAGGCCTCCTTTGATTAAACCCCTGGGTAATGATATTTTTGGCTACCTGATGCGAAGAGCTAACTCGCTGAACAAGACCCTGATGCTGGGAAAGACTGAAGGCAGGAGGAGAAGAGGGCGACAGAGGATAAGATGGTTGGATGGCATCATCAACTCAATGGACATGAGTTTGAGCAAACCCCGGGAGATGGTGAAGGACAGGGAAGCCTAGCATGCTGCGGTCCATGGGGTCGCAAAGAGTCAGACACAACCGAACAACTGAACTACAACAATAAATGATATTTCATCTCCCAAAACACATCAAGCAATAAGCTGTTTGCCTCCAGTTAGCTCAGCAAAGGCACAGTGTCCAGTTGAGCTTCTGATGGGACTGGGATAACCAGCCTGAAGAAGAGAGGAGCATTCAACCCACTGAGTGGGTGTTACTCCAGCCCACCATCAGATGCTGGATGGTTTCTTCCATGTGTATTCTCTGGCCCAGGGGAAGGCCTTTTTAAAACATTGATAAGACCTTGCAGGAGGGGGATGTAGGTGGTATCTTCCAGAAAGAGAGGAGGAAAGAGGTGGGCACGAGAATCAGGGCCCTCTCTAGAGGACTGTTGTTAGTCCCTCAGTCGTGTCCAACTCTTTGTGACCCTGGGGACTGTAGCCCACCAGGCTCCTCTATCCATGGGATTTCCCAGGCAAGAATCCTGGAGTGGGTAGTCATTGCCTTCTCCAGGGGATCTTTCCGGCCCAAGGATAGAACCCAGGTCTCCTGCACTGCAGGCAGATTCTTTAGCCACCACGAATAGGGTGATGCCTGACTTGACAGGCCACATCCTCATTGTGACCCTTACAGGGACTGGAGACCAGGAAGTCCTAAGCAGGAGGCCACAGGGTCCTTCTTTCCCCTTTAAGCATGTTCATGTCCACCACTCTTCTACACAGAGGTGAGAGACACTGGGGCGGAGCACTCTGTCCCATTCCACAGAGCAGGGCGCTGCCTCGTGGACCTGCCCAGAACCACCACAGGAGCAGGTGTGGAGACAGCCTCAGAACCGGCACTCGCACCCAGCCCAACATCTTCCTTCCAGCCCCGGGACACTGAACCCTCTCCTCAAATTCAGGGGGAAGCACTCACCTCTGCAAGATACAGCACACAGAACTTCAGGTCTTCTGAAGAACCTTTGAGGGAACAAAAAGGAACGCTTGCATTAGAATTGGCTACAGAGTCTCAACCATTTGCTTGAGCTCCACCAGCTCTCTCACCCATAGGGCTGTGTGTGGTACTTCCTGTAAAAAGAGGAAGAAGGGGCAGGCTCTCGGGGCAGTGAAATCTCAGGAGGAAAGCCCACTTGGTCACTAAATAGGTTGAGGTACAGCTGTGAGGCCTGTGCCTGAAGGTCAGCCTGCTCCAAGGAGTGCTGAGCTCTCCCTCCATGAGAGGCAGCCAGGAGCAGCCTCCGGGCACCATGCACGGGGTGCAGGGGACTGTCAGCCAACCCAGGGGGCGTCTTTCTCACCATGCCCCTGGCGGTAAGGGACACAGAGGCAGCACACTGCCTGTGTCATTTTGAAATGCCACAAGGAGCCACCGAGGAATGCGTGGACTCTGTGGACTGTGCAGTGGGGAGAGGGGAATCCCCAGTCACAGGCTGGGTGGAGCCTAGAGATGGCTTCCCAGCCCAGGCCCAACCCCTCAATGTGTTCTCCTAGAGTTTTCTGACGCTTGGTCTAGAATCCAACACTCAACCACTCCCCAAACCCTCTTCACCTGGGCAGCAGCTGGGAAACCTGTCGGCCGCTTGCCCCTCCTCCAGCAGAGCAGCTGAGACGGAATACCCACCCTAGGGCAGAAGGTGATTTGGTCTGGGTACTTCGGAAACACAAGAGCCAGGAGATAAGCCCCAGCTGTCGGGGAAGGCCTCCTGGAGGAGGACCCTTTTGAGCTTGAACTCAAGATGGGAAGAAAGGGCGCTCCGGAAGCTGGGAACAGCATGAGCGAAGGCATGGGGATGGAGGATCACCAGCTGTGCTCAAGGGATCGCCAGGGTAGGGAAGCCCTGCCGCCTCCTCCAGGCTGCCTTCCCTGACCACTGCAGGTTGCTCCTCAGAACCTGGCAGCCCTCCCCACGGGCCACTCATCTAAGCACAGGCCAGGGGTGGTTAGCAACTTCCTGTATTTCAAGCATTCGCCCTCACGGGGCAGGTTGTCCTTTTTGAGGGAAATAACCACACAGCACATACAACAGCAAACACTTAAGCTGCCACAGAGCTTTCGCATACCCAGTGCTGCGTACCAACCATGGCGCCAAAGGTTTCATGTGCATAAACTGGACCTTCATGACCACCCTATGAGTCAGGGGGTATGCTCACCCACGATTCATGTGAGAAAGCTGAGGCAGAGGGGATGATAACCTGCCTCAGGGAGAAGGAGGAAGAACCAAGACTTATACCCAGAACACCTGCCACAGAGTCCACACTCTGAACCACTGCACACCTACCTCTCAAGGGCTCACCACGTGGGCCCGACCCAGCCCCTTGTCTCCTTGAGGAAGCAGGACCAGTGCTAGGCTCAAAGCAGAACCCTCAACAGATACTTGAATCACAGAAATTGTCAAAAGAAAAATAAACAACAAGAAACCCAAAACCAAAATGCATTGCAAAGTAAAAGTGGCAAGGAAAAAAACAGATTTTTTTTTTTCCCCTAAAAAAGAGAGAAAACTTTTCTATTCCTAAGAAAAGTAGTAAATGAGGCCCTCACGTGGGTGGAGACCAGGCCCTCTCGGAACAAGTATATGGGCAGTTTCCTGGGCAAGTCTATCCCTAAGGCTAGGGATGCCAGCCAGAGTCAGATAAAAATAGCTCCTAAGTAAATGGGGGTATGCTTTGGACTTAGAATAAATCCTTCTGCTTCTCCCCACCTAGAGATGGGCTGGTGGGGGGAGGGGAACCCTGCATAAAAAGTCAATCATGTTGAAGAAACCTCTAATTTCAAAGCTTCTGCCAGTTACTTGCGTTACTGAGGGTGGAGACAAGGGGAGGTGGTTTCTTTTGTTTAAGAAAACAACCAGGATGTTTCCTTGACTTTCCAGAAGCAGACTTTAGTGCCAAGGGACAAACAAAAAGATCCATGTAAGAAAATAACAGAAATTTGGGTTTTAGAAGCTGGTGGTGAGAGAAGAGAAGGTTCTAGAAGGGAGGGGCAAGCCAGCATGCTGGGAGCCTCAGGGAGACAGGAGGCCAAGGTCAGGAGGATATGACCCAGAACATATATTCCCAGTGGCAAGGGATCACTGATGGATTGCCTTGAAACTTCTCTGTGCTTCGACACCCCCCACATTGCTGCAGACCCTCCCTGACATGCGCTCCATGTCATGGCCTTGTGCTGGCAGCACTCTGGGGGAAGGACGGAATGGGGGCAGCAGCACTCAGCACGGCTCAGAGCCTCACATAAGGACAGCAAGACTCAGAACCCAGCGGTCCTGTAAGGAGCTGCAGCGGCAGAAAGAAGAGGCTGCAGGGTGGCTGAGCCAGGAGAGAAACTGCAGCCCCACCACCCTTCCAGAACCCAGGTGTGGGCTCTGGACTTCCCAGAGTATGGAAATGGGGGCGAGTGTAAAGGAAAGGGGACATGAGGCAGCACACGTTTGGGCTTTCCATCCAGCACTCCAACCACTTGCACCATTTTGAAGTTTAACAAGGAGCCACTTGGTTTCTGGGTGAACCCAACCAAGGAATGTGGACCTTGGGCTGGTTAGGAGGTGGTTTAGTCACTAAGACGTGTCCAACTCTTGCAATCACATGGAATGTAGCTTGCCAGGCTCTTCTGTCCATGGGATTCTCCAGGCAAGAATACTGGAGTGGGTTGCTATTTCCTTCTCCAGGGGACCTTCCCGACCCAGGAATCAAACCCACGACTTCTGTATCTCCTTCATTGCAGGTAGATTCTTTACCAAGTGAGCTACAAGGGAATGGGCTATGCAAGGGTGATCCTCAATCATGAGCTAGGGGAGCCCAGAACTGGCTTCCTGGTCCAGGTCTGACCCCTCTGGCACTTTTCCAGAGCTCTCTCAAGCCTGGCCTTAGATCCCAAATCAACCAGTTACCAAGTCCTCTCCACTCGTGAGACAGGCCAGGAGGGCTGTTGTCTCCATTTTCCAGATGTAGAAACTGAGGCCTGGGGAGTGGGCAAATGGTAGAGCTGAGACTTGAACTGAGGAGCCCCGGCCTCCAAAGCCCATTTCTGACCACAAGGTCATACTCTGTCCCTTTCCCGGTTTACTCATCTGTCATTTCACCAGGCCATGGGCTCCTTAAGTGGGACTATGTCTCTGTCTCTGCTATTACCCTGGTGGCCAGCACTGAGCGGGGCTCTGAGGAGACGCTCAGAAAATGTCAACCGGCTAAATTTAACTCCAAGCGCTCCCGCAGCCAGGACCCAAGCGGCTGAGGCTCCAAGACGGGGCGCATGGGCTCTTCAGGGAGGTTGGGGAACCCAAGAACCAGCTGGACATTTCCAGGCCATCCTGAGAGACCAGGGCAGGTCAGGAAGATACACTGTGGGCGGGACGCGGGCCGCCTGGGACGCAGAAACACAAAGAACAGTAAAGCCAGTGGGCGGCAGAGGCAGGAAGAGGCCACAATGGGCCCCGGCTGACCGGAGATGTCCCAATTGTTAGCGCCAGCTCTCCGCCTGTTCCCATTACACTGCCTTTCAGCCCCGGCTGAAGCCTGGGAGAAGCTGGGCAGGAGGAGGGAGGGCAAGGTTTAAGTGGCCACCAGCCGGAAGCGAGGGAGGCATGCACCCCGGCCCCTAAACCCAGGCCTCGCTTCCCGTCTCCCTCCGGACCTCCGTTCATTCACCCAACAAACATTCACTGGGCACCCACGATGTTCCGTGCCCGGGCCCGGTCCTGGGAGTGGGCTTGGCCAGCGGAGCCAAGCACCCTTCAGACACATCACATGGAGAGTCCTTGTTCCCTGGGTGGGGCAGACTCTGCTCTACCAGGGAATGGCCCTCGCCAGCCCCAGCCCACAGGAAAGGCTGGGCGTGTTCTGTGTTTACCGTCTTCTCTGCCCCAAACTGAACTCCCCACACAGGTCGATTTGAAAGAGACAAGAAACCTTAGGAGTCACTGGCAATGTTAATCAGAGACCATTCTGCCAAGAGAGGCTCCAGCTGAGGCCGCGGATACATCTCCTAAAAGCCGGCCTCGTTGCTGCAGCGAGTCTCTGGAGGCATGGCGGAGGTGGGCAGGAGTGTGGACGCCAGGACTCAGGACACCGGGCCCGGCGGCTCCAACTCCAACGGCTGGAGAAGGGATCGCTGGGCTTCTCCAACCCCAGGACCCACAAGGCTGTCTCAGGGAGCAAGGGCAGGGCAGCAGGCAAGAGCTTCACAAATGCCTGGGAAGCAATCTAAAGCTGTCTAAGCGTTGGAACGTGCACCTTGAGAGCTCAGTGTCTCTGGCCACTTCCTTTGCTCCCAGCAGTTCCTGGGCTCCCTGGAGAGCCATGCTTGCTGTGCTTGCTGACTGACACTGCTGGAGAAAGGTGAGACGCCTTGCACCAGAACATCTGGCTGGCAACCCAGGACAGGCACACATACACACATACACACCCCTCACATAACAACCCAATAAGCTCCAGTGGCTGTGGGCATCTCTCCCGAGCAGGGCTGGCTGTGGCCACCCCCAGTCTCCAGCCCCTGGAGGCCATGACTGCACAGGCAACTCAGCATAGGGGAGGTTTCTCCACAACATCCCAAGGCCTGACACCACCCACCCTGGCCAGCAGCCACCCAGTGGTAGATGGCATTCACCCTGCCTCTCCCTTCAAGCCTGGGGTTGTGGCCTTCAGGAAGGGAAGATTCAACCAGTTCTCAGTAGACTCCACCCACACCGTCTCCCCAAACCCCGGCCCAGGCCAGAGGTGGAGGCCAGATGAATGGGCGCTGGCCATCTTCTCACAGCAATCTCAGGTCCGTGTGAGCACGTCAGAGCTTGGAGGGAGTGTGAAGGACTGTGTTCCAGCCCTGACTACTGAAAGAAAAACTGCTGTCCAGAAAAGGGAGAAAGGACCAGCTGACACTGTTCCCCAGGTCAGCAGCAATGCGGAGCCCAGGACCCCCCTCCCAGCTATGACCCTCGGCTCTTCCTCTGCCATATGGCTCCCAATCCCCACCCAATGCACAGCCAGTTTGTAACTCTTCTTTCCCCTCCCTCCTTATAGCAAGAGGCTGAGCAGGCCAGGGTCCTGGGCTTGCAGGCCCCAGACGTGTGTGGGGAGCACAACAGAACAAGAGATGGCTCAGGTGGTAAAGAATCTGCCTGCAGTGCAGGAGACCCGGGTTCAGTCCCTGGGTTGAGAAGATCTCCTGGAGAAGGGAATGGCTACCTACTCCAGTATTCTTACCTGGAGAATCCTATGGACAGAGAAACATAGTGGGCTACAGTCCATAGTGTTACAAAGAGTCAGACATGACTGAGCCACTAACACACTTTTCACTTTGGTTCTTATCATCAGTGTGTATTACCGAGCACAGCCTCCCACCAGCACCCCTCAAATCTGACAGGGTCCTAGATTGTGTGAGCTGGGGATGGGCAGGCGTGTGAGTGCATGTGTGTCCAAAGGGTGGGAGAGACATGGGAATGGGTGGGCAGGGAAAGCTGGGTGTGAGGGATAGGAGGGCAGGGTGGGGGGGTGGCAGCAGCAAAGTCAAGGGCAGAGTCGCCCCCCTCCCGCAGGCACTAGGGGGCTCCCTGGAACCTCAGGATCTGAGCTGAACTTGCTCAGAGGACTGCTCCTCACCATGACCTTGGTCAAGCCCAGCCCGCCTCGCAGGAGAGCCTCGGCCCCCAGCGAGGTGACCTGCTTTTTCCCCTCGGTGGCCGCCCTGCTCAGTGGTCAGGAGGAAGCCAGGGGCAGGGAAGAGAAGTTGTAAGTGGCTTCCTGTGGGGCTGCGGGAGTAGGGGTTCTCACACAGCCTGGGTTTCTAAGGAGGAAGAGCGGTGGGGGCACCGAGCGCGCAGGCCGGGTTTGCAAACAGGCAGGAAGTTTTCCTGGAGCACAAGCCGTCAAAACAGAATTCTTTCGCTGGGTAATGTTTTCCTCCCTGCCCCTGCCACCCGGGCTCAAACAGGTCTGGTGTTGTTTTCATAACCTGGGAGAGGAAACCGAGCCCCTTACAGCAGAGACCTCAGGCACCAAACCAAACCACTCCACAGATACTCCCACTGGTTTCCCATTCCCGAGTGGAGGGCAGGGCCACCGTGGCAAGTTCGGGTAGAGACTTGCTCCACGCTCCCACGTGCTCCTGCTTGCCAGCCCCGGCCAGCTCCTTGCGCCAGCATCCCGGACTCTGGCCTGGGGCATGTGGCTGGGGGAAGCAGCAGTGGTCTCCTGTCCTGGATGTGTGTGGTGAGTCGAGAGCTATGAGCATTGCCTGGGTGCACGGTGTGAGCCAGTCACTTTGCATAAACAACCAAACTTAATTTAACCTCCACAGCAGCCTTCTGAGTTACTACTGGCATCCTCATTTGCACATGAGGAAACAGGCTCAGAGAGGTCCAGGAACTTGCCTGGACACTTGTCACCTGCCTGAGGTGACACAGGTAGTGAGGGGCTGGGCCAAGCTTGGAACACAGGTCTGTCTGAACCCAGCGCTCTTCCCACTCCACTCCTGAGCCTTCCCCAAACCTCGCTGGAGCAGAAATCTCCCTGCAAAGTTCAGGGTGAACAGCGGGGACTGCTAGCCTAGACTGGAACACCAGTGACTAAGAGCCAAGTCCACGGGCGGGGCCTGACCGCACATCCCATCCATGCTGCCCAGACCAGGAGGAGGACTCAGGGCGAGAGCGGAGGCAGTCCAGGGCACCTAGGGCAAGCACTCACCTTCCTGCAGCTTCACGCTCTGGAGGTAGAGGGGGTTCCTTAGGACGTTGCAGCGGCCCGGCTCATCCTCCTTGGTGAAGAGCAGGAGGTCTGAGTAGGCAAACAGCGTCACCTGCATGGTGAGAGAGCAAACAGAGCCAGCTGCCCCACTGCCCCAGAGGCCAGAGCCACAGGCTCCCCTGGAGGGCCAGGGAACAAGTTGCCATCATCTCGTGTCTCTGTCATCTTGGGCAGAACCAGGAGCAGACGCTCAGTGTGCCTGCTCCTCATAGTGGGAAAAACTAACAGAATAAAAATTATCCTTCATCCTCAACCTCCAGGCCTGATGACCTCTGCCTGCCTGTCAACATAGCAAATGGACGGGGGAAAGTGGAAACAGTGACAGATTTTCTTGGGCTCCAAAATCACTTTGGATGGAGACTGCAGCCATGAAATTCAGACACTTGCTCCTGGGAAGGAAAGCTATGACAAACCTAGACAGCATATTAAAAAGCAGAGACATTGCTTTACTGACAAAGGTCTGTCTAGTCAAAGCTACAGTTTTTCTATTGGTCATGTATGGATGTAAGAGTTGGACCATAAAGAAGGCTGAGCACCGAAGAATTGATGCTTTCAAACTGTGGTGCTGGAGAAGACTCTTGAGAGTCCCTTGGACAGCAAGGAGATCAAACCAGTCCATCCTAAAGGAAATCAACTCTGAATATTCATTAGAAGGACTGATGTTGAAGATGAGGCTCCAATACTTTGGCCACCTGATGCAAAAAGCCAACTCATTGGAAAAGACCCTGATGCTGGGAAAGATTGAGGGCAGGAGGAGAAGGGGGCAAAAAAGGATGAGATGGTTGGATGGCATCACTGACTCAAAGACATGAATTTGCGCAAACTCCAGGAGATAGTGAAGGACAGGGGAGCCTGGTGTGCTGCAGTCCACAGGGTCGCAAAGGTTCAGACATGACTGAGTAACTGAATAACAACAAGCCTCTCAATAGTCAGACACGCCACAGGCCCACCTTCCTGACCAAATGCCTCTGCAATCTCCAGACCAGGGCCCTTGGCTTGGAGCCACCTTGAGCTGCAAGAGATACCACATTCACGTGCATCCCCCTCTAAGTGTCTGGCTGAAAAAGCACTAGACTTGCAGTCAGAATTTGAGGCTCCTGTCCCACTAAGTAGCCATGAAAACTTGGTGAAGTCCCCAAATCCCTTCAGCCTCAGTTTTCTCATCTGAGAAAACCATGCAAACAGGGGGAAAGTCCCTGCCGGGCTCCCTACGGGCTTCTCTCACAAGCTCTGTGTAGACTATGAATTGAAGCATCATGCCATATGCATGTTCTTACCAAGTTCCTTGCAGATAATTTCAACTGCATCCATGCACAATCACATCAAGAAAAAGTCAGTTACTTACACTCCAATACAGACATGGACAGAACTTTTATCTCTTTGATGCATTAGCTGCTCCGAAAATAAAGGAGAAAGATATTTTTAGACATTATAGGTAAACCACCAGGCATGCTCCACATAGTTTTATGCTAAAAAAAAATCCACTTGATCCTCTAATGCCAGTAAGGATTACACTGAGCTTTGTTTTGCAAATCCTGCAGTGGCCTTTAGTCAAAAGCAATAAAAAAATCCTATTTTAGATTCTCTGAAGAAAACAAAATATTATTAATTGTGTGGACTTCCCTTTGAGGTATCAAAATCTGACATTTCACCTCATGTGGTGTAGGAAGAGTCCGCCAGAGGGTCGCACGCACTATGGAAGGGCCACAGTGAGTGTACGCTGGCTTGTTGCTCAAGTTCAGATGGTCAGCATGCTGCCGTTTAGCTGTCAGACTGTTGCAGATGACCTAACAACTCCACCTCTAAGACTCTAGCCTATAGGAATTCTTACAAGGACATATAAATGTGAACGTGTAGGGATGTTCTCAGTAGCATTTTTTTAATAAAAAAAAAAAAAAAAGAACATAAAATCCCCTTAAGAGAAGATGAATAAACTAAATGATGCTATCTTCATATGGTAGAATTTTATGCAACTATTAAAAGAATAAAATAGAGCTATGTGGGCAGAAATGGAAATCTATTTGTCATAAATCAGAATACTGCAATGTGCAAAAATACCTAGCATATAATCCAAATTTGTAAAGCAGAACTGTACATCTGTCTATATTTTTTAAAAGTATTTATTTCTTTGGCTGGACTGGGTCTTAGTTTTGACATGAGGGACCTTCATCGCATCATTTGGGCTCGGTAGTTGCGGCCCATGGGCTTAGCTGCCCGGCAGCACGTGGGATCTTAGATCCCTGACCACAGATGGAACCCAGGTCGCCTGCATTGGAAGGTGGATTCTTAACCACTGACCTCCAGGGAAGCCCCATAAATCTGTCTATATTTCTACATACTTTCGTGTCTAAGATACTCATCACAGTCTTCACTGTGGAGAGGATTTTACTTTATACATTTGTTTGATTTGCATTATTTGGCAATGAGAACCTGTTACTTTTATAATTTAAAAACACGTGTTTTTCTTAGGATGACTTGGCACACAGAGATCTGACAGAATCCAGGCCACAGAAACAGAGGGCACCCTTGAGCAGGAGGCTCCCGGGGCGGCTCTGGCTTCTCCTACAGGACCAAACATGAGGTCTCCTGAGCGCTGGGCTGGAAGGGATCCTGGTGGGGACCCTCTCCAACCCCCTTTCCATCACAGCCCTGACCCAACACGGCCCACAGAAGTCTCCATTTATTGAGCACTTACTTTCTGCTCGGTGGATCCTGACTTGTAAACATCATTGCCCTCTTGGATAGAGGAGGACCCTGTATTTCTGAGAGGTTAAGTGACCTGTCGGAGGCCACACAGGCAGGGAGGGTGCCCAGGTCTGGCTGACCCTAGAGCTCTCACTGTGTGGGGAGGCAGCAACATGCCTACAGCTGTCCCATCCCTGAATGTGAAAGAATCCAAGCTGGGACCCAGAGAGAGGGGTGATGGAGACAAGATCATGAAGTTAAGACAGGGACGAACATGGGCCAGAGTTCAGAAGGATTTTAGGTGTTGGTTCCTGAGAAGAAGATGTCAGCATCCAAGCAGCAGGAAAGAGAAAGGCTCTGCACCAGGCACGCACAAGGCGAACCTCAGACTCCCCTGACTGACTCAGTGGAAATCCGGAAGCGGCCTCCGGACCCTCAGGGAAGCTGGCAGGGGAGGGGTCAGAGGAGACAGTCTGTGAGGAGCCTAAAAAGTAAAAAAAAAAAAAAAAAAACCCAGCCCCAGCCCACAAGAGCCAGCTGGAGGGCACTTGGAAGAGCCACGAGCAAGGTGCGAAAAGACCCAGGCCGCTGCTCTGGCCCAGATTCCCAGAGCTGAGAATGTGGTCTAGACAGGAAGTGATTAAGGCCTGAATGAAGAATTTCCCCAAAAGTCGGGTCAGGGAAAGGACAGAGCTGGCGCACAGTGGGAGGCAGGGCAGGGAGGCCAGCGTGCCCGGGGAGGGCAGGTGGGCCCCCTCTCCCACCTCCCCAGCAGCCCACGAGAGGTCACGGCAGCCCACAGAGCAATGACGGCCATCTCCACAGCCCAGTGACCGGCTTGCCTCCCACAGCAGGCCGTGGGGGCCGCCAGGTGGCTCCCCACACTTGCTCCAAGGACACTTCTGTTTTCCCAAAGTGTCAAGAGTTGAGGGCTTCTTTGGTTAGGAAATCCTTGCAACTTAAAGGATCACTAATCCCACATGGTCCTAACCAAACTTCTTCCCAGCAATCTTACCTAAAGGCATGTTGGCAGAAAAGATCTTGGTGCCTGAGTTAATGGTAAACTCAGTGAGTCAGCATGTAAAGTTAGGGTGTGTCCCTGAGCCCCACGGAGCTCCTGGAACTTCCAACACAGGGCCTGGCTCCATTGCTGATGCTCGATAACCAGTATTTGAATGTAGAAACAAGGCTGTGCCCAAACGCCAGTTTGGTCTCAGGGCACATTAATCAAGTCTGTGACTTCTGGGAGCAGGTGTGACGAGGGCAGTTCAGGGTGTGGGGTTGGATCAGCTCGTGGAGCATGCCCAGAGAAGAGAGGGGACAAAGAACCAAGGGGGAACATTCCAGGAGGTAAGATTTCTATACAGCGCCAGGGAGAACTTGAGACAAATTAGCGCTCTCTAGTAAAAAAAACCACTGTCCGGAGGGACTGTCTCTGCAGACTCAAGAACAGGCTGGAAGACAATCAGCGGGAAAGTTCCAGCAAAGCAGTTAGAACGGACAACTCCTGTGGACCCAGCCTTCACTGTGATTCTCCAAACTTACCCAAACTCCTCTTGAATTGCTTTGTATTTTTGGCCCGAATAGCATGACAGGCTACCAAGATCCACATATTTGCTTCCTATCATATTTCAAGAAAAAGGAGTGTATTATTTTTACTTGTCTTCAAATCTCTTCTTTCAATCTTCAGAAGGGGTCTCTTAGTTCTAGGGCTCCAAAGACCCACTGGATGAAGAACTCTTAGATAGACTGTTAACTATTATCAGACCCTGGCTTCAGCTTCTGTTTGTTAATTCGTTTTTAAACAAATACACCAGAGGCAGCATGGGATCCTGGAAAGCACTGCTGAGCCAGAGAGAGCCCAAGTGCTAATTGTGGCTACATCTTTTTGGAGCCTTGAGACTCTTGCATGCCTACTAAGTCGCTTCAGTTGTGTCCAACACTTAACGACCCCATGGATTGTAGCCTACCAGGCTCCTCTGTCCATGGGATTCTCCAGGCAAGAATACTGGAGGGGGTTGCTGTGCCCTCCTCCAGGGGATCTTCCCAACCCAGGGATCGAATCCACATCTCTTACGTCTCCTGCATTGGCAGCCTGGTTCTTTACCCCTAGTGCCACCCTGGGAAGTCCATTGGGTGCCAGTTAATCTCACTGGAGGCTTACTTTCATCTATTGACTGGGGTCAAATGTTCCTCTCTTCAGGAAGCTGCAAGAATTAATCAGGATCAGGATTTCCCTGGTGGTCCATTGTCTAAGACTCCATGCTTGCAATGTAAGGGGCCCAAGGTTCGATCCCTGCTCAGGGAACTAGATCCCTGTTCAGGGAACAAGCCACAACTAAAGACCCTGAATGCCACAGTGAAGACCCAGCACAGTCAGATTAACAATTAAATATTTCAGGAAAAAAAAAAAGTTAACTGGGATCAAGTATGGAAAGTGAAAGTGAAAGTGAAGTCGCTCAGTCGTGTCCGACTCTTTCCAACCCCATAGACTGTATGTAGCCTACCAGGCTCCTCCGTCCATGGGATTTTCCAGGCAAGAATACTGGAGTGGGTTGCCATTTCCTTCTCCAGGGGATCTTCCCAACCCAGGGATTGAACCCCAGTCTCCCGCATTGTAGGCAGACACTTTACCGTCTGAGCCACCAGGGACCCAGCATGGAAAATGCGTACACAATAAGGCTATACAAGAAGTGTTTAATGTTTGTGGGCTTAATCGTGAGTGAGTGAGGGAACAAAAGAGCACATTTGGACACACAGGTGTACTCCAGGGTGGCTGCCGCTTCTAACTGTCTTCTTCTGAGTCTTGTGAATTTGCAGCCACACCTCCATTTCTGACCTTTGGCTACCTGACTGAGTTCCACTACACACTTACTCACCAAGAACTGCTCCAAAGGACTTCCTGTTCTTAGAATTGAAACCCCCCTCAACAGATGAAGTTTTACTCCCATGGAGGCAATTCAGAAGCTATGCCAAGGTTCTTAAGAAAGTTCCGGAAGAGGAGGTCCAGAAATGTGGTAAGCGACACCAGGGTGGTGGAAATAAGCCTGTGGTCTCCCCGGGGAAACCCCCCTAAAAGAGACAATGCTCACTTGGAAAATACGAGTTCTGGTCTGCTTGTCGAACAAACAAAACGACAGCAGCCTGCTTACACTGCAGCTACACAAAATGTCCCAGAGGCATTTGTGCTGAAGTCAAAACACCCTTCGAGATCAGCCAACCTCAGACCCTACCATGGCTGCCTCAGAGACACACACACCCCCACTATTCAGATGGGAAGACTGAGGAAGAAGGAAGAAGTCTTAAGTGAGCCAGCAGCAAAACAGAGCTGGCTGTAATCTTTCTGCCTTCAAGTTTCCTGATCTTTCCACCACCCAAAGCTGCCTCTCAACTCAGCCAAACCACACTCCCAGCTCTGAATCAGGGCCTGATTGGCAACAAGCCCCCATTCTCTTTTCAAGGCTCTCAGGAAACCAGTCAGATCCCAGGGTTCCAACCTCTGTTCCCAAGTAGACTTAAACTCACAAAGACTGAGCCGGAACCTGGCCAACTCTGGGGACTGTGGAGGTGAGTGAAGTCCCCCCAGTAAGAGATACACCGGGGCCAGCTCCCAGGAAGAGCGGCGTGGCCTCCACTCCCAGGCCTCTGTTGGCTGAGCTAGAGCCATAGAGAGATCGTAGACTTATCCCTCAAAAGAGGATTTGTGATTTGGGTTAATACACACCCAGAGAACCCAGGTAATGGATGCTCTTCTCAAAATTCTCTTTGGCTAACAGCTTTAATCTTCTCACCCATAAAGTCATTCGACAGAGCTGGGGTGAAATGCCACCTCTTCTGCTCCTTAGAGGAAGTTGGGGTAAACAGTGGAATGTCATTAGGGGTTGGGAAAAGCTTCTGACCGCCAAAGATCGACTATATAGCTTTGAGAGGTGGTGAGTGCCCCGTCACTGGACGTATCTAAGGGAAAGTTGAGTAGCCATTTGGTAGAGGAGAGCATGGAAGATTTTTCAGGTCTTTCCTACCCTGACTGTACAATTCTGCAACTATCAAGAAGAGGGGAAATTAGGGGCCTGGAAGATGGCTGGTGAAGCCCACTGGAAACCTCACCTGGGGAAGGAGAGTGTCTTACCTCGGCAGCCTTGTTTCGCCCCTCGTACAGCAGCAGCTCCTCCGACAACAGGAGGGTCCGGGCGGGGTTGCAGAGATCTAAAGGCTGTAAACAAAGGCAATCGTTCAAAGAGGCCTGGTGGAGAAGGTGGGTGGGGGCGAGGGGGAGGCAGCCTGCCAAAGCCAGCCGCAGAAGACTGCCAGCCCTGCCCCCACACCCCAAGAACCCACACGCCCCCTCATACACAGACAGAAACAGAAAGACAGAGGCGCTCATCCTGGGCGGAACTGCCGCTGCGACCTTCCCCACCAGCCTTCACACACTTGCCACTTGCGCAGGAAGTCGGACCACACGGCCAGGCCTCCCCACCCCCCCAGCTCCCTGACTGCACTGAGCTCCCGGGCCCTCCCAGCCCCACACTCCCTCCCCTGCCCTATTCATGCTGTCAGGCCCAGGCTCTCAGGACACCTCTGGCAGTATCCTGAGAGCCTCAGGCCAGGTTTGGTCACTTGAGTGCCTTTGAAGGCCAGGTCAATCCCTGCTCCACATTCATCAGAGCTGAGTTCACTGACTCCTCTGTTGTCAGTTCCCAGGGACCAAGTCTCACCCAAACCTCTCACCCTACTCCATGACCCTGCCCCATACCCAGTGCGGAGCCCCACCTCCCACTCTTAGTGGGAAAGAACCCTCCTGCCAATCCAGGAAACATAAGAGATCCAGCTTCGATCCTTGGATTGGGCAGATTCCCTGGAGGAGGGCATGGCAACCCACTCCACTATTCTTGCCTGGAAAATCCCATGGACAGAGAAGCCTGGTGGGCTACCGTCCACAGAGTCACATAGAGTCAGACATGACTAAAGTGACTTAGCACGCACAGAAAAGCACATATAAGCGGTAAAACTAAAGAAAAGCAAGGAGATGATTATCACCAAGTCAGACTAGTGGGGACATCTCTGGGCGAGGAGGGTATTATAATCAGGAAGAGAGACACACGGCCTCTGGGGTAGTGGCAATGGTCTAGGCCTTTTTCTTAGTGGATATCTACTTTACAATTACTCATTAAACTGTCCATTTAAGTGTTATGCCATTTTTGGCTTATATATTTCACAACTCAAAAGTTTTTATGACTTTTTAAAACCAATTTTAATTTTTTGGTAAAAATTTTATAATGAAAAATAGGCCCTGTGGATTCCAAGACCTTTGTGGTTACATCCCAAGAAAGAGGAGAGATGGAAAGAATGGCAAAGAGCAGACCCTGCCTACGGAGCTGTCTGGGGAGACGCACATCACCTGCCAGAGATATGCTGCATGCATCCTAAAAAGTATGAATTCAAAGATCCGCTGGCCAGTGACAGACCCAGAAGGATGCCAGGGAGAGCAGAGAAGGCAGGCATGGTCAGAAATGAAGCTCTTGGGGCCATGCCTCCTCTAGGTTGCTGATGAGAGGATGAACTGAGAGTCTTTCTGGAAAGCAATTTGTCAAAATATGTATAAGAACCTTTAAGATGTTTATGACCCATGACCCAGTCGTTTCACTTCTAGGAATCTCTCCCAAGGAAAATAATCTGAGAGGCAATTCACGCATGAGGATTTTCATCACAGTTATTTACGATAACAAACGAGCAGACATAACACAAGTGTCTGAATAGAAGAGAGGACTGGTTAAATAAACATGAAACATCCATGTAATAGTGTCCAACCACTACAAAACACAGACTCAAAGAATATTTAATGATCTAGGAAATGTTCATGCTGCAATTCTTGTTTTAAAAAAGGCAACAGAATAGAAAATGTACGATACAGTCTGGGGTTTTTAACATGACATGCACAGGAAAGATATCTAAATGCTCACAGGGGTTATATATGTGGGTGATAGAATACATAAAGGTCTGGAAATGGAGAGGAAGAGAAGGAAAATACGAAAAAAATAGGAGAAGAGAAATCTAAATAGTCTCAGGCCACCAGCTAGTACTGGCCAGATGTGTTTGTTAAGACCAAGGAGACCAGACAAGATGCCAGACCTCGAGGCTTGCTTGCTTGGTTGTCTCCAAACAACAAAGCACTGGAGGAGCCAGGAACAGAAGCCTCGGCACACAGGCCCTGCGAGATACAACAGGCAACTGCAACGTGCCTGCAGTGTGCCCAGAGAAAGGGGAGCAGGAAGGGGGACCCCTTGATGTCAAGCCTCCCTGCCCTCATTCTCCTGTTCCTCCTCCTGGAAGCCTCTGCTCCCTCCATATTACTCCCAGCATCCTGAGCCCCGAAGCTTTTTGGCTTTCCCCCAGTCCTAGAACGAGACACCATCTCTGAGTCCCAGAGCGAAGGGCCCTCTCTCTCTCACCTCCCGCGGAGGGAGCCCTGGGGGTCGGCCGTCAGCTCACCTGGACGAAGACGGGGAACACCAGGACCTTGGGGGCCAGGGTGACGTAGGTGCCGTAGCTTGAGTGCGGGGTGTGCGGCCTCATGACGGGGCAGTTCTGGTAGTTCCCGCGGCCCTTCATGGTCTGCACCGTCTTCATCAGCCGACACTTCTTCCCCAGGCCCGTGTAAGACTTCCCTTTACTGGGACTCCCTGATTCTGTGGAACAGAGATGGGGGGTGCACTGTGAGGCATTTCCATCCCCCCCTCTCCCCGCAAAGGCATCGCCTCTGCAGAAACAGGGCACACGGTCTCAGTCCATTGGTTGCCATTTCCAACGGCATCTACCTTGAGCCCGGCCCTGAGCAAGGTGCTGAGAAGGTGGGGAGACCTCAGAAGGAAGTCTCTCTCACACCCTGGGAGGGATACTGACATGCAAACCTCCACCTCCAGGGCGAGGACAGGGCAGGGAAATGCCAGCTATGATAAAGGTGGCCCAGGACCTGAATCAGGCCTATTGGTTTGGCCTCATACTTTGACAAATCAGAAAGTCTCTCAGATTTGAAAAATCAGAAGATCTGACCTCACCAGGCCCATAGACCCACATCAAGCCATCAACCAGCTGGAGCACTCCAGGTATCAGAGCACGTGTGCCCCCCCGCCCCCCGGCCTGCATTCCCACCCTGGGCACATCCAGCACCGCTGACTCCCAGGTCCCTCAAACAAAGAGAGTGGAGGTCCTATCTCCGCAGTGATAGCAGAGACAGTGGGCTTTCCTAGGACGTGTGGGGTCAGCCCTCAACTAGCCAAGGGAGCTGGAGCAGCCTGACTGACTGAGTCAGTCTGAGATAAGGGGTGGCACTGAAGCTCCAGTTACTGGGGAAGCCCACCAGCTCTGAGCCAGAGAAGAAAAGAAAGAAAAGAAGGGGCTTCCCTGGTGGCTCAGACAGTAAAGAATCTGCCTGCAATGCAGGAGACCTGGGTTTGATCCCTGGGTGAGGAAGATCCCCTGGAGATGGGAATGGCTACCCACTTCAGTATGCTTGCTGGGAGAATTTCATGGACAGAGGAGCCTGGCGGGCTACAGTCCATGGCGTCACAAAGAATCAGACATGACCAAGCCAGAGGGCTGCACCCAAATCCCACTTCTCTGCTCCCTGCTTGGTAACCACCAGCAACTCACTTCCCTGCTCAGACTCTTGGTTTCCTCACTGCAGTTATAGCACCAAGCTCATGGGCTGGCCATGAGTGCTAAAGGAGGGGCTCCAAGTAGAGCCCCTAGAACAACGCCTGGGACCTGGGTAACGGGCCATGAAAGTGAGCTGCTAACTCATTGTGGTTCTTGTTGTGATTCCTTCACTCGGCAAAGGAAGTTGATCAGGTGCTCCAGGGACACTGGGAAGCCTCAGCTTCATCACAGACAGGAAGTACTCCCTGGCTTGGCCATCAGAAATTATTCTCATCAGAAAAGAGAGAAGAGAGGAGAAACGAGAGAACGAGAATGAACCGACCCCAGGGAAGAGAGCCGAGGGCTGCAGGGAGTCCCTCTATAAGGGGACACTGCAGGACACATGCCCTGCACTGGACAAGGAGTGGCACACAGGTCTTTATCGTGTCTCATCCAATGGGCAGAGGTGCACAACATGGAGTATCTAAAAAGTCAGGAATTCTTGGACATAAGCAAGTAGGAGACAAACTCCAGGGTATTCAAGCTCCACACACACCTGAGCCCCTTCCAAGAGTCCCTGCTGCCAGGCGGGCAACTGACCAGCCCTTCCTGATCTGCTTGCCCAGCCCACTAGGTCTCCTTCACCACCCCCGATCCTGGCAACCAGGGAGTGAACAGGCGACCTGACCCCAGCTACATCTCGGGGAAGCTCCCCACCAACGCGCAGTCCAGAGCCTCAGAGGAAAAACCAGCTCAGAAGGTTTCACCCTTGCTTCCTCCACCCACCCCCTGCCCCTTCTCACAGAGAAAGGTGAGAAAACAAGTCATCCCTCCCCCCACACACACAAGTGACCACCTATTGCAGCAGTATCTTGGGGCAGCGCTCAAACTATAATAACCTAAACCACTTCCTGCCTCTTCAAGGAGTCACTTAGAGGAGAAAGAGCATGAGCCAGGATGGGGGTGGGGGCCAGATGCACGGCCAGACACTTTCACAGCTCCTCATCTGCTCTGACCCTGGACGTCAGCCCCAGAGGGCGCTGTGCTGGCAGCCTCTGCTGAAAGAACCCATCCTGGCCCTCAAGCTCGGCACTGGGTTTGAGTTGGACCAGACACCTGAACTGGAGCACTGGCCTCCTTGGAGACGCTGTGCAACTCTGAACAGGCTCCATCGCCCTCTTAGCCAGAGTGTTTTCCACTGCGAAGTAGAAATAACACGGACTGCTACCTTGCTGACCCAGGGCAGGTGGGGGCTTCCACAAGAGACCTGATGGGCAAGGGTTTGGTGAATGGTACCAGAGTCTGAGGGCACGAAGATTATAAACCCAAGTCGATGAATAATCTACTCATCAAGGCTGGCATTAAGACGAGGATGTTGAGCCACAAACCGTACCATGAAGGGGGATCCCAGGGTCAGTCTGGAACTAGTCTAATCTGACACAACCAAGCCTAGACCAGACAAGCTGAAACTACACAGGACTGACAAGGCAAAACAGACCCAACTTAGATGGGTTGGGGAGAAGGCAATGGCAACCCACTCCAGTACTCTTGCCTGGAAAATCCCATGGGCGGAGGAGCCTGGTAGGCTGCAGTCCATGGAGTTTCGAAGAGTCGGACACGACTGAGCAACTTCACTTTCACTTTTCACTTTCATGTATTGGAGAAGGAAATGGCAACCCACTCCAATTTTCTTGCCTGGAGAATCCCAGGGACGGCGGAGCCTGGTGGGCTGCCATCTCTGGGGTCGCACAAAGTTGGAAACGACTGAAGCGACTTAGCAGCAGCAGCAGATGGGTTGGGTTTGCTAATGCCAAAATCTGGGTCCTGTGGCCCCCGGTCTGACCTTTAAAGGCATCCACTTCTTTCCTTCCCGAGCCCCAGCTGCACAGGGCATCATAGAATCTTCGCCTTGGGCCTAGAAAGTCATGGGTAAGCCACTCGACACATACCCCTGCCTTCAGGAGGGAAGCAGTCCCATTTTATAGTCAAGGCAACTGAAGCCTGGAGTGACTGGAGGACTTGCCTAGGGTCATCTGAACAGTAACTGGTACAAAGTGGGATCACCCTCACCTAGGTGGTGTGTCTTCGTGTCCCCTGTCCACACACCCTGGATAATGTGTAGCAAGTGGGCTTGATTCTTCAAAACTGATTTTTGAAATATCTGTTTTAAAGAAACAGTCCAAGTTGTAACCCAGCTACGGAGCTCTGTGAAGGCAAACTCCTTAACTTTCCCAAATGCTATCACTTGCACCCTCTGGTCCAAACCCCGATCCACCCCTTCAACACCTGCTTCACTGACTAAGCACAGTAATTACTCAGCTTCTGAGGAGAGCCCTGGTAGTCATCCCACCCCAGCAGCAGAGAATCTGAGCCCGGGCCATCTTCACAGGGCAGGGGACAGTGCCAGGGCATCAGCAGGTTGGGAGAAAATGCCGATGACAAGCAGGCAGGCACCCCAGGCCCCAGAAGGGCACCAGACCCCATTCAACTCAGGTTGGCTCAACCTCCTCTCCTGAGAGGAGACCAGGAGGCCAAGTAGCCCAGCCAGAGGAGGGGACAGAAGCCGGCACAGTGCTGACAGCCTTGGCCTCTGGAGACCCCTCAGGGCATTTAAGGGAAGATCTGTGCCCTGAATTCCACCCCTTCCTCTGAATCCGAGGACCAGGAGCCAGTAACGCTCGATCCCTGGTAAGGAGAAAAAAAAGTCCTTGAATTCCCAAATAATTATTCTCATGAAAAATAAATGAAGTCAGGTCAAGTTCTTAATATAATGCATTCAAAAGTTACCATTGTTATTAACAGCATCATCGTTTCCTCACTTGTCCCTCTTCCCACGGCCTGCATGACTGTGCCCGTCTTGGTTTGCTAGGTACTGTACTGTCAGAGGGGAACCAAAGCCTGGGTAGGAGTTGAGAGGACACCAGGAGGCATCTCTCGAGAAGGATCCACACCTGCCCGCCTCCAGGGACACACCTGTCCACCTCCCTTCCCCCCTGAGCAGTCTGCAAACCCTCAGCGGCAACCGAAGTCAATCCCCTTCAGTTGGTCACTCAATTAAAATTCTGTTGAGTACCTGCTGTTTGTCAGACCCTGGGACCAGCACAGACACATGGAGAGGAGAAGGCCTAGGCCCTGCCCTTAATGGGGTCACCGTTTAGCAGTGATGTCTCCTCTTTAACCTAATGCACCAACTCAGCGTTGAAACATTATCAGACTTCTCTCTGGAAGGAACACGGATTCACTTCCAACCAATCAAGCCAAACACCCAAATGCCCCACCTGGAGAGAACGAAGATGCCTTCCATTCTCAACCCTGAGCCTGGTGGCAGCCCTTTCCCCCCAAAAGACACCTGCTCTCAGCAAGCATCTTCATGCTACTGACAGAGGGGACTGGAAGGGAGCAGGTCGGCAAGTGGCTTGGAAAAGGCCATTCTCAAGGCAGGAGGTCTCAAGGAAATCAGGGTCAGTACCATGGACCACCAGGTAAGGCTGGTCTCAGCCTTCCAGATCCCATCTGGCCTTCAGCCATTGCAGAAAGGACCTAAAAGAATACCCAGCCCACTCCAGCATCAACTCTGACACCTCAGGCCTCCTGGGAGAAGGTGCTGGTTTTGAGACCAGCTTCTCTCACTGGCCCTTAAAAACTAAAGCCAGGATTTTCTGGACAAGAGAGAAAAATCCATTCAAACAGCAGAGACGTTTGTGCACTTCAAAGACAACTATCTTCTGTGTAGCATCGCTCAGTAAACAGGCTGCTACTCAAAACCATTATCTCCCTTATCCCTTCTGACAACCCTCTAAAGTGGGAATTATCAGCCCTGTTTTATAGATAAAGAAACCGAGGTTCAGTGAGGGGTCATTAGTTGTTTAAACTCACACAACTCCAATTTGAGACCTCCCAGCTCTGAATTCCATGCCTCTTTCCTGTGTCAGCCTGACCACGGTGCCTAAGCACCGTACACTTAGTAACATTGGTTGAGGGGCTTCCCTGGTGGCTCAGTAGTAATCTGCCTGCAATGCAGGAGATGCAGGAGACACAGGTTCAATCCCTGGGTTGGGAAGATCCCCTGGAGAAGGGCATGGCAACCCACTCCAGTATTCTTGCCTGCAGAATCCCACGGACAGAGGAGCCTGGTGAGCTGCAGTCCATGGGATCGCAAAGGGTCGGACTGAAGCGACTGAGCACACGCACATACCACGTTGGGCGAATCTCAGCTGAGTGCCTGAGTTCTGAACACCGTCTCCTAGGCTGTTCTGAAAAGATGCCCTCGCCTCCTTCTCAGTTCAGGATCCGAGGAAGAAAGACATTGGCTCAGTGAGGGAGGAGAGGGCCCAAGAGGAGACAGTCTGTGTCAGTCTGCGGGGGGGTCCTGACTCTGTTGGGAAGGCCTCCCAGCCAGAGCTGGAGGCAGCTGACCTCGCCATCTCTCTGGGGCTCGGAGGGCAGGGCAGCAGAGGACAGACTCACCTTCGGGGATGGCGTCCTCCTGGTACACAGGCCGCAGCAGCTGCAATGGAAAGACAGAGAACCCCTCAGCCCAGCCACGGGGCAGACAACCAGGCAGGTTACTCAGCCCTGGCCTGGGGATAGCAGAGAAGCTCCTCAGGGCATGAGGGCAGGACCGCCATCCTGCTAAGGAGCCAAGAAGGGGCTTGTAGGGAACACAGGCTCTAGAATCCTCCAGAATGTTTGAGGATAGTGAGGCTTTAGCTGTCATCGAGTTTAATCCCTTGGCTGGATCCCCAATTTCCTTGATGGCAACTTGTTCCAAAGCGTGTGCTGTGGAACACTGGCCCTAGGGATGCTAACAACTCTGCTACAAAGGGTGAAGCCATCGGGGGAGTTTGGGAACCACTCGGGTGAACAAGGGTGAACCACCTTCTTCACTGCAGATGCCCTCAGAGCCTCAAACAGGTGAGCACGCACTGGGAATCTGCTCCAAGAGGAAGACAGTAGGAGGTATTTCTCAAGCTTCCTTGACCTCAGGACACATTTTACCCAGAGTATCTCGGGGGAACAGTGTCTTGGGATACACACACACCATCATCCCACCGCACCATCTTGAAGTTCCTTCGACAGGCGCTCACTGCCCACCACGTGGCCCATTCTGCTATGGAAAAGTGCCATCTGGTAGAAGGCGCTTCCTTCTTTTGAGGTGAAATCTTCCACCCTGTGACATCCCCTGGTCCTGGATCTGTGCCCTGAGACCACAAAGACCCAGCTGCTCCCTCTGCCCAGGACAGCCCGACAGGACGGCCCTGTGGAGTTAACGCTTACCCCGCGTCCCTGCTCCCTACACTGAGCCCCTGGGAGGCTCTTCCCAACACAGCTGAGTCTTTGCCTCTTGTGGCTTCACTCAGGGATCCCAGCCCTTCGCCTTCCCGGAACCGGCTGTCCATACCTGGCTCCCGGGGTTCAGCGGAGCCAGGATGATGTAGTTGGGGTCGGTGGGGGCCGTGGCGCGGGATAGTGCGGGCAGGGTGTGCTGGCTCCCGCGCTTGGTCAGCTCAGTGTAGCGCTCCCAGCCACCGAGCAGCAGCCCGTCAGAGCTGTCACACACCAGGTGACAGCTGTGGCGCTGCTCCGGCCGGGCCTGGGCCCCGTGGGTGCAGTTCTTCTCCCGCTTATTGGGGGGTGACAGGAGGTCGAGGGTCGACTTGCACGAGGCTCGTCGCAGGACCCCTCCATCTGGCCCTGGCTTGACCTGGGGGACCATGCGCCATACAAGCAGGATGATCTCGCTGGGGCAGCTCCTGGAAGTGGCGGGGAGCGGGGATCACAAAGAGACGTTGAGTCTGCTGCTGTTGCTGCTAAGTCGCTTCAGTCGTGTCCGACTCTGTGCGACCCCATAGACGGCAGCCCACCAGACTCCTCTACCCACAGGATTCTCCAGGCAAAAATACTGAAATGGGTTGCCATTTCCTTCTCCAGAAGTTGAGTCTGGGGGAGACCTAAGTCAGGCAGGGTAGGGGCCTGTGGGGGCAGAAAGAAAGAGAGGGGAAGGGGGCAGGGGCAGCCCCCAGTGCTAGAACAGGAAAGGATGCAGAGGCCAGCTAAAGCAGAGACAGCAAAGGGGTCCCTGAGGTCAATTCAAGTTGACTGGCAGGGGCTGGGAAGGGCATTGGTAATAAAGAAAGAAGACCAGATTCAACTAGTGATATTCCTCCTGAACACAGAGTACAAGCAAGCAAGCCGCCTGTGTAAACCCCTCACCCAGTCATTCTAGAAGCAAACCTAAAATGGGACTGTAACTCAGAGGGTCAAAATTGAGGGGTCCCATACAGTTTAAGTCTTCCCTGGTGGCTCAGATGGTAAAGACTCTGCCTGCAATGCGGGAGACCTGAGTTTGATCCCTGGGTGGGGAAGATCCCCTGGAGAAGGAAATGGCAACCCATTCTAGTATTCTTGCATGGAGAATCCCATGGACTGGCGGGCTGCAGTCCATGGGGTCGCACAGAGTCAGACACGACCGACCCACCATGTACCAGGATACATTTTATAGACTAACTGTTTAATTATACAACTGAAAAATCTCTGTAACATCTACCCAGCCTAGAAAACAGAAGGCTTAGCTCTGAGGTAGCAGAACTAATGAGCTCAAGGAGAAAGCGACCCCCTGGAGCCACACCATGAACCACAGGGTGTGTCTGAGAGCTTCTTCCCCCACTCTTTGCTCTGGGATTCAAATTCGCTTGGAGCCTGAACCTTCCAGTTTCAGGCCAAGTAACTGATTTCCTGAGGAGCAAAGCAAATGGCTCACAGCTGTGAAAGAGGGACGGGCCAGGCGTGTGCCCAGGGCTGGGGAGGAGAGGGGAGGTGCGAGGCAGCCCCAAGCCCCAGGCCGCCCGCTGCCCTGGTCACCGGATCTCGTGAGCCAGCTCCACGCATTTCCAGTGCTCCACAGGCCTCTCATTCAGCCGCAGCACCGTGTCCAGCTGCTGCAGCCCTGCCCGCTCCGCCGGGCCCCCTGTAGGGACAAAGAAAACTCCTGGAGCCCACGACCCCTCAGAGGGCCTGGGGTCCTTTGCCTCCACAGTGACCTTGGACAAGGATTGCTCCCCTCTGTTTCTTCATCTGTGAATGAGGGCCTGACCTTGGAGGTGCTCAGGAAGGATCTTGAAGGAGGCGCCCCTTTGCCTTCATTTCCTCCCTGCCCGCAGACCCAGTACTGGCTGACCTCTCTGCTGCCAACCTCCCCACCAGGCCCCCTCCCTCCCCAGGAGCTCCCATCCTTCAAGAACCCTTCCTTGCTGCCAGGCTCAAAGCAAGGGGGGCCCCCAGATCGCCACATCCCAGCTTCTCCTCTTAGGACGCTCACTCTGTGATTAGGAGAAGTCTTTTCTTTGTGAAAAGTAGAGAGGGAATGACTATTTTAAAGGGCTCATCAGGCTGGACTAGGATAAAATACTGATTCCAAATCAAGTTCATAAATGATTCTTATTTTCCCATGCAGCCATTGCTGAAAATATAGGTTTAGTTCCTGTTTGAAATGACTGGGAAACAAAATATAAAAGCCTATCTTCACTTTGATTAAAAACAAAGCAAAACAAAAAAAGAGTAGGTGTATTTTCATAGACCTCACTTTCATCTGTGGTCATTTAAAAATATTATTCTTTTCATTTTGAAAGGCCAGGACTCTTCAATCCAGGCTGGGGCTCCCCTTTCAGTTCCAACATCTTGTTTGCTAAGCCCGGGGCCGCCATCACCCAAGATGCTCACTCACCAGAATCCACGGCCTGGACTCGGACCGGAGAGTCACAGCAGATGGTGAAGCCAAAGCCGTCCTTCCCCCGCGGGATGGTGATCTAGGACACAGCCCTGCCCAGTTAATCCCAGAAGCCGGGAGGCTGCGCCTCTGCTCCAAGGTCGGGAAGCCCACGGGCCCCACCCCAGAGCCACCTTCCTCTCCAAGGTTTTTGGAGCCAAGAAGGAGGCTGGCCGGCCCCTCGCCGCCCCTATCTCAGCCCAGGCGTCTTGAGCACTGGGTTGCGGGCCAAGTAGGAAGGCTGGGAGCTCAGGAGGTGAGCCAGGCCCGGGACCGACAGAGCCCCAGAAGGTGCATGTCACCATCTTCAGCCCTGGCAGACATGTGACCTAGCCCTTTACCTGAGGGCCTGCCGCACTGCCTGGCTCCACCACCTGGCTCCACCTCGCCTGAGCCCCACTGCTTGCTTGGTCCTTTCCTCCCTCCCCCAGCGGCTCATGGAGCATTGCCCCAGGGCTGGCCCTGCGCTGAAGACCGAGAGATGAAGCTGAGCTGCCAGTTACCCTCCCAGAACACAGGGGAGGGAAGACAGGGATGCACACACCCACTCTCAGGCCAAGGGGCGGGGGACACACCCTGGGAGGGTCTCAGGGCCATCTACCGTCAGGGCTTCCAGGTATCCAGTGAGAGGTCCCAGGTGAGGGGACAAGTGAGGGCACAGTGCCGGCTGAACCTGAACTAGCCGGTGACCTCCCTGTGCATGCTGTGGCCTGTGTGCATGGCAGGTCCACAACCCCTCCTTTCAGGAGTTCCCTGAGAGGGCCCTGCCATCTGCATGCTCCTGTCAAAGCAACAGGCAATTCCTGGTCTTATGCAGACCTCTCCAAAGCAAAGTGGGACATGATGACCCTTAGAGCAAAAGGTGAGGAGGGTGCTAGGAAGACTCCTCTGTGCTTTGACTTTAGAAGACAGACTTGGTGCACGGCAGGAGCCAGCCAGCGCTCTGTTCGTGCGGATGGCCCGGCAGTGTCCCACCAGCAGCGGCCCGCTGGTTTAGTTTAGTGTGGCCTTGCTGCGGGCCCTCTCTGCACACCCCAGTTAGGCTTTGGGGGGCGTGCAGAAGGCCTAGCCCCTGCTTATTCCAAGAGCCATTCCTGGCTGCTCAGAGCAGGGCTATGAGAGCCACAGACTAAGGCAGCTGAAGTCAGAAAAGGGGTCTGGCTCCCTGGACATGGGGTGGGCCCTGGTGCGGCACAGGGAAAGGGCACCCCCACCCTCACCCCAGGCAGGCTGAGGAGGAAGCCAGCTCAGCAACCCTGGAGGAGCTCAAGGGTCACGGCCTTGTGAGAAGACTTCTATCTCCTTCCTTCCTTTAAGGGCTGCCTCTTCCAGGTTGGGCGCCTGGCATTCACCTGCCAGTTGACCTGAAGGCCAGGCATGGGAAAGGGGAGGGCCAGGGAGCGTGGGGTGGCCAAGGCACTTGGATGCTGTCAGGAGGCCCCTGAGGCTCTGCTTCCCACCAGCCCTGGGCCTGGATTCAAAGCGAGTTTGTAAAACAGGAAATCTGACAGACAAGGGGAAGGTGGGGGGGGGCAGGAAAATACCCCGTTCCCATAAGAATTCTGGGAAAACACACAGCTAAGGCAGGAAGAGAAAAAAATGGAAAGAAAGAAAGAAAAACAAACTCTGGAGTGAGTGTGGAAAGCCCAGGCTGAAGCCAAGGGACGATGACAGGAGACCAGTCCACTCCAGGTGATCGGCGGGGACTTTAGGGGCCCTAGGGCGACCCTCAACCCAGGCCCAAGCTGGGATGCCAACACTTTCCCCATCACCCCAGTGAGGGCCATGCCCCTCCTGCCGGGGGCACGGCTCTGAAAAACAGGCCCCAGTGCCTAGGGCTGAGAGTCTGGGTTCAGGCCTCCAGGGCTGAATCTGGAGAACAGGAGGGTGAGCCAACAAAGCAGCCTGCTCCCCACATCCAGGCAGGACTATGGACAGGAGACCTCTCTGCCTTTCTCGGCACCAGCCTGAGCAGAGCCAGTCCAGATAACAGTTCAGGCCAGCTGGGAAGAGGGGAAGAAGAAAGGGTGTGTGCTTGGTGCGAGGGGTGGGATTGCGAGAAGGAAGCAGGATCATGCTCTGTCCATCGTGACCACCAACCTCGCTGACAGTCTCCAGAGAACATGATCATCACTGCAGCCCTGATGCGGGGCTGGTTTTAGTGTGGCCATTTTACAGAGAAGAAAACCAAGGTCTAAAGCAAATGAAGCTCTCAGGGTCAGGAGGCAAGGGGAGCAGCCCTGCCCTAGCTCTAGGATATCAGCGACTCCTAGCAGAGGCCATCCTTCCAGGGTGGGTTTTGCTGTTTCCTGTCCAGAGCAGGAATTGCTACTGCTCCCGGATCTCTCCCATGCCAGCACCTCCATTCTACCCTCCTGCCTGGTTTCAGACCTTCTATCATGGAGGGTCATAGATTTCAACCCCAACCCCCAAATGCCACATTTATTGAACACTCTGCACCGGGCACTTCACACACATTCCATTTACTCTCACAGGCACCATCACATCATCATCCTATTCCATTGACGGGAAGACTGAGGCTCAGGGAGGTAGATACCGTGCACGAGAGCCAGAGCTCAAAAAGAGCAGAACTGGATGAGAGCCTGGGTCTGGCACAAAGCTAGTGCCCTCAGCCCTGCACCACATTCTGGCAGAGGATCCGTTTGGAACTTCAGTCTTGGAGCCCTGGGCACAGACTTGGGGGCACTCATGCCTGACCCTACTCCAACTGCCAGCTAGCCCCGGTCCTCAGACCTGTGGTCCCACATGACCGAGGACTTCTCAACCTCCCAGCCAGTGCCCCCTCTGTCTCACCACCCTACCACCCAGTTGCCAGTGTCGCCAGGGCTGCTCCGCAGGCTCTGGAGGGTGAGAGGGCCCTGAGAGCTGGGGACTGCAGGGAGAACACACATGTCCCGCATGAGGTGCAGGAGGCCCCCTCTCAGCATCTCCCCAGACCTAAGCCTGCCTGTTTGAAAGAGTTCATGACCTAGATTCCAGTCTGTTCATTAAAACACAGAGGGACATTGTATACTAAAGAGTCATCCCACAGTCCCATCAGCTTGGATATTCCCAAAATCTGGACATCCCTTGCCTTCACCCTGCCTACATCATGCCTTTTTTATAAGAAAAAAATGTCCCTCACGTTTCAGAAGAGTCCTGTGGGCTGAGGGATCATCCTTCCTACGCTGCCCCACATCCTAACAGTGGAGCCTCAGAGGCAAACCCTCAGTGAAGCTGAGCTCTCAACCCACCTCAAAGCATCACAGCTCCCGGGGAGGAGAAACATGTGTGCATACAGACACATAGACACAGCCTATCTCACACACAAGCGCACACCAACACATGCTAAAACACAATCGAACATACATGACACAAGACAGGAGCTGCCATCCCATCAGAAGTAGGAAAAGTCAGCAAAAAAAAAACCCCAAAAAACACAAATCCAGTTGCTCAGCCACCTAGCCACTTCCAATCTTGGGCTGGAGATGCTCTTTGCAACACACACTCCTCCGAAGTAAAAATGACAGAAAATCAACTAGATGGTCTCGGCTCAGACACCACCCCACCAGTTGTTAGGATGGCACAGGGCTGGCCTCGGCTGCCCCTAGGGAGGCGCGGCAGGTACAGGCTACCTGGGGTCCAGTTCCTGCCTCTGTCCTCCCCCCACATCACAATGAACCTGTGAGGGGCAGGAGGAGGGAAGGAAGGCCCTGCAGGGACAGAAGCCCTTCTTGGTGCGCCCCCACCCCTGACCCCTAAAGACACCCCGTGGACTGGTCCTCCCGCCCAGGGGCCAAGCACCCACCTGGCGGTAGCGGCGCTCCGAGCACACCTTGCAGAGCCCATTGAAGCGGTTCATGACTGCGGGTCCTGCCTCGGCCGCCGCCCCATGAAAACCCGACTCTCCCCACGGCAGTGGGAGCCCGCACTGCGCCCCGTCAGCCTGGCATGACCGCCCTGGGAAGCCCGCCCCGCAGAAGAATGGCAGGAAATCACCTCTCACCTCCCCAAGCCCTGTCTGTGCTGTGTGCCTCTGCACGATAAGCCCGAAGGCTTCCTGAAACCTCCGAATGACAAGGAAGAGGGAGAGTTTTATATTAAAATTCCTGTCAACTAGTTAGTATTCCCCCGGCCCTGGCGGGGAGAGGGCGCCTTTGTTCTGGCTGCATTCTCCGCCATGGGCCACTTTGTGATTCCAGTGTTCTCACAAACACTCCTGGCTGGAGGAGAACCCAGGCAGAAAACACGGCCCACCCTGTAACAACGCCGCCTCCCCCTGCAAATCCCAGGGTCCTCAGTAGCAAACACAGGTAACGAACTCAGCCTGAGGACTTAAGGATGCTTGGGACGTGGTGGGGTGGGGTGGGGGCTGCACCCACAGACTTTCCAGGTCAAGACAGGGAATACGAAACATTTGGAGTCTGCCTGCCACCCAGAAGGCACTTAAAAGTCAGTTTTCTCATCCATGTACATGGGCTGCTTTAAGGAGCTGATGTGAAAGCATTAGTCGCTCAGTTGTCTCCAACTCTTCAGCCACCCCATAGATTGTAGCCCGCCAGGTTCCTCTGTCCATAGGTTTCCCAGGCAAGAATACTGCTCTGGGTTGCCATTTGATGACAGACCATAAAGTCAAGTCAGGAAGCGATTTCCAGTCACCAGATAATCCAGCCTCCTCCCTTTACTGGTGAAGAAGTGGGGGCCTGGAGCCGTTGAGATGACAAGCAGGGCGGGATGGGGCTGGGATCAGAGCCCCAGTCTTAGTCTCTGACTTGTAGAGCAGAGCCTGGGGAGCCGAGAGCCCCTTCCACCCACCTGAGGAAAACGACCCCGCCACTCACGTTCTTGATGCCAGAGAGGGTCCCTCGGTCCAGCCCAGCTTTGGTTGCTGTGACAGTGGGCAGGTCACCCCAGTCTCCCAGCCTCCATCACCCCATGCACACCTTTCGGGGTTCTCCCTGTGCCCTCACCAAGCCTCTGACAATTACCCCCAGCTTGCTGAGTCCTACGGACATCTCCGAGTATACAAACCCAGAAAAATCAAACAACCTCGCAAGGATGTGTCTGTGTGCAAAGTCCGGCCTGAAGCAGGACTCTCCCAGGTCACCTAGAAACCTGCAGTGTTGATGCTCACGCAATTCCCATGAATCCCCAGGGACATTCCCAGGTCACCATCCCCTCTGTGCTCAGCATGTACGGAGAGGGGCCTTTCAGCTCCCACACTGAAGCTGGAGGAAAGCTTTGAAACTCGGCACGAAGCCACAGAAAACAGACCTGGCAAGTTACTCTAATACTGTACTATCCTATATGTTAGCGATTAGACACAAGTTGCAGTTGAAATTAAAATTAATTCAAATTAAGTAAAATTTAAAATTCAGGTCTTTGGTCATACTAGCCACATTTCAAGTGCTCAGTAGCCATAGGTGGCTAGTGGCTGCTGTACTGAACATCACATGAGGACAGGGACCTCTGAACTGTAGACAGCTATAGGTCAGCACCTGGCACAAAGCCTGGCCCATGTAGATGTTCAATAAATATCTAATGAATGAGGCACTTCCCTGGTGGTCCAGTGGCTAAGACTCTGCGCCCCCAAAGTAGGGGGTGGCCAGGTTCAATCCCCTGTCAGGGAACTAGATTCCACACACCGCAACTGAAGATCCCACATACTGCAACTAAGACCCAGCACAGCCAAATAAATAAATATATTTTTAAAAAACCCTAATGAATGAATGAGTGAATGATTTGAGTAAATGAAACGGAAAATGTCTTATAGATAATAATACACCTAAATGTCACATGTTCTCACGGAAAACATCACTGTCCTGTTTTCCCAACTAGGCCACTTGCAGGAGGCAGCCATACCTGAAGCCGTAATTCAGATGCCACCTCTGCTACTTGCTGGCTTGTGGCCATGGAAAGTGACCTAACATCTCTGAACCTTACACATCCCATTCATCTGGGGGATTGGTAGTTAACAACCACCTCAGAGGTGGCACTGAGGGTCATGTTAGGGAATAACAGCGGGCCTGCTCAAGCGCTGGGAGCTTGTTTCTCCCTGTCTGAGTTGTTAGGGGAAACCAGAGATCACCTCCCATGGCCGGCAAAGAGATGGATTTGGATAAATATCCCAGAATCCCCGTGGGAAGGTTCCTCTCCAGATTCGAAGCCCTAAAGAAGTGAGAACCCATCTCATGGTCTCAGGCTCCGTGACAGCCACTCCATGACACCAGAGGAGGGGTAGGGGGGTGCCGAATCTGAAGGGGAGCTGGGTCACAGCACTTGGGGTAAGCAAGGGTCTGAGGGGACCTCGGGAAGGAGGATTCGACTTCAAGAGACTGGAAGTCAGTACGACCCAGACACTTCCATCTCCAGGGACCGGAGCCTGGCTATCTCCCTACTCCTGCATCAAGCGTGAGTAACCCGAGGAAAGCACAGAAATAACCTCTTAAAAATGCACAACTTCCTGGGTCTCCAAGCACCAAGTGACTCGGAGTCTCAGGCACCAAACGCTGCCTTGTTCAGGGGTCTCCTGGGCCAAGGGACTGACCAGAAGCAAGTTAGAGCCCAGAGCAGTGCTGAGGGCCCGTCAGTCCTGCCCAGGCTTGGGCCCACCTACCTTGAATTTCTCCCCGTTCTCAGCATCCTCACCTCCCGGCGTCCTCAACAACGGTTCTGGAAGGTGACACAGCAGAGTCAGAAAGTCTCTACTGGCATCTAAGCACCCGTCCCACAGACCACCCAGAGGCCAAAGCCAGGGTTCCAGGCCCACGTGGTGGCCCAGGTCACTGCTGGCCTCCAGGGTGTGGCAGTGCCCCAGCTCGGGCCAGGCAGAGATCAGGAGCCAGGTCTGTGTGCAGGAAAGGCAGAGCATAAGGCAAAAATCCTCAGGCCCCACAGCAGGGCCCACCAGCCTGTCTGCAGAGGTGGGTCCCCCAAGGTCAGCCAGGCAGCCTGTAGGGGGTCCTGAGACCACTGACCCTGAGGAGGGGGCCACACAGGAAGGTCCAGAAACCCAGCCCTCCGTGATCTAGAGGCCAAGGGAGCCGAGCCACTTGGGGTCAGGCCACAACCCTCTCCAAGGAAAGCCCAACCAGAAGAGTAAAGGCATCATGGATGTGAGGCTATGCTCTAGCAGGTGCCCGTGAGACGTTCCTGGACCCAGGGTCTGGTGGTGGCCTGGGGTGAGGTGACTCATGCCACAAAACACAGTGACCGACGCTACCATGCAGGAAGGGAGGAGGCGAGCCCCGGGCCAGCAGAGTGTCTGGGCAGAGCTAAAGGTGGTGTGCACGCACCTCTCAGGGGCCGCAGTCTCCGCCTGGCCACCTTCAGGTGCTTGGTCTGGCCCAGGGCCTCCCCCAGCAGGTAGTACCAGCCATTGACCTCCTGTCGTGAGAGAAGGCGTGACATTCTCAGAGAAGGCAGAGGGCACGGGGTAGGCAGCCACCGATCCGCTGAGTGCCTCCCTCAGGAGCAGAATCTCTACAGGGACAGACACGCAAGCCTCCCTTCCACAAAGGGAGCTGCCATGCCTGCACCTCCGGGAAGCCCTTCCTGAAGACAGAGCGGGTCCTCCCCTTTGCTGAATTCCCACCGTCTCTTGTCCCTGAAGAGCAAGTCAACCCAAAGGCCCGCCTCCCCAGCTAGGCTGTGCAAGGCTCTGTGATGTGCCTAGCACTGTTCCTAGTACACAGAAAGTGAAAGTGTTAGTCACTCATTCATGTCTAACTCTATGTGACCCCATGGACTGTAGCCTGCCAGGCTCCTCTGTTCATGGAATTCTCCAGGCAAGAATACTGGAGTAGGTTGCCATATCCTTCTCCAGGGGATCTTCTCAATCCAGGGATCAAACCCAGGTCTCCCACACTGCAGGAAATTCTTTACCACCTGAGCCACCAGGAAAGCCTGGTACACAGAAGGAGCAAAATAAAGCTTGACAAAACAGAAGGGCGGGAAGGGAGGAAAGCAGGCAACCTGAGGCTCCTGAGCAGGCTCCAGGTGGGGGTGGAGGGACATCTCCACCCAAGAAGGAAAGCCAAGGCTGCAGTTAAGATATCTGTGACCCACATGCAGAATAGAGTCCTCAGCCACCCACCCCAGACTTCACTTCCAAGACGCAGAGCTGGGTGGCAGGATGGAGCAGGTCACCAGGACATCTCCAGGGATGTGCGAGAGGAGCACTCCCTTCCCTGCTCAAAAGCCTCCAGTGCGGGGAGTGCAGTCCAAGTAGAGGTGGGTAAGGGTCTGGCCACCCAGAGACAAGGCCCTCCAGATCCCAGAGTTCTCACCTGCCTGAAGGAAAGTTCCACCAGGACACTCACTCCATCCCCGAGCACTAGCTAGGCCCAGAAACACAAGCCTGGGCCCACAACGTCAAGCGGCTCCTAGAACAGACTACGAGAAGCACCCAGCCTTCATCCTCCAGGGCAGGGACTGCTCTGAGCTCTGAAGGACCTACCAGTGTCCTTAGAGAAGACACTGGACTCAGAGCCTCCTGGGAAGACTTGGAGCCGCCACACAACTGGTCTGTGATATCAAAGAGCTAAGATGAGGGAGTGATGGTCACGCGGGTGACAGTGTGGTCTCAGTGGGGTACCATCTCAGAGATAGAAGCCCTGCCCCAGGGCTTCCAGGCAAGCACCTCTGCCTGTACCAGCCCCGGCCGAGATGGCCTGACTCTACAAGAAGTTTCCCTTGGACCCACCTTGTCCGGAGTCAGAAGGGACTTCACCCCGAAGCTCATGCAGCCGATAAGTCCACTTTGTCTGGGAGAACAAGAGACGCTCGCATCAGCACCTTCTCGTCGCACTATATCAAGAGGCCAACTGTCAAGGGTAACACAGGTTTGCCTGGTGCACTGCGGTTTACAAAGCACTTTCACCTGCACCATTTCATTTGATCTTTCCAACTCTGTGAGTTAGGCTGGAGTGGCGCTATTCTCTCCGTTTCACAAAGGAAAAAACGGAGGCTGAGTTGATCCCCTTCCTAAGGTCACAGGACTTACAGTAGTTGAGCCCCAAGGGAAACCCATCAGAGAAGCTCAGAGCTACGTTGGAGGTTTGAGTTGTTCTGGTGCTGTGGGTCTGAAGAGCTGGTCCCCACAGGGAATTTCAGCTCACACATCAGCTGGTGATGCTGAATTCAGGAGAAAAGTGATGGGACCTAAAGCTCAAGAAGCTTTGTCTTGGGTCCAGACAGGAGCTGGTTAGTGCTTGGACAGTTTCAAATCAAGGTTCAAACCAACCTGACACACAAAAGTTCCCAATTCCAATCTGACTTGACTGCCAGCTGGGCAAGCAGACATGAGCCAAGGTCAGGACTCATGGGAATGTCATGCTATGTCGACAGGCTTGAGTTCAGTTGGATCCTACTTGACCAAGAGTAATTCAAAGTTCCTGAAAAATGTTCATCGCTGAGTTCCAAGGTCCAACAATCAGGGACGGATTGATACTTGGCAGCTTTCAATAATGACAGTATGTGCTGTGCTTAGCTGCTCAGTCATGTCCGATTCTTTCTGACCCCATGGACTGCAGCATGCCATGCTCCTCTGTCCTTAGGGATTCTCCAGGCAAAAATACCGGAATGGGTTGCCATGCCCTCCTCCAGGGAATATTCCCAACCCAGGGATCAAACCCAGGTCTCCCACATTGCAGGCAGATTCATTACCGACTGAACCACCAAGGAAGCCCAAGAATGACAGTATAGATGAACATTACTGAAATGCAAAATATAATCCTGCTATTATGAGAAAAAAAAGTTTACAAATCTATAGATTAATGAGAAAGATGCCCACCAAAATATTAATAGTTGTACCTGGTAGGTGGGATAAGAAAGGGTTTTGTTTCCTCCTTAGAGTTTTTTAGCATTTTTAAATTTTCATAGGGAACAAGCACTTCTTTCAGAATCAGAAAAAAAAAAAAAACAAAAACAGTATAAATGTATTCAAAAGTATTCTATCCTACCACATCTTTCTCTAGCCTAACACTAGAGTCGCTTTTTTTCCCCACCTCTCCTTTCTTCTCTCTTAGCACATCTCCAAGTCAGTTCCCTTCAGAGACTGGTTTAATATTAACAGCTATTAATCGAGAAACAACATAGGTGTTAAGACTGGAGCGGAAGGGACTTCTCTGATGGTCAAGCAGTTAAGGATCTGCCTTGCAGTGCAAGAGAGGCGGATTCGATCCAGGTCCGGGAACTAAGATCCCGCTGCCACAGAGCCACTAAGCCAGAGCGTTGCAACTAGAGAACCCGCCTGCTGCAATTACTAAAGCCTGAGCTCCGGAGCCCATTCCGGGCAGACTAGAGAATCTACGCTCTGCAGTGAAAGACCCCACACGATGCAATGAAGACCCCACAAGCTGCCACTACAACTCGACACAGCCAAATAAAAGACAAATATTTAAAAATAAAAACACTGGAGCGGAACCCTGACGGTTAACTTCAGTATCTGAGGGATCCACATGGATGAAGGAGTTCTGGGGAAGGTGCAATTTCAAAGCCGAGGATGGAATGAACTGCCTGTAAAGAACTAACTCCCTGGAGATGAGCCTCCCTGGAGACTGGGCTGCGGGGGGCCTGAGCCAGTGCATGGAACCCCCTGAAGAGCCTGCTCCCGGGCTCCAGACCCAGAAGGTTCAAGGTGGGTTCTGGACACAGGCGTCTGGAGAAAGCCGTCCAGGGGATCCTACGGGGCACCCACCATGCCTGCCCCATGAGCACCAGAGGTCTACAACGTCTTTACAAATACACTTTGTTTGGATTCTCCAGAAAGAGTGGCAGCAGCCTACCACCCGAAAGTGAGCAAAATGGGTTCTCGCAGATAGCCTTGCCGAGTGAGGGGCAGGAAGGCAGGATGAGGGCCGCTGATCCTGAGACTCGGCGCCCCTCCCTGCAGAGGCACGCTCTGCACCGGGCCCTGTCTCACCAGCTGCTCTCATTCTGCTACTCCTCACTCCCCGCGCTCTCTTCCTGCCCCCCTTTCCTGCAGCCTGGGCTGCGAGTGCTCCCTCCCCCTTGCACTAACAAGGGGGAGGGAGCACCCCCCCTTGCCAGCCCCCTCCTATCTCACCAGGCGGATTAATCATCTCCCCCTAGAGGACAGTGCAGTCACTCCATTAAAGCCACCCATCCACATCCACCCCCCAACCCACCACCAAAAACAAACCCTCCTCCCTCCTGGTACATGGCCAAGTCGGCACTACTGGAGGTGCAGCCGCAGTGACCAGAATGAGTGGCAGCCGCTGACCTGAGCTGCCGCTCCAGAAAAGCCTTGTCAAGACTTTGCCAAAGTCCTCATCATGGATTTCGTTCTGTTCATCAACACATTCAAGAGCAACGCAGCTGGTATCCAGGTGCCCACACTGCCTTGCTGCGCACTTTCCTTTCACACTGGGTACGGCCGTAACTGTCTAAATCTCCCAGGCACGATGCTTTAGCTGTAATAAAGGCTGTCTCTTCCTGCTCTTCAGTAAGTGGAGTTTTTATCCCCTGGTGCTCAGAGAATGCTAAATGGTTGATAGCCTCCCATGAGCTTTGCTTCCTGCGAAGGGGCCTCCAATGATTTCATGATACTTCAGGCCCAGCAAATTGTCACAATCAATGTCCATAAACAGGAACCTCTAAGTGTTCTTCAATTAGCTACTCCTGAAGCCTGTTTTTAAAAACCTTTGGAAGAAGAAAGACTTCTTTTATGCGGAACCTGAATACATGGCAATCTACTAGTCAGGCAATAAACTTGGGAACTGGTGATCGCCTGAAATTTTGCTAGGCACAGAGTCTCAGGGGCCAAGACTTGGGTACTTCTGAAAGCTGAACCCTGAACTTGGTGAAGGTTTGACAAATGGATGAATCCATCATTCCCAAGTTGGCAGGCTCTGGGCAAGGAGCCCCAGCATTAAGGAAACAAGACAAACACTCAGGAATTTAAACAGCAGTTCAAGGCAGCAATACAAGGGATGTCACTAGACAGGGCGAGATTGACAGATGAGCAGTGCAGGCAATAAATGCTGGATGCTCAGAGCGGCAAGAAGTGGTTTAGAACTGAGACGTTCTAAGAAGACCTAAGACAGTGAAGCCAGAGAGAGGGAAAGGAAGAGCATTCCAGGCAAAGGGAACAGCTGGTGCAAAGGCTCAGAGGTAAGGCTTCATGGAGCATTCATGAGCAATAGTACAGACAGTCCTCCATACGCAAGGATGAGGAACCCGTGGATATGGAGGACCAACTGTACTACACCACTTTATAGAAGGGACTTGAGCATCCATGGATTTTGGTATCTACGGGGGTCCTGGAACTAATCCCCAGTGGATACGGAGAGATGGCTATACTCGGCTCAGTTTATTTTTTAGCACACGGTAGGAAACCCGCTAACAAAAAGAAAATGCATTATTTTAGGGGAATGCACTTTACTTTTCTCTCCCAGGGGCCTTAAACTATTTCTGTTACAGACTTATCCCATTGAATCTCAATTTATTTTGAATTTGATGACTTAAACTGCACACACATTTTCCCATTCATCTTCTCTTTCCTTGGTCTCAGTCCCCATCTCTGGTCACAAGCTTCCTAACTTTAGGGTGCTGTACTTGGCACTGGCATGGTTTATAAAGTAGTTGAAAGAGGAGAGGGTACAAAGAAAGTGTACAGCAAACAGCCTCTCCATCTGTGTAATTACTATCAGCATAAAAGCTTATGTTCTGCAAACGTATATTGTGTGTGTTTTAGGTTGTTTTTTGTTTTTTTTTTTAACTTGGTGCATAACAGCACAATTCTAAGACTGTTCTCTTACCACAAGTTCTGAAAACACCAGGACTGACATTAGAAGCTTCAGCTTGGCTCTTTCCACATCACTGAACAAAACTTTAAGTAGTTCAGTTCCATAGTCAGTGATATTATGGAGTTACTGTTAATTTTTAAATGTGATAATGGCATTGTGGCTGTTCTGTTTTTTAAGTCATCTTTTAGAGAGATCTATAGCTCAGATGAGCTGATGTGCTTTAAAATAATCCACTGGAGGAAGGGACAGTGGGTGAGGCCGTAAATGAAGTAAAATCGGCCACATGTTGATCATTGATGAAGCTGGGCTACAAGTATGTGAGGGCTTATTACATATTTTCTAACTTTGCATATGTTTGAAAATGTCTATAATTTCTTAAAGACTCACAGAACCCCAAGTCGAAAGAAACCTTTGAAATCACTGCCTTTTACAGGTGAGGAAATTGGGGCCCAGAGCCGGGAAGTGACCTGTCCACGGTCTCACAGCGAGGAGGAGCTACGCCAGAATCTACTGCCCTGAGGCCTGGTTCTCCTCAGCTCCCACCATGCTCACCACAGGACCCGAAATCAGCCTGCCCCTCCCAGCAATGGACCGTCCTGTTTCTCTACTACATGCTTACAGCAGTCCCTGGAAGGATCGCGAGAATTCATGAAACAGATGCCCCCCCTTTCATCTCCTATCAGTCTCAAAATGTAACTGCCACATATTCAGCTGGACGACTGACATAAAACTGTATTAAAAATGCTGTGAGAGGTGGCCTGAGGCATAAGCACACCGATGCAGGAAAGGTTTGGCTTTGGAGCTTTTTATCACCTGTGTGAGCCAGTCAGGTGTACTGTATCATGTGACTTGATGCCAGGCTACCTGGATTTGTGTCTTGTTTTCACCACATGCTGGCTGTGTTACCTTGGGCAAGTTGCTTAACCTCTCTGTGCCTGTAAAAGAGAAACATTAAGAACGCCTACCTTATATGGTATTGTGAGGATACTGTGTCCACACAATAGATAATGATTAAATATGCTTAAGGTCCACACACGTGGTGGACACGCAGTGCTTGATAAACAAGAGCAATGATATCACCTTGGGCACGTTCCTTGGCCTTAGTAAATCTCGGTTTCCTCTCCTCTGAAGAGACAGACAGTAGTAATTCCTACCTCTCAGGGTCGTTGTGAGGATTAAATGAGCTAATGTATGTAAAGTGCTTGGCACAGAGAAGGGTTCATAAATGTTTGCTCCCTTCCTTCTGCAATTGTCCTTCACATTGTGAAGTTGAATGTCCGTCCTTCACAGACACACAGTTTGATTTGAGAGTGTTCAGCAGGGCAGGGGTTTCCGGCAATGGCTCTGCCTGTCTCCCGCAGCTCAGAGGCCTTCTCATTCAGAGATGGATCGATAACCATGCCTCCCGCCCGCCGAGCCGGTCACTGTGGAGCTGGCACCTCGGGCAGGGCCATCTGTTCAGAAAGCAGGCCTGTCTGCGCCTGCTCTGTCCCTCTTTGAGCTTTGGGTTGGGACTGTGACCACAAGCTTGACTGTGTTTTGTTTAATAAGGAATCTCACTTTCCCAAAATAGGCAACAAGTGGAGACACTGCCTCTGTCACGCTGCCTCCCCGGGTGCTGACTCACTTTCCCCGACCTCACTCTCTTTTCCAAAAACCGACAAGTGCTCTGCTGCCACTTCTCCAGCCGGCTCTGCCTGGCTCGCTCCGCTCTTGCAGGGGAAATGGCGACTCCCACAGTTTGGTGTCTGCCTCTGGCACCCGCTCCACTCCTCGCCTCTGTCCACTGGGCTCAGCAGGCATCCTTCTGTTTGTCTGCCACTCCTCCTCTGTCTGCTTCCCAGATGGCACTGCTGCTGCTGCCAAGTCGCTTCAGTCGTGTCTGACTCTGTGCGACCCCTTAGACGACAGCCCACCAGGCTCCTCTGTCCCTGGGATTCTCCAGGCAGGAATACTGGAGTGGGTTGCCATTTCCTTCTCCAATGCATGCATGCATGTTAAGTCACTTCAGTCATGTCCGACTCTGTGCGACCCTACAGACAGCGGCCCACCAGGCACTAGTGGTAAAGAACTCGCCTGCCGATGCAGGACACATAAGAGACACGAGTTCGATCTCTGGGTTGGAAAGAGCCGGTGAAGAAGGGCATGGCAACCCACTCCGGTGTTCTTGCCTGGAGAATCCCAAGGACAGAGGAGCCTGGTGGGCTATGGTCCATGGGGTCACAAAGAGTCAGACACGACTGAAACGACTCGGCACACTCGGCTCCTCTGTCTCCTTCAGGGCCTTCCCTTCCTGTGTCCATCCCTTTAAGACAGGATTCTGATGGTCCTGGGTACTCACTGTCTTCCTGGGCGCTCTCAGCTGCTCGAAATTTCCCCCCTCACCTTGGCGGCCATGGCTCCCACATCTCCACAGACCTCTCTCTCCCCTGCCCTCCAGGTCAGCAATGGCATCTCTCCTGCACAGCTCTCAGCTGCTTGCCCTCCAGGCACCTCCATCCCGCCCTATCCAAAGCTGCTCTCCCTTCCCCTCCAGTGCATTTTGACTTCGCTAGAGACATCGCTGGCCACCCATGAGTCATCCTTGGCTTCTCCCACTGCGCTCACAGCCAATCACCAGTAAGCACTATTGGTTTAGGCTGCTAAATGCATTTGAGTCTGTTTCCCGCCTCTCTATCCCTAAATCATCTCTCTCACAGATCGCCACAAGAATCTCCCAGCTCCTCCCCAACCTTCCCAAGACTTACCAGAGTGATAGAGCTAAATACACCCCTGTCATTCCTCTGCTCAGCACCCTTCAGTATCGCCCCATGACCAGATTCCCAAACACCAAACTGGCTGCATGAGGTTCACCCTGAGAACTTGTGTAAATGCAGATTCCTCCGCCCTGCCCTTGAAAATCTGGACTGAATCAATCTGATGTGTTACCTGGGAACCGAGGTTCCCCACAAGCATCCCCGATGATTCTGATGCATTGCCAGGACTGAGAACTACTGACCCTTTGGAGAAACTCACACTCCAAAGAAAACCTATAGACTCATCCGTTTAGTTTACGCCATCCTCTTCATCTTATCTCCAGCCAATCCCTACTTTTAACCTCCAGCAACACCAACAAGTTTGCAAATCCCGCCTCATGCTGGCCCTGCCCTCTGCACTCTACCCGCTGAGACTGAAGACTCCAGGGTCTAAATACCTGGCTTTCCATCTTGCCTCTACTGTTCACTGCCATGTGACCTTAGGCAAGTTACTCCCTTTCTTAGCTTCAGTTTCCTTTTCTGAAAACTTAAAAACAAACATGTACTTTCCTTCAGTTCAGTTCAGTCGCTCAGTCGTGTCTGACTCTTTGCGACCCCATGAATTGCAGCATGCCAGGCCTCCCTGTCCATCACCAACTCCCGGAGTTCACTCAGACTCACGTCCATCAAGTCAGTGATGCCATCCAGCCATCTCATCCTCTGTCGTCCCCTTCTCCTCCTGCCCCCAATCCCTCCCAGCATCAGAGTCTTTTCCAATGAGTCAACTCTTCACATGAGGTGGCCAAAGTACTGGAGTTTCAGCTTTAAGCATCATTCCTTCCAAAGAAATCCCAGGGCTGATCCGCCTTCAGAATGGACTGGTTGGATCTCCTTGCAGTCCAAGGGACTCTCAAGAGTCTTCTCCAATGCCACAGTTCAAAAGCATCAATTCTTCAGCACTCAGCTTTCTTCACAGTCCAACTCTCACATCCATACATGACCACTGGAAATATCATAGCCTTGACTAGACGGACCTTTGTTGGCAAAGTAATGTCTCTGCTTTTCAATATGGTATCTAGGTTGGTCATAACTTTTCTCCCAAGGAGTAAGCATCTTTTAATTTCATAGCTGCAGTCACCATCTGCAGTGATTTTGGAGCCCCCCAAAATAAAGTCTGACACTGTTTCCCCATCTATTTCCCATGAAGTGATGGGACCAGATGCCATGATCTTCGTTTTCTGAATGTTGAGCTTTAAGCTAACTTTTTCACTCTCCTCTTTCACTTTCATCAAGAGGCTTTTTAGTTCCTCTTCACTTTCTGCCATAAGGGTGGTGTCATCTGCATATCTGGGGTTATTGATATTTCTCCCTGCAATCTTGATTCCAGCTTGTGCTTTTTCCAGCCCAGCGTTTCTCATGATGTACTCTGCATAAAAGTTAAATAAGCAGGGTGACAATATACAGCCTTGAGGTACTCCTTTTCCTATTTGGAACCAGTCTGTTGTTCCATGTCCAGTTCTAACTGTTGCTTCCTGACCTGCATACAGGTTTCTCAAGAGGCAGGTCAGGTGGTCTGGTATTCCCATCTCTTTCAGAATTTTCCACAGTTTATTGTTATCCACACAGTCAAAGGCTTTGGCATAGTCAATAAAGCAGAAATCGATGTTTTTCTTGTACTTTCCTTAGAGTTGTCTTAAGAACTAAATGAGATAAGGCACTGTTAACCCCTGGCTTGTGGTAACACCCAGGAAATGGTTGCTCTTGTTATCAACTGTGTCTCCTCCTCACCCACACCCTCAAGTCTCTGTCAGAGGTCCTCTCCCAAGAAGGATAGTCTCTGACTGACCCCATGTGTCCCCAGCACCTGCAACAGAGTTGCCACATGGGTGGCCACGAAATGGCAGCTCAGTGAATGAGATCTACAGTGCCATGAGCACCAGTCCACGATAACAAGTAGATACTCTGCTGAAAGACAGATCTTTCGCTATGCAGGTTGTTGTTCAGTGCTCAGTCATGTCCAATTCTTTGTGACCCCATGGATTGCAGCACACCAGGCTTCCCTGTCCTTCACTATCTCCCAGAGTTTTCTCAAACTCATGTCCATTGAGTTCATGATGCCATCCAACCATCTCATCCTCTGTCGTCCCCTTCTCCTCCTGCCCTCAATCTTTCCCAGCATCAGGGTCTTTTCCAATGAGTTGGCTCCTCGAATCAGGTGGCCAAAGTGTTGAAGCTTCAGCTTTAACATCAGTCCTTCCAATTAATGTTCAGGGCTGATTTCCTTTAGGACTGACTTAGGTTGCATCTTGCTCTCCAAGGGACTCTCAAGAATTTTCTTCTCCAGCACCACAGTTTAAAAGCATCAATGCAGGTTGCTGATACTGCTGCTAAGTTGCTTCGGTTGTATCCGACTCTGTGAGACCCCATAGACAGAAGCCCACCAGGCTACCCCATCCCTGGGATTCTCCAGGCAAGAACACTGGAGTGGGTTGCCATTTCCTTCTCCAATGCGTGAAAGTGAAAAGTGAAAGGGAAGTTGCTCAGTCGTGTCCGACTCTTAGCGACCCCATGGACTACAGCCTACCAGGCTCCTCCATCCATGGGATTTTCCAGGCAAGAGTACTGGAGTGGGGGTGCCATTGCCTTCTCCGCAATGCAGGTTGAGGAAGGCTCAACTTGAAAAGTTATACTGGCTATCAAATTTAGGGTACCCAAAAGCATTGAGTCCCCAAATATTCTCTGGGTCTAACCTGGTGAATTGAGTCAATTTTCATTCACCTGGGCTCCTTTTCAGTCACCATTTTCAGTTCTACGACTGTTGCATGGATGTTACTGGCCACAGAGTCTCCCAGATTTCTTGCAGTGCACCAGCTGAACGAGCCCCAGATGCTCACAGCGGGCCACACAGTCAGGTGCTCTCACCCTCTTCCCTTCCCTCAGCAGCCAACTCTCACCCTCACCACCCAGCAGTCCTGCTCTGCTCTGTACTGGCCGCCGTGACTCATGACTACATCCACCTCCTGTGTCCTGGGCTGCCTGAAAGATTGACCCGTGTGGATTCTCCTACACACAACTCTGCAGCTCCTGGCCTCCTCGTGGCAGCCTGAGCCCACTGAGCATGCTCCTGCCTCCCTGCCTGAGCTCGTGCTGTGGCCCTGCCTGCCATGCCCTTCCCAATCTACTACTCTCCTCGTCTCATTCTTGCGCTCTGCCCCGAGTTGAAGATCCCACTTTTTGCATGAAGCCTTCCTTGGTTGCCTCAGCCCATAATGAACTCTCCTTCGTCCCATATTACTATCCTAGTACTCATTGCATTCCTGTATTCATTCACTCAATAATCACCAGATATCTACGTGCTAGGCACTGGGTACAGTGGTGACTTAGAGAGAAATGAGCCTGTGTTTCATGGAGCTTCTACTCCCGTGGGGCTGAGCCTGTGTGTGCTGTGACTATCGTTTGCCTCCACGCAGAGCCTGTTATCCCCTCCTAAAAGTAGGTGGCTAGGGAGCAGAAGCCACACGTAGGCTGGTTGGCATTTCAGTGGCCAAGACGGTGTCCCAATGACCCCAAGGTCTCAGTAAATGCACCTTGCTAACATGATCCGTGGCATCACCTGGAGTGACAGGAACTCACGGGGGTGGCGGCCTCTCAGATTTAACCACTACCATTCATTCATCCAAGCGCTACTTGAGCCCCCACTATATGCTAGCTGTCTGGCTGCCAGCCACAAGCCCAGAGCAGGTCTCCCCTCAGCTCAGCAGTTCCCCTCACCTGGAGTCACCCGCCCTGTTCCACACAGTGAGCAGGAGGCGCTTCTGCTCGTCTTCCTCTTGGACAGGACTGCAAAGCAAACCGCACAGAGTGTTAGCAGAGCCAAGCTCTGGTCCAGCCCCACACAGTCCCTCATAACGGCAACTCCTGAAAATAACCTGAACATCCAACCGTAAGGAGCCGGTTAAACAAACTAGAGCCCAAATAGAGTGGGATGTGAATATTTATATTCACGAAAGAGTTTACATTACATTGTTAAGGATGAAAAGGAGGTTACAACACGATATGATAGAACAATTCCATCTTTGTAAACACACGCCCACACAAATTCAAAGACCTGAAAAGAAATGCCACAAAACATTTCAGGGAGTAGCAGGACTAGCAGTACTTTCTCTCTTCTTCTTTCTGTGTACTGATCTTTTCTATTTTTCTACCACAAGCAAAATTACCTGGTGGAGTAAGGAAAATAACAAAATATGATTAATCTTCACTAATAAGAAAATACAAAATGGCCGTTGCCTTTCCATTGGCCCCAGAGTTCAGGGAGGAGGGAAAGAAATAATAATAATTACACCACCGGACACTGTGTTACACTATCTCATCTACACCTCCGCTCTCTCTGAGCTCCGTACTATTATTAGCCCCATTTTACAAATAAGGAAGCCAAGGTTCAGAGAGGTTAGCAAGTTGCGGAGGGGCGGGTGGGGAAGCAAAACAGCCCTCAGCTTGGAAAATTCCTCCTGCTAAAGGAGAAAGTTTGGCCCAAGGCACAGTGGGAAATTGCCTCCTTTTTTCAGGGGCTACCAGCCTCGGGCTGGGCGTTTTAGTTCTGAGAAGCAGCCACGTGATACCTTATCACTGTGGACCTCGCTGCCGGGCCAGGTGCCAGGGATGCGAGAATACAAGTGAATGAGAAAACAAAGACATCCTTTAGAAGTCACTGTTTTTCTGCTTAGATCTGGTTCTAGAGTTGGCAGACAGAGTTGTTTCAGCTAAACACTCCTTGCCTCTCCTCTCGAGGACCCAGCCACACCAGACTCTTACAAGAAGAAGTGCTCGTGGAAGACGGGATCTCTGCAGTCCGGAACGGTCTGTGTCTTCTGGCGGCACAGTCGATTATCTTCAGGGATCAAAGAAATCTTGAATTGGAGAAAAGTAAGGGTGAGATGATGTCAGAGCCACATAATCACCTAAGCCCGATGGTTGACTCTGTGTATCTCCAAGTTAGTCTCCTCCAGCACCCTTCAAACCAGCCTCTGCAGAGGACAGAGTGGAGTCCTCCAGATGCCGGTAAAGAAAGAGGAGCCCTGGGCCGGAGGCACTGTAGTCAGATGCTGGCACAGGGCCTCTTGGGGGGGTTACCAAGGAGGCAGCCCCAGGCCCAGGCAGAGATGGGGTACAGCCTGACCACCACTGCTCTTCCTCCAAGCAGAGAGGTTTCTCCCCAAAGCACATAGCCTCTTGTCATCTGAGTCCCCAGCAGCTGCCGGATGCCCTTTCCCAGGAGGCTCCAGGTCAGCATCCGCCAAGAGCACCCCCCATCCACGCTCTGGTCCTCATGTCGTTCGCTGCCTGCCTTGGGTTCCCACCCTGATCCTGACCCTGGTCTGGCCCGTAGGGGCCTCTTACCAGCCTGGGGGCTGCGGGAAGAAGGCAGCGTGGTGCGCCTGACACCTGACCGCCATGCTTTGGGAGGTGCCTGGCCTTTGGCTCCAGCTGGAAGTAGCTTCCAGCCGCCCCCGCCCCTGTGGTGTCTCTGTTTTCACTGTAAGGTCTCCACTCAGGACCTTCCAGCCCTCAGATATCCTCTCTCCACTCCACCACCCAAACTGCCAAACTGCCTCTGGTTTGGGGGAGGAGAGGGGTGAAGACGTTGCTTTTCATGAGAAGATTTGGGATCGCCTCTGGGTTTCCTCTATCCACACGCTCAAGGTGCTCACCCACATGGTAAGGCACAAGCTCACCCGTAAGGTTCCAGTCCTTGCAGGAAGCCGGTCTCTCTCAGCTCAGTGCCCCTCGCTAGGCCTAATAAATGCCTACTGACCAAATGATGGAACTGTAGCTGCCACACTGAATGGCCCCAGGCGCACAGATATGCTGGGACCTTGGAACTCAGTAAGGTGGTCCCTCGCCAACCCCCACCCCACTCATACCCACCCCGACACCCTGCTCATCATATACCTTGACGTAGGAATCACAGACGCCAGGCTCCTTGCTCATCAGGCCTCTGCCTTCTATGACTAAACAGAGGAAAAAATGGGGTAGGTGAGTGGGAAAATCATCACCAGGCTCTTACTTTGCATAACGACCACTGGATATTAAGCCCCCTCTGGTCCAGCCCACTCCCACCATCTCCAACGCTCAGGCAGCACCTTCACTGAGACATTACAGGATTCAATTCCCTGACTTCCCAGGAGAGAATGTAAAGTTTATTGAGTCCAAGCCCTCATTTAATGGCAAACATGAGGCTATGGGGCGGCAAGAAAATTGCCCAGTCACAGAGCAATGGGAATGAACAAGCTGGGTTTGGATCCCTACCTCTAGACTCCCAGTCCAGTGCTATCCCACAAGACTGCCTCCTGGGATGGAGGCGCCAAGCTGGAGAACTTAGCCCGTCACTTACTAGCCATGTGAGTAAGCTGCTTCACCCAGGAGACTGAATTTGCCCCTTTTAATGGGTCAGTGATAACAGTGGGCTAGTGATAATAATATCCACTTCACGCGGTTGTTGTTGCTCAGTCGATAAGTTGTGTCCAACTCTTTGCAACCCCATGGACTGTAGCTCGCCAGGCTTCCCTGTCCTTCTCTATCTCCCAGGGTTTGCTCAAACTTATGTCCATTGATTCGGTGGTACTATCCAACCATTTCATTCTCTGTCACCCCCTTCTCCTCACACAGTAGTGGCCAGATTAAATGAGATCATGTGTTCATGATCTGCTAAGGTGCTTAGCAGAGTGCCTGGCAAAGTAACTACTCAAAAAGATTTGCTAAAGAAAACAAGGAGAGATAAAGGCAAGGGATAGGTGCAGGGTGAGGTTCATGACTGGCCATGAATGGGAGTGTGGCTCGTTTGTCTGAGGCCTGTAGAAATCAGACAGTAGACGTGACGGAAGCTGAGCCTCTCTTCTCTTTTCTGTTTGGTTTTGATTGAGCCCTAGGCCTTGGCTCAGACGGAGCCCCTGTAGCCTGAGGCGTGAGGCCTAGGAGGCCAAAGGAGAGAGGGGGACGGGCTGGAAGCGATGAAGAGCCTGAGACTGGGGTGAAGCCAAAGCAAACTGCGCAGGACAAATGGACTGGGGGAGGCCAAGTGCACTCGGCAAAAGCCGCACAGCTGCAGCCAGGCTCTGGCCGGCAGAGCACCCCCCTCTGCTGGTCCTTGGGAACTTCACCTTGGCCCCCCCAAGGCCAGGACCGGAGGACCCCAGGCGCCTGCTGGCCATCCTGCCTGGCATCCTAGTTTCTGTTCCTGCGTGTACCCTTCCTGTGGGTGTGGTTGCTGCTGAACCCCTGGGTCTCCCTGGCCCCCCGTGGAGGGGAGGCAGATCTGGTCCCACTCTCACTACACTCCCGTCTGCTGTAGAAGCCAGCTGTGCCCTGGACACACCAGGGTATACAGTATAATTGGGATGAGGACACAGAGCAGAAGCAACAGCCTTGTAGGTGGGTCAGGCGGTGGTTCCTGGGAGGGAAAAATGATGCAAAATGAGCCTTCCTTCCTGAGTCTTAATGAGATTAAAACAGGCACATTTCTTACAACATCAGAGGAAGGGAGACTTACTTTTCAAAAGGCGTTCAAAGAGAAGGCAGGCTCAGAAACAAGGAACCGCTGGTGCGAAGGCAGAGGCCCGAGCAAGCCCGATATATTCAGGGGGTGAGGGGGGCACAAAACTGGATGGAACGGGGGTGGAGGGTACCTGGAACAGCAAGAGCCAGGAAGATGGGAGAAACAGGCAGGATCTGCTGGGCCAAAGAGAAGGATAGGGCCATGACGGGAGCTCAGTAACTACTTGTGTGCTGGATGGAAGGATGAACAAACGGATAACTGGTGGGTAAAGTATAGAATCCTCTGGGCGGCACATCAGACCGTCACAACCTGGTCCCAGCTCACCCCTGCACCCCTCTGTGCCACAGGCATGTTAGACAGTCATCAAGTGCATCGTGCCCTCTCTGACCCCCGGCCTTGGCGCCTGTGGCTCCCTCTTCGTGGAGTGCCTGGCCTGCCTGTTCCCCTCTGCCTGGCTCAGGCCCCTTCCTCCTTCAGGACGGAGTGTGGACATTACTCCCTCTGCCAAGTTGTCCCAGCCACCCTATCAGCACCACCCAGAGGTGGGCACTTCTCCTCGGCGTCCCCAGCCCCTGGCACAGGGACGTGTTCAATCACTATTCGGGGAACTTATGGTTTTCTGTATTACTTAACAAACACTCATAGAGCGTTAACCACATGCTGGGTACTGTCCTAAGTGCTTTGCTAAAATTGACTCCTTTAATCCTTGTCACAACCCGTAAGATAGGTACTATTATCGTAAGATAGGTACCAATATCACCATCCAGCAGATGAGAAGCTGAGCTTGCTTAAGGTCACTGGAAAAGAATCAGAGCCAAGATTCGGACACAAGCGGTCTGGTTCCAAAAGCAGTTTGATCCCTGGGTTGGGAAGATTCCCTGGAGCAGGGCATGGCAACCCACTCCAGTATTCTTGCCTTGAGAATCCCCATGGACAGAGGAGCCTGGCAGGCTACAGTCTGTGGGGTCACAAAGAGTCAGACACAACTAAGCAACTAAGCACAGTCTGGTTCCAAAAGCTTCCGTGGCAGCTCAGCTGGGAAAGAATCTGCCTGTAATGCAGGCGACCCCTGTTCAATTCTTCGGTCGTGAAGATCCCCTGGAGAAGGGATGAGCTACCCACTCCAGGATTCTTGGGCTTCCCTGGTGGCTCAGATGGTAAAAAATTCACCTACAACACGGGAGACCTGGGTTTGATCCCCCGGTTGGGAGGACCCTCTGGAGCAGGGCATGGCAATCCACTCCAGTATTCTTGCCTGGAGAATCCCCGTGGACGGAGGAGCCTGGCAGGCTATAGTCCATAGTGTTGCAAAGAGTCAGACACGACTGAACACAGTCTGGTTCCAAAGACGGAAAGCTACACTGTGTTCCTGCACTGTGACGCTAGCGGTGACACTACACTGTCGTCAGTGAACGGATGGACAGATGAGAAAGCTAAAGAGAGAGAGGAAAGAAAGGAAGCAAGGAGAAGGGGAGGTAAGGGCAGCTCTTCTGTGGCCCCACTCCAATGGAGCCAAGGAGGATGGTGAGTTGCCAAAGACTGCTCCAGCCTGCCGTGGACTCCACATCAGGCCGGGACCAGGGGATGGTCTCTAGGAGTCCCAAGTGAATATCCATTTTTTTTCCTATGGACACATGGCAGGACACTATACGAAGAGGGGAAAGAAGCCTTGGCCACCGTAACACTTCCACTCGTTCCTGCTCCATGTGGAAGGTCAAGTGGCCCACCCCTTCCCCAGTGAGCCCCGATGAGCACAGCCATACTTACTGTGCAGCCGCAGAACCCGGTCCTGGGCATCAATGGACAGCTTTAGCTGACCTGAGGAAACAGCAAGAGAAACAACTTCACCTCGTTTCCTTGCCAGGTGAAACATGGGGTGACATTGACAGGTATGCGCTTTTGTTCATGTGAAGCTATTCAAGGTTTTGCATAGTCTTGGGGTTAAAAAGGAGCTCAGAAACCACCTAGTTAAGCCTCCTCATGGCCTCAATATCTCCAGTGGTGGTTTTCCATCCTAATCTTACACTCCCCTGGTGATGGGGAGCTCACTACCTTACCAGGTAGCCAAGCTCTCACTGTTAGAGTCAGAAAAATTGTTGCATCCGCATGACAGTAAGGCTAGATTTGAGAGTTAAGGACCCGGGGTGGGCCTCAGTCGGGAGTCCACACTAAGTGACTGGCTAAAGCTCTCCAGCTGTACAGACAGCTAGGCTATGTTCTGGGAAGGCAGTAACAATACAGGGACATGGGATGAATGAGTTGGGGGAAAAGCAAACGGAAAGAGATCAGCCGTGGGCAGAGAGATCTTTCAAAGTCAATGCTACTGCCCCTAATCCTTCCACAGGATCCTGACCTCCTTAAAGAAATGCTGAGGAGACTGTCTCTGATGTTGGCACAGAGATTTGCTACTCAAAGTGAGGTCCAAGAACCAGCAGCATGAGAAGCGTGGAAGCATGAGAAACATCTCATGAAGCATGGAAGTTAGAAATTCAACATCTCAGGACTTGCCTGGTGGTCCAGTGGTTAAAACTGTGCTCCCAGTGCAGTGCACCCCAGTTCGATCCTTGGCTGGGGAAGTAGAGCCCACATGCTACAAATCAGCTAAAGATTCTGCATGCCACAGCTGGGATCCTGTGTGCTGCAACTAAGACCCAGCAAAACCAGATTTTAAAAAATCCAGCGTCTCAAGCCCTGGCCCAGGCCTACTGAATTCGAGTCTACAGTTTAACAAGATCCCCAGGGAGTTGCATGCACATTAAAGGTTGAGGAGCCCTGGACCAGAGCACACTGAAGAGTCTCTTAACATGTTTCTTAGTTAGGAGAAGGCCTTCTTAAGCAAGACACAAAAATGTAGAGGTCACAGGGAAAAGAGATGAATTTAACTCCATGAGACTTTTTAAATGTCTGTTACAATTAAATGTATCATAAACAAATTTATGAGACAATGCAACAGGAAAACAAGCAAAGGACAGCCAATTGGAAATTCAGGGATAACAAAATGGCCAATAAACATACAAAAAGAAGCTCAAGCTCATGGAGATCTGAGACATGCAAATTCACAATCAAATATCATCTTCCCCCAATCTGACTGGCAAGAAATCTAAGAGATGACAATGTCAAATGTTGGTAAAGACAAAGGAAAACAGATACCCTCAGGCCCTGATGGAGGAAGTGTAAATGAAGGGTAATTTCTTACAATATCTATTAAATATAAATGTCCTTATATTTCAACCTAGCAATTATACTTCCAGGTAACTATCATAGACAAAAACTCATGTGGCTCTATAACACTGTAAAAAGTTGAAAATACTCAAAAAACCCATCAATGAAAATCATTAAATGAACCAATTATAATTGTGCTGTGGGATAGTATGGGCCGATATAAAGAATGGGAGAGTGCTATGCATCCTGGAATAGGAACATTATTGAGACAAGATTATTATTATTATTTTGGGGCCATGCCAAGAGGCATATGGGATTTTAATTCTCCAACCAGGGGGTCGAACCCATGCCCTCTGCATTGGAAGCACGAAGTCTTAACCACTTGACTGCCAGGAGGTCCTGAGACAAGTTTTTTAGTGGAAAAAACAAATCGTGGAACAATACGCATAATATATATCTCTCTGTGTTTGGTGTGGTGTCTGTGTATGTGTGTGTGTGTTCTGAAAGGATGTCAAATTAAAACCAGTGATCACCTCTAGGGAATAGATTGGGAATTGGAGGGAGGGAAGTCAAGAGGAATTTCAATCTCCCATTCCTGGAGTTGTTGTAACAATACAAATATATCCATGACCTATAGCACTTCTATAATTAAAAATAAATTAAAGAGGAAACACACGGAGAACAGACTTGTGGTTGCCAAGGAGGAGAGCGGGGAGGGGAGGGAAGGAATGGAAGTCTAGGGCTAGCAGAGGCAAACTGTTAAACATAGGATGGATAAACAGCAAGGTTCTATTGTATAGCATGGGGAACTATATTCAACACCCTGTGACAAACCTTAGTGAAAAGGAATATATATATATATATATATATATGCAAAATTGAGCCGCCTTGCTATACAGGACAATTCAACACAGCATTGTAAATCAACTACACTTCAATAAAAATTTTTTAAAAACTAAAGAGGAGACAAAGCAGGAAAGAAGAGAAAGAGAGAAAAGGGGGAAGCAAGGAAGGGACGGAGAGGGGAAACATGAAGATAATCGAAGGACAAGGGCTGGAATACAGATGAAGAATTGAGGGGCGGCATGACGTTTCTCTTATGGCTTTCACAATTTTTATTTTTAAAAACACAGTATAAAAACAGAACATCAGGTCATCCTCATAGGCATCCAGCAGCTCTCCAGAGAGAGAGAGAGAGAGAGAGAGAGAGAGGACCCTCTTTGTCCTCAATGACATGTGGGAAAAATCGCATCTCAAGTCAAATAGACTCCTCCTAGAACCTCAAGAAGCCATGGAACTCTGTCTTCGCAGTGGACACAGGGCCTGCAGAGAACCAGTACATCAACCAGAAAGCCTGTATCTGCTGCATCCATGACAACCTTGTTTAGCAGTTATCTGCCTCTGCTTGATCACCTCCAGGGACGGGGAGCTCACTTCCTGAAATGAGAGCTCTTTCCTTTTTGAGATAATTCTGGCTGTTCAATGCCCCATCTCTACAGAGTTAAATGCGGTCTCTTGGTACCTTTCACTCACTGGACCTCACTCTGCAGTCTCTAGGCTCTCTTCTTTAGATCAAAGTCTAAAATCTCTCCACCATTCCTCAGGGCACAATGAGACATCCCTCATCATCCCAACTCTTCATTTCTGGACATGCCCCATGAAACTGGGCTGGTGGCTGGGGTTCGTGCTTTGTTGGTGGCTGCAGGAAGGGCAGGCAGAGCACAGAAAGGAGGGAAGCTCTGCATCTGTAGCTCTGCAGCAGTCCACCAACCACTATGATCTTGCCTCTCATACTCTGGGCTGCTTAAGCTACGGTCCCAAGCAATTTAGACTCCAGCCAACCCTGATCCAGCTCTTCACCCATCAGAAATCTCTGCTGCTTTCCTGCCCAGGACACTGATCTCAGAAGCCCAGGAGGCCTGTTCCAGTTTCAGCCCCAACGACCCTTGTCTCTCAGAGCCACAATGTCCTCAGCTGTGGGGTGGAGTAATAATAGGGGTTATCACACTCTCTGAGCTGTGTGGGAATCAGATAATGCTGGAGGGTGATGAGGTCCTTGGATGAAAGGCGCCAGGAGAATCCACAGTATTATTAGCTCAAGGTCTGAGCAATTACCACTTTGAGGCTCCCTAGAGCTGAGAAACCTCCTACAAAACCTGCCCGATCCAGTGTGGGGTGGGAGAGGGAGGTTGGCAACAGACAAATAAGGCCAGCAGCCATGGATGGGACCTCATCAATCCAAAGGCATCTGTGTTTAACACATTTTTTTTTTCCCTGAAACTCTACCAGCGCAAACTCTGCACAGCCTTTGACTGTGGATGACAACGGACTGTGGAAAATTCTTAAAGAGACCACCTGACCTGCCTCCTGAGAAATCTGTATGCAGGTCAAGAAACAACAGTTAGAACTGAACATGGAGCAACAGACTGGTTTCAAATAGGAAAAGGAGTACGTCAAGGCTGTACATTGTCACCCTGTTTATTTAACTTATATGCAGAATACATCATGAGAAACGCTGGGCTGGATGAAGCACAAGCTGGAATCAAGATTTCCAGGAGAAATATCAATAACAGATATGCAGATAACACCACCCTTATGGCAGAAAATGAAGAAGAACTAAAGAGCCTCTTGATGAAAGTGAAAGAGGAGAGTGAAAAAGTTGGCGTAAAGCTCAACATTCAGAAAACTAAGATCATGGTATCTGGTCCCATCACTTCATGGGAAATGGATAAGGAAACAATGGAAACAGTGACAGACTTTATTTTGGGGCTCCAAAATCACTGCAGATGGTGACTGCAGCCATGAAATTAAAAGACGCTTGCTCCTTGGAAGAAAAGTTATGACCTCCTCAACAGCGTATTAAAAAGCAGAGACATTACTTTGCCAACAAACGTCTGTCTAGTCAAAGCTATGGTTTTTCCAGTGGTCATGTATGGATGTGAGAGTTGGACTATAAAGAAAGCTGCTGCTGCTGCTGCTGCTGCTAAGTCGCTTCAGTCGTGTCCGACTCTGTGCGACCCCATGGACTGCAGCCTATCAGGCTTCTCCGTCCATGGGATTCTCCAGGCAAGAATACTGGAGTGGGTTGCCATTTCCTTCTCCAATGCATGAAAGTGGAAAGTGAAAGTGAAGTTGCTCAGTCGTGTCTGACTCTTAGCGACCCCATGGACTGCAGCCTACCAGGCTCCTCCATCCATGGGATTTTCCAGGCAACAGTACTGGAGTGGGGTGCCATTGCCTTCTCCATAAAGAAAGCTGAGCTCCAAAGAATTGATGCTTTTGAACTGTGGTGTTTGAGAAGACTCCTGAGAGTCCATTGGACTGCAAAGAGATCCAACTAGTCCACCCTAAACGAAATCAGTCCTGAATATTCATTGGAAGGACTGATGCTGAAGCTGAAACTCTAATCCTTTGGCCACCTGATGTGAAGAACTGACTCACTTGAAAAGACCCTGATGCTGGATAATATTGAAGGTGGGAGGAGAAGGGGATGACAGAGGATGAGATGGTTGGATGGCATCACCGACTCAATGAACATGAGTTTGAGTAAGCTCCAGGAGTTGGTGATGGACAGGGAAGCCTGGCATACTACGGTCCATGGGGTGACAAAGAGTCGGACACAACTGAGTGACTGAACTGAACTGAACTGAACCAGTGCAAAGCCAACCTGTACCCAAACACATCAGGCTTCCCGTGGCCACTGGAACCACTGTGCTGCCCAACACCTATCACCTTCCAACAGCCCTTTCCTGGAAATCAGAACCAAGAAATCTCCCAACACAAAGGATCACTAATTCCATTTGATAAACTTCTGCTGGGCCTCTGCACTAAGGCCTGAGGGAGGAAGGGCAGATCTGAACAGCGCCTGCCCTCAGGGAACTGAGAGCCCAGGGGCTAAGGACAAGGGCCTGAGCAAGCTCAAGGGTGGAGCCAGAGCAGAGGACAGGACTGGGGTGCAGACTGACTCAGAAACCAGATGAGTCTGCACAGCTCCACACAGCTCCCCTTCCAGGCCCTGCAAGCAGGGCTCCTCAGGGAAGGCCAGGTTGCCTACAGACTGTTACAGCAGAGAAACCAAACCCAGCAGCCCAGGCTCCAGGCCCCCAGGGGCAGTACAACCCTACTCCAGCCCATCCTCAGGCTCACAGATGAGGGAGGGTACAATGAAGTGTGGGAGCCTTCCCTCAGCCATGCCCGTCCTCTCTGTCCTCCCCCTTAGCCCAATCCATCGAATGTCTGTTGCTGCGGTTCAGTTGCTAAGTCGTGTCCAACTCTTTGAGACACCATGAACTGCAGCATGCCAGGCTCCCCTGTCCTTTACTACTTCCCAGAGTTTGCTCAAACTGATGCCCACTGAGTCGGTGATGCCATCTGACCATCTCATCCTCTGTTGCCCCCTTCTTCTCCTGCCTTCAATCTTTCCCAACATCAGGGTCTCTTCCAATGAGTTGGCTCTTTGCATCAGGTGGCCAAAGTATTGGAGCTTCAGCTTCAGCATCAGTCTTTCCAATGAATATTCAGGGTTGATTTCCTTTAGGATTAACTGGTTGGATCTCCTTGCTGTCCAAGGGACTCTCAAGAGTCTTCTCCAGCACCACAGTTTGAAAGCATCAAAGTCCTCAGTGCTCAGCCTTCTTTATGGTCCAACTTGAACATTTGAGGCTCCTGAAATCACCTTGTCCAACCTTTTCATTAGGTAGCCAGAACAGTCTTGCCCGGAGATGGAAGGTGACTTGTCCTGGGCCAACGGTAGCAAGGCAGGTCAAGCCAGAGATAGAGCCCAGAACTATGCCCAAACTCCAGCTCCTTTCCTGTGCTCAGAACTGGTTTTCCAACACTCTTCTGTGCACCACTGCCTCTGCCAATGAAACCCTGGGGTCCAGGAGCAGAGAGAGCCATCAGACACATGACAAGGCTTTTCCTTTGCTTAGAAGCCAAGAGGAAGCCCAAAAGAGGGCAGGCTCCAAGAATGTCTCCAAGTGTAGAGAAATGAGCCACTGGGAGGAGAGGAAGTCAGGCTGAATCCCTAGGGCCTTCAGCGGGTTTAGGTATCAGCTCATCAAGCCCCTCACAAGCCCCCAAATCTCTGGTCTTGTCAATATTCCTACCTTCTCCCCTGGCTCAGAGTGTGGACTGTTAGTGTGCAGGAAGTTCAGGCTAGAGGACCTGAAGTCATCCTCATCGGGTGTTCAGGAGAACTGGAAAAGGCCTGGCCCCAGTTCCCATGGGGCTGCAGGTGGGCACCAACTCTGTCTACAAAGGGTGGTGGCCCCGGGCACCCAGAGAGCCTGCAGAAGCACAGCAGGGAGCAGGATCCCAGAGGTGAATGGAGGCCAAACAGGCCCCGCATGGCAGAAATACTTGATGAGAGCGAGCTTCCAAAAGTGCAGGCAGGGATGGCAACAAACCCAAATTCTGCTGGGCACAGGACCTGGGGGTTTCAGGCTCATTGGACACCATGGGGATAAAGGTATGCTGCTGCTGCTGCTGCTGTTACGTCACTTCAGTCGTGTGACCCCATAGACGGCAGCCCACCAGGCTCCTCCGTCCCTGAGATTCTCCAGGCAAGAACACTGGAGTGGGTTGCCATTTCCTTCTCCAATGCATGAAAGTGAAAAGTGAAAGGGAAGTCCCTCAGTCGTGTCTGACTCTGTGACCCCATGGACTGCAGCCCACCAGGCTCCCCTGTCCATGAGATTTTCCAGGCAAGAGTACTGGAGTGGGTTGCCATTGTCTTCTCCGGGGATAAAGGTATGGAAGCTGGCTAAAGAAATTCCATCCACTGTGAATATTCTCACTGTTATGACTTTGTAATAATCAAGGCAGGCTAAACATTTGCTATATTAAGACCATGCATGTGTCCCCAGACCTAGTTCTTTGCCTAGGTCTGGTTTTATAAATGCTGGTGATAAACCAAGTCTGATTTACATGACGCATCTTGTGTGGGAAATGTCTGTGACTCTAGGTATCTGATCAACCTTGAGAAATGGTAGCACAGCTAGTGTGATAACTTTTGAAGATAACCATTGCTATTTTGATGATTACCAGATGACATTAAATGAGTTATTAAAAAAAAAAAATTCCGTCCGGCAGACCTTACTAAGTAGAGGGCTACAGGAAGATGAGCTCTGACTCTCAGGACACCATCAGGAAGAGACCTACCCAGAAAAGGAAGGAAGAAGATGGAGGTTGCAGACCACAGCTGGATGCAGGGTTCAGCAAGACTGTGTCCTAAAAGGAACTCATGCCACCCAGGGGTCTGTAGAGAATACAGATCTGAGGGACTTGTCTGGCTAGCGTGGAGCAGCAGTCACCTCCAAACTCTATTCACCTCTAAATCAATTCCCCACTTAAGAACTGCCATGTGTTGAAAGCCACAGGAAGGAGGATGATAACAGGACAAACTCACGAGGAGGTTGGGGCTGCGTGGAGCCAGTTGCTAACACTCAGAGGGGTTGTGTTATCAATTTCACTCCCTGCCCTCCAAGGGAGATATGGTAGCTGCAGTGGCACTGAGGAACTGGAGCCACCCAGCTCTCAGGACGTGGCCCTGCAGAATTTCAAACGTCTTGTTTTAAGGAGGGAGACTCTTGAGTTCCATTTGGAAAAGGCGGCCCTGGTGTTTAATGGTACCACGCCTGAGTGACTGAGCATGCACGCGTGCACGCTGGCAGAACAACAGTGAGCAGAGGGCTGCTGTGGTGGAATAAAAATTTTGATGGGTCAATCCAACCCCATTCATCTGACTCTCTGCTTCCTGTGAAATTTGACATTAATGTGGCTTCCCAAGCTGATTTTCCTTCCAGCAGCAGATTGCGCTGCCAGCATAAGTCTGCTAGCATCTTGACTGCAACCTCTGTGAGAGACTCTCAGAAAAAACCACCTGGCTAAGCCGTCCCCAGACTCCTGACACACAGAAACAGTGAGATTAAAAATGTTGGTTTTTAAGCCAACACTTAGTGGAACCATTTGTTATGACACAGTAGATAACTAATACATACTCACGTTGCCTCCACAGTTGGATGACATAAATTTGATCTCAATTCTCAAGCAATTTTTCAATTTTAAAAATTGTTAAGAAAATACACTTCTAAGATAAATCACTATAGTATGACTGAGGATAAAGAAGACTTCCAGTTTTTGAGGTCCTTGATTTTCTTAATAAAGAATTTTGATAGATTTAAACCATACTCACCATCACCAAACTGCACAATCTGGAAATGTCCCATGTTAATCCAAGGACTCTTGAGAGTCCCTGGGACAGCAAGGAGATCAAACCAGCCAATCCTAAAGGAAATCAACCCTGAATATTTACTGGAAGGACTGATGCAGAAGCTGAAGCTGAAACTCCAATACTTTGGCCACCTGATATGAAGAGTTTACTCAATGGAAAAGACCCTGATGCTGGGAAAGACTGAAGGCAGGAGGAGAATTGGGTGGCAGAGGATGAGATGGTTAGACAGCATCACTGCCTCAATGAACATAAATTTGAGCAAACTGGGAGGTGGTAAAGGACAGGGAAGAGTCAGACGTGACTTGGCAACTGAACAGCAACAACACCACAGCTAAACAGTTCCACACAGGACTGCAGCTCAACTCAGTCTCAGTCCCTAACACTGAATTAAGGTTATTCCAGATTGCTAGTGACCTCAAGCACCTGTCAGAAGCAAATAAAGATCATTTTAAAGGAAGAGATCATTCCAGGTCTGTATTACGAAGGAAAAAAAACAAGCCTGTGCCTGCCCTTTATAATAGACACTGCATCTAAAGTGTAAAGAAACAGAAAGATTTAAAGAAACATGATGGAAAGAGATATGCAATTATTAACCAAAAGAAGACCCGCTATCTATGTCAATGTCAGGAAAAGTAGACTTTATCTCCACTAAAATAAAGAGAAGACTTCAAACAATAAAAGATCATAATAATAAGCGTTTCAACTCATCAGAAAGATAATAATTCTAAATTTTTATGCTCTTACCATTGCTTCAAAATACATAAAGGAGAAAATGAAAGAACTAAAATGAGAAATTGATAAATTTACAGTCATAACAGGAATTTTAACCCACTTCTACTTAGTAACTGATGGGGAAAAAAATCAGCAAAGACAGAATATGTGAACAACAAAAGTAGCGAACTTGACCTAAACCTGACGTATACAAAGAACCCTACACCCATCTACTACAGATCTTTTCAAGCACAAACAGAACATTTATAAAAACTGACATTATGCTGGGCCATCAAAGGACTGAAAGAATCCAAAATACATTGGACAAAAAATGACTAAAATCCCCAATACATAGAAATTAAGAAATACACTTCCAAATAACCAATGAATTCAACAAGAAATTACTTGAAAATTAGAAAATATTTTGAACTGAATGATAAAGGAAAAAAAAAACTACACATCAAATATAAGGCTTCTTGATTCTGGCAATCATGTTTGCTTCATGATAAACCACTGAACCGCACATCATTTGGAGAGACACTTTCTGTCTGTGTGCTATGTTTCATAATAAAGAGTTTCATTTTGTTTTGTTTAAAAAAAAGGAACATAGAGGGCTTCCCTGGTGGTCTAGAGGTTAAGGTTCTGTGCTTCCACTGCAGGGGGCAAGGGTTTGACCCCTGGTCAGGGAACTAAGATCCCACAGGCCATGTGTGGCATGGCAAAAAAAGAAAGAAAAAGAACATAAAAAGCAGAATTGGGAAAGAGAACAAAGGGCTGTTGACAGGCCAGAAACTCTGAGTTTCTGAAGGCTCCCAAGCAAATGGTCTCCAGCTGACAGGAAGGCCAATAAAGGCTGAGAACCCTGACCAGCAAATGACAAGCTCCTGAGACATGGTTAACGGGTTTCCCAGCCAAGCCCAGGGACTACTGCGGGCTCAGGGCAGCAGGGTGAGCCAGGGGCAGCTGGCAGGGCCATGTTGCGGGCCTCCAGTTCAGGGCCTGACTTCTCACTGCCCAACACATCATCCTCCTGGCATCTGTTCCCAAGCTTCATTCTCACTATGGAAATGGACTTTTTATCTCTGTAGCTTCTAATATGAGGCCGAGAAAGGAGAGGGACAAGTCCCAGCTAACATGGTACTAGCACAACAAACAGAAAAACAAAGCAGATGCCCAGTAGATTAATGACAAAACAGAAAAACAAAGCAGATGCCCAGTAGATTAATGACAAAACAGAAAAACAAAGCAGATGCCCAGTAGATTAATGACATTCCTTAGTCTACTCTGCCTTCAGAACCACATCTTTCTCACTTTGTCCCTCTGGCGAACCAAAGATTCCGGTCACTTCCTCTAGAGCTGACACGCAAAGCCACTACCCGCAGCTTTTATCCTGCAGGTTCATTTGGGGATAATAGTCCTAAAGAGAGGTGGGCTGTGTCTTGTGTCACCCAGTGTTCACAGTTCCCTGCAGCCCTCAAAACACGTCCAGACTGCCTATCAGCTCCTGGCTCAGACACCCTGGAGGAAAGGCAACCTGTTCTCTTCCATGACCACTCACCACATTCAGCTCCTGGACCGAATCCCAGGTAGGTTAATTATCTGTTGCCTCAGGCCAGCTAATAAGTTGGTATCCTTTCAAGAAGATACTCTTTAGATATTTATCAAACCTTTTTATGAACTTGGGTTTATATTTTCTATATAAAATATTGTGCCTAAAATTCACGTAGAAACTCAGGAAATCCAAGATAGTCAAATAATCTTGAAAAAGAAGAAAAAAGTTGAAAGATTCACACTTGCCAATTTCAAAACTTACTACAAAGCAACAGTAGTCAAGATAGTGTGATACTGGCACAAGAATTTTGTTGTTCACTCACTAAATCTTGTTGGACCGTGCAACCCCATGGACTACAGCACACCAGGCTCCTCTGTCCTTCACTGTCTCCTGGAGTTTGCTCAAATTCATGTCAATTGAGTCAGTGATGCTATCTAACCATATCATCCTCTGTTGCTCCTTTCTCCTTTTGCCTTCAATCTTTCCCAGCATCCTTCCAATGAATAGACAGACAGATCAATAGAAAAGAATTAAAAGTCTGAAAAGAAACTCATGTATGTATGGTCAATTAATTTTCAACATAGGTGCCAAGATCATCCAATGACAATATAATGGCATTTTCAGCAAATGATCCCAAGACAACTGGAAACCATATACACACGAATTAAGTTGGATCCTTTCCTCACACCATATACAAAAATTAACTCAAAATCTTCTTTAAAAAATACTTTTTAAACTCAAACTCAAAGACCAAAATCTAAGAGTCAAAACTATAAGACTTTTAGAAGATAACAGAGTTAAATCTCTGTGATCTTGGATATGACAGTAGATGCTGAGATTTGACACCAAAAGTACAAGCAACAAAATGTAAAATGGATTAACTGGACTTCATTAAATGAAAAACATTTGTGCTTCAAAGAAAACTAGCAAGAAAGTGGGTCAAAAAACCCACAGATTGAAAAAAAAAAATTTGTAAATAATTTATGATAAGGGACTAGTATCTAGCATGTACAAAGAACTCTTGGTGGTAGTAGTTTAAATCATTCAAGTCATGTCTGACTCTTTGTGACCCCACAGACTGTAATCTGCCAGGCTCCTCTGTCCCTGGGATTTTCTAGGCAAGAATACTGGAGTGAGTTGCCATTTCCTTCTCTAGGGGATCTTTTTGACCCAGAGATTGAACCCACATCTCCTGTTTGGCAGGCAGACTCTTTACCACTGAGCCCTTGTAACTTAATAAAAAACAAATAGTCCTAGAATCAGGGCTTCCCTCATAGCTCAGTTGGTAAAGAATCCGCCTACAATGCAGGAGACCCCAGTTGGATTCTTGGGTCCGGAAGATCCACTGGAGAAGGGATAGGCTACCCACTCCAGTATTCATGGGCTTTCCTTGTGGCTCAGCTGGTAAAGAATTTGCCTGCAATGAGGGAGACCTGGGTTTGATCCCTGTGTTGGGAAGATCCCGTGGAAAAGGGAAAGGCTACGCACTCCAGTATTCTGGCCTGGAGAATTCCAAGGACTGTATAGTCCATGGGGTCACAAAGAGTTGGACACAACTGAGTGACTTTCACTTTCAGTCCTGAAATTGGCTATTTAAGTTAATTTTAAATTAAATGGGCAAATAATCTGAATAAACTTTTGCAAATATATAATTAGCCCATAAGCATATGAAAGATGCTCAATGGCACTGGTCATCAGAGAAATGCAAGTCAAAACCTTAATGAGATACCACTTCATATCTACTAGGATGGCTAGAACCAAAAAGTCAGACAATAACAAGTGTTGGTGAGATTGTGGAGAAATCAAAAACCTCAGCTTTGCCGATGGAAATGTAAAATGGTACAACCACTCTGGAAGAGAGTTTGATAGCTTCTCAAACAGTTAAACACAGAGTTGTCATTTGACCTAGCAATTCTTGCTGTTGTTGTTGTTCAGTCAACCAGTCATGTCCAACTCTTTGCAACCCCATGGACTGCAGCACACCATGCCTCCCTGTCCCTCACCATCTCCCAGAGTTTGCCCAAATTCATGTTCATTGCATTGGTGATGCTGTCCAGCCATCTCATCCTTTGACACCCTCTTCTCCTCCCCTCGATCTTTTCCAGCATCAAGGACTTTTCCAATGAGTCATCTGTTCACATTAGGTGACCAAAATACTGGAGCTAAAGCTAAAGCTTCAGCCCTTCCAGTGAATATTCAGAGTTGATCTCCCTTAAGATTGATTGACTTGTTTGATCACCTTGCTGTCCAAGGGACTCTCAGGAGTCTTCTCCAGCACCACAGTTCGAAGGCATCAATTCTTTGGCATTCTGCCTTCTTTATGGTCCAGCTCTCACAACCATATGTGACCACTGGGAAGAGCATAGCCTTGACTATATGGGCCTTTGTCGGCAGAGTAATGTCTCTGATTCTCAACACACTCTCTAGGTTTGTCATCGCTTTCCTGCCAAGAAGCAATCGTCTTCTGATTTCATGGCTGCAGTCATCATCCACAGTGCTTTTGGAGCCCAAGAAGAAGAAATCTGTCATTGTTTTCACCTTTTCCCCTTTTTTTTGCCATGAAGTAATGGAGCTAGATGCCATGATCCTAGTTTTTTTTAATATTTAGCCTTAAGGCAGCTCTTTCACTCTCCTCCTTCACCCTCATCAAGAGGTTCTTTAGTTCCTCTTCGCTTTCTGCCATTAGAGTGGTATCATCCACATATCTGAGGTTGTTGATGTTTCTCCCACCTATCTTGATTCCAGCTTGTAACTCATCCAGCCCAGCATTTCTCATGATGAGCTCAGCATATCGGTTAAATAAACAGGGTGACGGCAGACATTCTAGTCATATTCCTTTCTCAATCTTGAACCAATCAGTTGTTCCATACAAGGTTTCAGACAACTGCTGCTTCTTGACCTGCATACAGTTTTCTCGGGTAAGATGGTCTGGTATTCCCATCTCTCTAAGAGCTTTCCACAGCTTGTCACGATCTACAAGGTCAAAGGCTTTAGTGTAGTCGATGAAACAGAGATAGATATTTTTCTGAAATTCCTTTGCTTTTCCCATAATCCAGTGAATGTTGGCAATTTGATCTCTAGTTCAGCTTGGACATCTACAGCTCTTGGTTTGCATACAGTTGAAGCCTAGCATGCAAGATTTTAAGCATGACCTTAGCACGGGAGATGAGTACAATTGTCTGCTGGTTAGAACATTCTTTGGTACCACCCTTCTTGGGAATTGGATTGACCTTTTCCAGTACTGTGGCCACTGCTGGGTCTTCTTCCAGATTTGCTGACATAATGAATGCAAAACCTTTATTTATGCCCTTTAGGGACATAAATAGTTCTGCTGGAATTTCACCGCAACCACTAGATTTATGGGAAGTTCCCCTGGAGAAGGAAATGGCAACCCACTCAAGTATTCTTGCCTGGAGAAACCCAAGGACAGAGGAACCTGGCAAGCTACAGTCCATGGGATTGCAAGAGTCTCACACGACTTAGCACTATCTTTACTAGCTTTATTAACAGCTGCTTCTTAAGGTCCACTTGACTTCACACTCTAGAATGTCTGGCTCTAGGTGACTAACCACACCATTGTAGTAATCTGGTTCATTAAGATCTTTTTTTATACAGTTCTTCCATGTATTCTTTCCATCTCTTCTTAATCTCTTCAGAACCTACTAGGTGCCTTTTTTATCCTTTATCCTTTATTGTGACCATTTTGGGGCAGAAAGCTCCCTTGATGTTTCCAATTTTCCTGAAGAGATCTCTAATCTTTCCCCTTTTGGTGTTTTCTTCTATTATTAAACATTATTCACTGAAGAAGGCCTTCTCGTCCCTTCTAGTAATTCTATCCCAAGGTATATATGCAAGAGAATTGAAAATATTTGTCCACACAAAAAATTGTGTATGAATGTTTGTAGCAGAGCAGTATTCATAATAGACAAAAGACAGAAGCAATCTCCATTAGTGAGTGCATAAACAAAATGTGGTATATCCATACAATGGAATATTACCAGCCATAAAAAATCAGTGAAGTGTTGATACATGCTACAACATGGATGAACCTTGAAAACAGTATGCTAAGTGAAAGAAGCCAGTCACAAAAGACCACACGTTACATGATTCCATTTACATGAAATATCCCAAATAAGCAAATCTATAGAGACAGAAAGTAAATTAGTGATTGCTTAGAGTTGAGGGACAGAGGGGACTGGAAACTGGGGAGTAATAAATTAGGGCTTCCTTGGTGGCTCAGACAGTAAAGAATCCACCTACAATGCGGGAGACCTGGGTTCCATCCCTGGGTTGGGAAGATCCCCCGGAGAAGGGAACGGCTACCCACTCCAGTATTCTGGCCTGGAGAATTCCATGGACAGAGGAGCCTGGCAGACTACAGTCCATGGGATCACAAAGAGTTGGTCACAACTGAGTAACTTTCACTTTCAAACTAACAGGTATAGTGTTTCTTTCTGAAGTGATAAAAATGGTCTGAAATTGACTGTGGTGATGGTTACACAACTCTGTGAATATGCTGAAAACCACTTAATTGTATACTTTAAATGAATGAATTGTACATATGTGAATTATATCTCAATAAAGCTATTTTTTTAAAGCCAGCAAATATACTAATAAAATTAAAATATATAATCCTGAAGGAAAAAAAACTTATGTGCACCAGTAATGGCTTCTTCAAATTATACCATTTCTCATAGGCAAAAATCCCTCTGGAGTTGTTAGGTTCAAACTCTAGCTTACTTACTCCTCTCCCCTGAAGCCAGGCCATCTCCCACAGGCAACGTAAAGTATGGCCAATTAACATTACTTGAAGGTGCCCTTAGTGGGAGACAAAGGTTTGTACTCATGCACACAAACACACACACACAAATGCATAAACCACAACATATTCCATACAGCATTCTCCCTGAAAGGAATTCTGGAAATTTACCTCCCTTTAACTGTTTGTGCTCAGGAAAACTACCAGCTAGGCAGTAGCTTCATCTGGTTCCACCCTGGCAAAGCCCACAGCTGAAGGCCAGGAGCTACCTGCCATGCTGGGGAAAAGCCAGGAAATTGAGGAAAGCTTAGCAAAGACCTTCATTTTAAGGGAGTCCACGGTGGCTATCAAAACTGACTCTGAATCTATAGCTTCCAAACTCGGCTGATTATCAAAATACTACTTCTATGACTTCTTGACTCTACACCAAACCTGTTAAACCAGGATCTTCAGGAGAAGATTCTAGGAATCTGTAGGTTTTTTTGCTTTTGTTTTTCACTATTTATTTATTTATTTGGCTGCACCAGGTATTAATTGCAGCATTCAGGATCTTTGTTGCAGCCTGTGAGATATTTTTGTTTGTTTTTTTCATTGCAGTACGTGAGATCTAGTTCCCTGACCAGCGATCACACCTGGGGCTGGCACAACAGCAGCATGAAATCTTAGCCACTGGACCACCAGGGAAGTCCCCAGGAATCTGTATATTTAATAGGCTCTCCAGGTGCTTTTAATTATTGGCCACGTTTGATAACCTCTGATAAGACTCCTCATTCACAAGCAGACAAGCAAAGGTCATCAGTGCACAAAGAAAACCAGCAGCCTGCAAGAGGGCTGATTTTGTCAAGGAAACGGAGTTAATGCAGGAAACCAGAGGAAACTCTTCCAGTGTCTGTCCTCGGAGAGAGTTGAGAGGAGGCTACACACACGGAGCAAGAGGCTCCCCACCCCACCAGGCTCCTGCCCGCCTGCTGCACACTCAGGGCACAGTCGCAGGTTCACACAGCAACCTTCCCTGATACCCACCCAACCCAGCCCGGAGGTGTGGCTGGGCAGGGCGTCCACTCCCTGCTGGGCTGGACTCTCCCCAGTTTCCCAGATCTGGCAAGGAGATTACTTCAACGGAGGAATACAGGCTGATACAAGGAAATAGTCCCACCACACTAGTGAGGAAATGAAATGAGTTACAAAGCTGTACATACAATAGGATCTCAATTTTGTTAAAGTCAGGCAGGCACACACACACAGAAATAAGTCTGGAAGGATATAAACCATGTTAACAATGGCTTTCTCTGGGGAGTCAGATTACAGGGGATTTTCACTTTCTTCTTCTCACTGTGTTCAACAATTAATACATCTTACCGTGAAACATATTTTTTACTTTTTAATCAGGACACAGCTAAGGTACCAAGGCCTCTGCCACCACACCGCTCTGCCACTCTTTCCTGGCCACCCCAGCCCTACCAACTCAGATCATCCCAGAAGCCTCCCTGTCTGGTACAGCCCCACATCCCCATGGGGTTCACGAGAATTGCCTCTAACAGTTGGGAGGCTTAAATGAGATGACACAGGGAAATCACTTGGCATGTGGCATGGCGAAAGATAAACATGCAACAAACGGTGGCAAGTTAATTCCTCTTATTGTTACCCTCTACCAACTGGACCCGTGAATTCCAAGATGCCAGATCACAGGTCATTTCTAGGGGCCGAGCCACTGCTTTTCCGTCACTCCTGCCCCCAGAGAAGAGGCAGGTTGTGAACACCCAAGTGTACTGATAGAGGTAAGCCTCTGAATAGGAGAGCCAGAACCCCAGGGAGGGTGTAACTCCTTCGGTGCTCTGTCTTTGAAATGTGGGCAAAGTCCACTTACGTTGCAATAACTACTTCATCCTTCATAAAGAAAATTGTATAAAAGTTGTTTTGTACATGTACATGTATGGCTGAATCCCCTCACTGTTCACTCGAAACTCCCACAACATTGTTAATCAGCTATAACCCAATACAAAATGTTTTTGGTGTTAAAAAAATCTGTTTTGAAGTGTTTTTTTTTTTTTTTTAATGTTCTAGACATGGCGTCTCAAAAGGCTTGCGCTTAGGCACCAACTGGCTCATTGGGAGACCTTCGTCTCTATATCTCAAGTCTTCAGGAAGGAGATATAACTCCCTCCCCACAGAGTTGCAGAACCAGTGAGGAGACAAGGGCTGCGAAGGGCTGCATCCTAGGCCAGGGCTAATTATCCTCATTCTGGGGACTCGGGAGGCCGGCTTTGCCCAGACCATTGGGAAGGTTGCTGCCCCACTGTTACTGGGGGAACTCAGCTGTGCTGTCTAGGGGTTTGGAAGCAGGTGCCTACTGCCCACTTCTTTCTACCTCCAGTCCCCAGGGCAGCCCTGTGAACCTTCAGAGACCCAGGTAACTCCTGGAGGAGAGAATCCTTCCACCCCTGCTGAGGGTCAGGTGTCCACGGGAGCCACCACACTGCCACGCCCAAGGTGAGCCCACAGGAAGCCAAGGCCCCCTGGGCTGACCTGGCACCTGTCTTGTCCTTGAGCCAAAGGAAAGAGGATCCAGATCTCAAGATGTAGTAACAAGACCTTGATTTAACCCTGAGCAGCTTGCTAATAGGAAACTCAGCAGTGGCAGACCGAATCTCTCAAGTATTAACTGGGCATGATTATTCCAGCCAAGAGAGCCAGCAGCAACTACACTTGACACCAATGGCCAAGCAGCAGGTGGGGTCCAGAGGCTTGCTCGGCCTGAGCCTGTGCCCTGAGCCCCTCCTGGATGACCACGGGAGTCAGGTGCTCCCGGCCTCACCTACCCCCGAGGGAGCTGCCCTCTCTGGGCATGCAGGCAGAGCGAAGCCACCCCGGGCGGCGCACTTACCAAAGGTGGTGAGATAGAAGGACAAGCCCGGCTGGGCGCGCCGGCTCCCGAGGGAGACGCGGTGCAGGGAGCGCTCCATGGCCGCGGCTCCGCTCCGGCCGGGCCAGGGCGAGGGCGCCTGTAACTCGAGGCGTCTGTGTTGCTCCCAGTAACCGAGGCAGCAGGTTCACCCGCCCCCGCGCCAGTGTCTCCGCCGCCAGGCGGGAGGCCGGCTGCAGCGCATGTTTGAACCGGCGGCGCGCCGGGTTCTGATTGGCCCGCGCGGGTTTGAATGGGGAGATTTCCACCTGACCGAGCCGCCGCGGGCAGGGGGGAAGGAGGCGACCGCGGGCCCTCTGCAACAGCAGCACGGCGGCCGGGACAGGCCAGGGACCGCGATCCTCCCGGTGGAGCCGTGGACGGGCGACCCTACCGGGGATCGGGGCTCTAGGCCCCGGGCTGGGCTGCAAGTACCAACTCTATGCCGGGCCTGGGACTCCTGACTTGCCCACGCCTGGCACCCTCAGGCCAGCAATTAGCCAGATTCAACATGCTTTGAAGTTCAGACCAGTAATCACCCTCCCTAAGCAAGGACAGAGGAGCACCTCCTGGCCCAATGCAGTGGGAGTTGGGAAAATGTTCTGCATGCTTGGACCCCTGACCCCCACCACCACCGCCACCAGCAGCAGCCAGGCTGCAGGCCCCTTCCCTGACCTCGGCCCCTCCATCTCTTTCTTGAGCCTTCTGTTGGGTGGGAGCAGCCTGGCACACAGGTCCAGACCAGAGCAGCTTCCTCCAGCCAGCCTCATGGCCCACCATCTGCAGCCTGGTGCCAGGGGACAGGGGGACAGGCCCCTAGCACCTGAGAGGAAGAAAAGCACACTATAGTGCGTGGAGGGGTGTGGATGTGCTCAGCAGTATCCGACTCTTCGGGACACCAAGAACTAGCCTGCCAGGCTCCTCTGTCTATGAGATTTTTCCAGGCCAGAATACTGGAGTGAGTTGCCATTTTCTACTCTAGGGAATCTTCCTGACTTAGGGATCGAACCCCCGCCTCCTGCATTGGCAGGCGGATTCTTTACCACTGCGAAGCCCACGTGGAGGGATAGTGATAGTGAAGTGAAGTCGCTCAGTCGTGTCCAACTCTTTGCGACCCCATGGACAGTAAGTAGCCAACCAAGCTCCTCCGTCCATGGGATTTTCCAGGCAAGAATACTGGAGTGGGTTGCCATTTCCTTCTCCAGGGGATCTTCCTGACCCAGGGATCGAACCCGGGTCTCCTGCATTGTAGGCAGACACTTCACTGTCTGAGCCACCAGGGAAGCCCTTCCAATCTCCTGAGTGGTGGGAGGAAGCAGAGCTGGAAGGAGGGACAGCCCCTGTGCTCTTTTGTCAGCAAACATTCATGGGATGCCTCTGGGAGCAGTTTCACACCAAGACATCTGCTCTGCAACCCTCTGACTGTTGCTGCTGAGGGAGAGAAAGCTGCTGGTCTTATGTAAATCTAAAAATGGGGAGTGTTGGAAGTTGCCAAATGGATATTTGTGACTCATTGAGCCACTCAAGACAAGATGAGGGGATCCAAGAGAGAAAGTGGAGAATAAAGCTTTTTGTATTGAGGACCTAGTGCCAGTGGCTGAGCTGTGCAATTTACAGCCATCTTCTCGGTTAATCTTTACCAGTAACTCTAGGAAGTTTTAGCTCCAATTCACCAGGGATAAATCTGAATCTCACACAGAGAGAACAGGTGACTTGTCCAGGGCTGGCAGAGCTGAAAGTTGAGCCCAGGCCTGTCTGCCCCAAGGACCACCCTCCTTCTGTTCTTCCTTGGCCTCCATGCCTGCCCCATGGCCAATGGCAAGTGAAGGTCACAGACCTGCCTTCTTGAGGCAGGCAAGGAAACTAGAGGCCACAGGGCCAACTGGCCACCAGCGGGGAGGAGAAACTGGAGAAGAGCCCAGAAATCTACAAACTAGTGGTCAACTGCAAATGACTCACGTAACGGCCAGCAGATCGTTTGAATCCTGGCACATGGTAAAGCCCTTTCTCCTCTTTCTCCACACCCACTTGTTGAGCACTGCCCATAGCAGGGACAAGCCTGCTTCCCTGGCCCCAGCCCAATAGTAGACAGACTTACCTGCACCCTGGACTTGAGTGGACCTGATCCTTCTCCTGGCTGGGGAAGTCTGAGTCCAGGCATCCTTTCTGGCCAGGGAGGTATCCTGGCTCTGCCACTCCATGCAGCCAGGGAAAATAGGCAAGTTTAGGCTCAAGCCATAGAATGCAGACAGGACACTGAGGCTGAAAGTGCTGAAGACCTGTGGAAGCAAGATGGGAGCATGACATGCCTGAGGATGCCCCCGAGAGAGGGGTTCACCCCAGTAGCAATTAGAAAGTATGGTATTCCAGAGCCTGGGGAAAGGGAAGTCCATGAAGGGAAAAGTGACGAGCCCAGGTGACAGTGGCCCCTTCAAAGCTCTGCCAGGGATCACTTGCACTAGGGAAGACCACCTTGAACTCAGGAAGCTGTGAGCAACCGGCAGATGCACATTCTATTCTGGTCCATTGACCGGTTTGTCTTCTTTCTACATTATTTTAGGACTATTTAACATCTGTTAAGTCCTGCATGCATGCATGCGTGCTAAGTCGCTTCAGTTGTGTCCAACTCTACAAGACCCTACGGACTGTAGCCCACCAGGCTCTTCTATCCGTGGGGATTCTCCAGGCAAGAATACTAGAGTGGGTTGCCATGCCCTCCTCCAGGGGATCTTCCCGACCCTGGATCAACCCACATCTCATGTCTCCTGCATTGGCAGGTGGGTTCTTTACCACTAGCACCACCTGGAAAGCCCAGTAAGTCCTAGCCCCTCTATTATTATTTCTCCAGATTGTTTTGGATATCAGACCAGGTGATATCTTAGAGGTACTACGGTACAGCCAGCAGGAGGGCTGGGCAGACTTACATTATCCGTATGTGGCCTGGGGGAGAAAAGACTGAGGCCCACACGGGGCCCTTCACCCCCACTGGGGTCAAGGTCCCGCTGCCTCGCAGGTTCCCTCATGACTCCTTCTGCCGCGTCAGCAGCTAACCTGTTCAGCTGGGAGACCCCAGTGCCACTCCGATACTAATCTAACTCCTGTGGTGGCACCACCTCCACCACCCTCACCACCAAACGTTAGATCCCTTTCTTTAGTAGAGCAATGAAGCTTCCTTCTCTTAAAGGGGAAGTTGCTCTTTTCTCAGGAAGGGGGAGGACAGAAGTGAGCGGAGCCTGGGCAGCGGCACTGCAAGACACACTGGCCCTTTAACCCACACTGCCGGCGACAGGGGACATCCAGAAAGGGTCGCTGTTTATGGCCCTGCTTTCTCCCAAAAGGCAAGGGAGTGTGAGAACCAGGCCTGGCTTTGGGACATGCCCTGAACACTCTAGCTCCCCCTGGCCATGGGTCTCAGTATCCCTCTTAAACTTACACACACTCCACACATACGTAGACAAACTACACACACAGTGTAAACACTGCACACACACACCTGCACACACACCTACCACAACACTTCTGATGTACATTCACAAATACACCAGATATACAAATGTACCATATAGATACACACACCCCACACACGAATCAACACACCACATACACACCTCACACATATATATAAACACATCTCTGGACATACATAGGTGCACAGCCACATGCTACACACACACACACACACACACACACACACAAAACCCACTTAAATGTCCTATACATATACACCACATCCACATGCAAAGATTGATTATAGATATTTTCTTAAGACCGACTCTGTTTCTAGAAGAGTAAGGACTTCTAGTGTTTGGATGGAAGGGACTAGAGAGATTTATTTGGGTGCATTTTGACATTAGCTATCAAAGAAACCTAGTGCCTTTAAGATATCATCTGACCTGATATTCAAAGCAATTTTGAAAAATAATAATAAAGGGGACAAAGACTACCAGATGTTAAATAGTCTTAAAACAATATAGAAAGAAGACAGATCAATAGAATAGAGTAAAAGTTCAGGGAAAACATGATTTGATTTAGAAAATAAGAACAATTTTCTTTAAAGACATTTTAAAAAGTTAAAAGTGGAACAGCTAATGCAGATGAAATTCTAAAAGAAAATAATAAGCTTAAAGTTGAAACTCATCTTTAGAAAATAGACTTCAACAATAAAACCATGGCCTGGTTCTTTTCAAAGAACAGAATTCTGGCAAAACAAAGAAAGCTATAAAGAAGCAAGTTTAGGAAAGAGAGAGATAGCCAAGATACAAAAGTAATTCTTTAAATTATGAGAGAAAACCATTGCAACCTTATTTGTAAATGTGAAAATCTGGGGGGGGGGGGGGCTGATGCTTTTCTAGAAAGTATTAATTGTTAAAATTGATACAAGAGTTTGACATTTTTAATAGATCACTAACCATAGATAAAATACAAAAGGGAATAAAAAATCTACCTGACAAAATTATAGAAGACTTAGATGGAAATGGCAACCCACTCTAGTATCCATGCCCGGGAAATTCCATGGACAGAGAAGCCCAGCAGGCTACAGTCACGGGGGCACAAAAGAGTCGGACGTGACTAAGCGACAGACAGCTTTAGAGACCAATTCTGTCAGACCTTCAAGAAACAGATAATGCCTCTGTAGTTTAAAACTTTTTCAGAACTATAAGAAATGCTGGAAGATTTGTCAGCCCTAGATATGAGGCTAAGCAAAGACAAAAACCAGATAAGGTTAGCAGCAGCAAACTACAGACCAAAGGCCAAAGACAAAAACAAGAGTAGAAATTAATAAAATAGAAAACATAGAAAAAGAAGATCTATTAAAAATGTGACAAAGCTAGGCCCACATCCTCCCAGTTTTGCCACATTCCTTTTTTAAAAATCAGAAATCTCTAATTTTTAATGTATTTCCCAACTTTTTAATATTGACAATTCAAATCTTTTCAAAATATTATGTAAGTCAAATGAAATACATCTATGTCCTATAACTAGTTTTAAATCTCTGCTAGGCCAATCTGACTTATAAATATAGACATAGAAATCCTAAATAAAATAATAGCAAATCAAATCCAGCAGTAAATTCATGATTCATTCAAATGGTATTTATTCTAGGAACACAAAGATGGCTCAAATGTAATGAACATATTAGTGCTGCTGCTGCTAAGTCACTTCAGTCGTGTCCGACTCTGTGTGACCCCATAGACGGCAGCCCACCAGGCTCCCCGTCCCTGGGATTCTCCAGGCAAGAACACTGGAGTGGGTTGCCATTTCATTCTCCAATGCATGAAAGTGAAAAGTGAAAGTGAAGTCACTCAGTCGTGTCTGACTCCTAGCAACTCCATGGACTGCAGCCCACCAGGCTCTTCCGTCCATGGGATTCTCCAGGCAAGAGTACTGGAGTGGGGTGCCATTACCTTCTCTGACATATTAGTGCAGGGGTTGGCAAACTATGCCTACGGGCCAGATCTGGCCAGCCAACCTGCTTTTGCATAGCAGGTAAACTAAGAATGGATTTTAAAGCTTTTAATGATTGAAAAAGATTTTTAAAAAAAATAGTTTTTCTATGGCCATAAAAAGTTCAAATTTTAAAATTAAAAACTGAGTTTAGGACTTCCCTGGTAGTCCAGTGGTTAAGAACCCACATTCCAATGCAGGGAACTCGGGTTCGATCCCTGGTCTGGGAACTAAGATTCCAGATGCCACGGGGCCACCAGAGAATAAGCCCATGTGCAGCAACGAAGATCCTGTGTGCCACGACTAAGACCCAACACAGCAAATAAATAAATAATTTTTAATGAATTTAAGATACTTACAAAATATATGGCAAATATGTATATAGGTACGAAGTAGTCTCACAAATAGTAAGAAAAAAATGTATCAAAGAATATGAATAATCATTGCACAGGAGAGAAAGTATAATTGACTAATATATAAATACTGCTGCTGCTAGGTCACTTCAGTCGTGTCCGACTCTGTGCGACCCCATAGATGGCAGCCCACCAGGCTCCCCCGTCCCTGGGATTCTCCAGGCAAGAACACTGGAGTGGGTTGCCATTTCCTTCTCCAATGCATGAAAGTGAAAAGTGAAAGTGAAGTCGCTCAGTTGAGTCCGACTTGTAGCGACCCCATGGACTGCAGCCCACCAGGCTCCTCCATCCATGGGATTTTCTAGGCAAGAGCACTGGAGTGGGTTGCCATTGCCTTCTCCAAATATATAAATACTAGTAACCAAAAAAAGAAAAAAGATCATCCCACCATTTGCCTTCAGGAAGTTCAAGCCTTTGTATTTATAGATGAGACAACTAAGTTTCAGAGTTGTTAAATGAATCAGGTTGCTAGGGTAGTAAATAAACAGTGGAAGAATAAGAGTCCAGCCAAAGAACCATTATAGAATGTCATCATTCACAGTAATCTTCCTGCTCAGAGTGATGAGGCTGCAAACTAGTAGGTCTAAGACCCCCACGGCTTCTGGCACATTAAGAATCAATTCAACAAATGTTTGCTAAGCTAATAAGCACCTGTGTTGTGTCAAGCCTTATGCTGATCACTGAGCATACAGAAGTGAACAAGATGGAGTTTAAAATCTGATGGAAAACTGGATGAGTGTTACAACAGAGGAAACAGGGTAACGTGCAGAAACACGGATTAATATCTCACGTAGCCTGGGCAGCTGGACAAACCAGGATGAGAAAGCAAGTCAGAGAAGACTTCTCAAAGAAAGTGAGACCCAAAGGACGATTTAGCCAAGCTAAGGAGATGAAGGAAGGGTTACAGGTAAAGAGAGCAAAACACTCAAGGACCAGAAAGTGAGAGAAGCTCACGAATTTGAGGAACAGAGCAATGGATATATAGCAGGGAACTTGGCGTGTGATGAAGGAAGTAATACACAAGAAGATAAACATCTTACAGGGCTTCAGGTATTATTAAAAGGAGCTCAGGCTCCTAAATGTAGGACAGTCATTGAAAGATTTTAAGTAAGGTCCCAACTGGTTTTGTGCTTTAGAAAAATCATTCTGGCTAGAGTGTCAAAAGTGGATTGGGAAGATGGAGGGGTGGCATGAGGGTTGGAATCAGAAGTGTTATTAGGCAAAGTCTTTTCCAGTGACCCAGCTTTAAAAAAAAAAACTAGTGCAGTAACAGTAGGGCTTATTGTTGTTGTTCAGTCGCTAAGTCACGTCCTACTCTTTGTGACCCCACAGAGTGCAGCGTGCCAGACTTCTGTCCTCCACTGTCTCCTGGAGTTTGCTCAAATTTATGTCCATTGAATCAGTTATGCTATCTAACCATCTCATCCTCTGCCACCCTCTTCTTTTGCTTTCAGTCTTTCCCAGCATCAGGGTCTTTTCCAATGTCAGCTCTTCACTTCATGTGGGCTGAAGTATTGGAACTTCAGCATCAGTCCTTCCAATGAACATTCAGGACTGATTTTCTTTCAGTTCAGTTCAGTTCAGTTGCTCAGTTGTGTCTGACTCTTTGCGACATCATGGACTATAGCATACCAGGCTTCCCTGTCCATCACCAACTCTCAGAGTTTGCTCAAACTCATGTCCACCGAGTTGGTACTGCCATCCAACCATCTCATCCTCTATCATCCCCTTCTCCTCCTGCCTTCAGTCTTTCCCAGCATCAGGGTCTTTTCCAATGAGTCAGTTCTTCCCATCAGATGGCCAAAGTATTGGAGTTTCAGCTTCAGCATCAGTCCTTCCAATGAATATTCAGGATTGATTTCCTTTAGGATTGACTGGTTTGATCTCCTTGCAGTCCAAGGGACTCTCAAGAGTCTTCTCCAACACCACAGTCCAAAAGCATCAATTCTTTGGTGCTCAGCCTTCTTTATGGGCCAACTCTCACATCCATACATGACTACTGGAAAAACCATAGCTTTGACTATATGGACCTTTGTCAGCAAAGTGATATCTCTGCTTTTTTAATATGCTGTCTAGGTTTGTCATAGCTTTCCTTCCAAGGAGCAAGTGTCTTTTAATTTCAAGGCTGCAGTCACTGTCCACAGTAATTTTGGAGCCTAAAAAAATAAAATCTGTCCCTGCTTTCACTTTTTCCCCTTCTATTTGTCATAAAGTGATGGATGGAAAAAGGCAGAATCAACAGGACTTGGTGGCTGATTGAAAGGTAAGAGAAGAGAAATTCTGACCTGAGAAATTAGCTTGGTTCAGAAGTACAATTTACAGAGATGGAGAACATGAGAGCAACTCTGAGCCTGCTAAGGTCAAGTTACCGACTTGCTGTCCAAGCAAAGATGCCAAGTGAACGGTTGAATACACTGGATATAAATTCAGGAGAAAATAACTTAGGCTGAAAATATAGATTTAGGAATTCCCAATGAAGCCATGGTATGGATAAAAGAGCCCAAAGAGAATGTTAATTGTGAGAAGAGGGTTCAGAAAAGAACTGAGAAGAATATCAACTGAAAAGACAGGCAGAGGAAGAAAGGCTAGACAGGGAAAAGGTAAGCCAGGCAGTGTATTAAGAAAAGATAATAGTCAACAATCTCAAACACTGTTGAGAGGTCAAGGAGGTTAGTAACTGAGAAGTGTCCATTGGATTCAGCAACAAGACAATTGCTGTTGACCTTCCATCCCAGAATAAAATGCCGGGAGGCAACAGCTCCACATGAATGAAACTGTACCAAATTCACTCCAAAAGGAAAAATACCCTGGGCTCAAAGCCAGAGAATATTCTTGGGTCAGGTTTTTTCTTCTTCTAAATTTAACCAGCTGGAATGTTTTGTTAAGTGGTATTTTTTCACCCTTGAAATGCAGGATTTATCTTTTAAAAGCATGTCTGTAATTCATCTTCAAGGTAAAACACAATGGTTTTCTCTGGGAGCAGGTGCTGGTTGCTGTAAATACCACTGAGAAATTTTAATTTGCCTCAGGTATAGAAGCCTTTGGTGACCCAAATACACAAACAGGGTCTAAGTAGGAACCAAGTTTAAAAAAAAAAAAAGCTTCAGGATTTCAACTAAGTTGAGAGATATTGTTTCAAAATAGAAGAGAACAAAACCTTCACTGCCAAAGGAATGAAAAATAGTGAGTTCAGTGCAATAAAAAGAGCCAAGGACTTGACAGAAAAGCAGAGTCCCCTGTCTCTCCTAGAATGCCTCAGTTTCCTTGTGGTTCTGTTGGAATCCCTTTCAGCCTCTTCAAGAAGCACCCCTTTTCCTGACCTGAGGATAAGCAGCTTGGCTTAGCACAGCCACGGGCTCCAGAGGCCCTCAAAAAGTTTTGCAAACTTAAACAATAAAAACTTCTGCCTCCCACCAAGACAGAGTAACATCTTGGGATTGGATCCAGTTTGGGGAGTGGATTTTCCCTCTCACCTGAAACAACTGAAAGATGAGACAAAATACATGAAACAACAGTTTTCAAGACCTTGGACATCAAGCAACAAAGGATGGCGATCCCCGAGAAACACAACCAACACGGTGAGCCCCTTGATTGCCCCAGCTGCCTGGAGAGATCAACTTCAGACCCTGTGCTGAGGAGGTCAGGAGACCAAGGCAGCTAGAGTTCACAGGACAGAGCATCAGAGAGGAAACAGCTGCACAGAGAGCTTCAGAGATCTACAGAGGTCTCCTTTCAAATCTTCAGCTAAGTGCTGATGAGCTCATAGACATTAGGAAAGTACCCTGAGGCTGGGGAAAGAACCACCCAAAAGGATTAGAGTTAATAATCTTTCCCAGGCTCTCACAGGACCAGGGCCAGTTCTTAGTCTCACCAGCCAGACTGGAAAAACCTTCTAATTCCTGGGGGCATTGGGTAGGTACTCAGAAGGGTTTTACCTCAGTTGTGGGGAATTATTAGCCCTAAACTAAATGATGCTCTGTTCTCATCTAAGAGAACTTAAAAGCAAGAGCCAAAGAGATCAAAAACTTCCTAAGTAATATAACTGCATCCCAGAACAAACTCAAGAATACTTATAAGAATACAAAAATATCCAACATTCAACAAGGCAAAATTCAGTGTCTAGTATCCAATAAAAGTTACTAGGAATGCAAAGAAAAAGGAAAATGTGACCCATAATGAGAAAAATCAATAGAAACCAGTCCAGAAATGACACAGATTATAGAATTAGTAGACAGCACATTAAAATAGTTATAACAACTGTATATTTTTATGTTCAAGAAACACTTTCAGAGCATGTTAAGTAGAGTTATGGAAGATGCAAAAAAAAAGACCAAATATCTAAAGGTAAAAAATATATCTGGGGTTAATATATATATATGATGAGATTAACAGTGGATTAATGTAGAAAAAAGAAAAAGATTAGTGAGCTTGAAGGCATAGTCATAGAAGCCATTCAAAATGAAACACAAAGAGAAAAAAAAAAAGAACATCAGTGAACTGCAGGACAACTTCCAGCAGTAGGAGATAAAAGTTATATTTGAAGCAATAATGGCTGGAAATTTCCCAAATTTGTTGAAAACTGTAAATGCACGTGGGTTTCCCAAGTGGTACAGTGGTGAAGACTCCAGCTGCCAATGCAGGAGATGTGGAGTCAATCCCTGGGTCAGGAAGATCCCCTGGAGAAGGACATGGCAACCCACTCCAGGATCCTTGCCTAGAAAATCCCAAGGATGAGGGGCCTGGTGGGGTCGCTAAAAGTAGGACATGAATGAGTGACTGAGCACACACACATACATGCATAAAGCCACAAACCCAAGAAGCTCAGTGAACCGCAAGCAGAAGAAACATGAAGAAACCTATGTCAAAGCACGTCATAAGCAAGTTGTTTTAAAACCACTGACAAAGAGAAAAATCTCGAAAGCAGCCAGAAAAAACACATACACACGCATTATATACAGAGGAACAAAGACAGGCACAATACTGGACTTAGAAATAGGTGCCAGAAGACAATGAAGCAACAACTTTAAAGGAAAACAACTGTCAACCTAGAATTCTTTACCCAGCAAAAATTTCTTTTTAAAATGAAAGTGAAAAAAAAAGATTTTCTCAGACTTACAAAAGCTAATTGAATTTAACCACAAACCTGTACTACAAGAGATGCTAAAGTCTTAAGGAAGGAGAATAACAACACCATATGGAAGTCTTGATCTACAAAAGGAATGAAGAGAACACCAGAAATGGTAACTATATGGGTACATAAAAAAAGAGAGTTTTTTTTTCTTATTATTTAAATCTCTTGAAAAGAACAATCTAAGTAGGACAAGGAGCCATTAACTAAAAAAAAAAAAAAAAACACCCAGAGCTCTCTGGAATTTATCCTGGAATAAATTGTTATATGGTGCCTTGTCTAAATTCTGATGAGGTAATTGCAAGAAGTAAACTCCAGGGAAGCTATTAGCAAGTTCACATTTGCAGTCATGTGGGAATGTGGATTCTACTTATGGAAGAAAATAATATGGATATGTTTAGTGCAAAATGCAGCAACCACAGCCGAGATCTGTGGCTCAGCTGGATTACACTCAAGCTTGAATATAAAGTTTATGTAGACCAAAGCCTTTTTCGGGATCAGTGTATTGTGATGGCGATGTGTCTTCAGTGGACAGTTACAGGTCATACCGGGACAGAGGTCATGGCATCCAGGGATCCCAATCATTCTCCAGAGGAATTTCCTAGGGAACTAGGGGATATATGTAGGTTGGTTTCACTGGAGCTTTCATAGCAGCGGCATGTATTCCTTTTGCTTCCAGATTCTTACCATTCACTCTTGGACCGCTTTTTCTGCTTCTACCACTTATTGAAACTGTTCGCTCAGAGGTCACCATTGACTTCCTTACGTGAATATCACTTGCCTCATCTCAGTCCTCATCCCCTTGCCTTAGCTCTCCTCTCACTGCTCTGAAAATTCCTCTATTTTATGACTTTTCCTGACTCCAAGGGAGACTATGCTACCCAGCTGTGCCCTTCAGTCTCCCTCCTTCCTCAATAGTCTCCTGCTCTGAGCTCTCATCCACTCCTATTTCACTCTCAGCTACCTGTTCTAATGATGACACCCTGATCTCTCTCCAACACCAGGGCCCTGGGCCACCTCTGCTCTCTCTAACCAGCAATTTCCCTTCCTCTTTGCACCCACTCCCTTCTTTCAATGGCTCACCTGGACTGTGGCCCTAAGTGTCTGCTTTTGCATCTTTCTACCCAACTATTCTGTAATGCAGTGACTGAGATAGGTCTTCTTAGTAGCTGCTACTGCTCAGCCTAGTGTCTGGCACACATTTTAAAGAGCCAAATTTTGCCAGAGAATTCAAATCTAATCAGCATATAAAGCATAGACTATGAATAGTCAAAATTACCCTCGAATAAGCCCTTAGTCATCCATAAAATGCACATGGTATTGTAAATCAAAAGGGGAAGGCAAATTCACTTTCCCCATCTCGAACTCCCTCTGAGAAGTATTTTTCTGAGTGCAGAGCCACAATAGCCCCCACCAGCTGCGTATATTCTCCCTGTCACTCCCTCCCACTTGTGTTTTATTTTTTGGCCCCGCACAAAATTTCTGTAAGTGAAAAGCATGGATGGCAAGAACTCCATTGTAAAGGTCTGATGGACAAATTCCTTTCTTTCTCCTTAAACTGATTCTTGCTTTTAACTTCACACTTTCTAATAATGACAGCCCCTCACTGAATCAGGCTGAAAATTCTTTGACTCTTCCCTCTCCCTCATTCTTTTCTTTCCACTTTCCAGCTTCTTCTTAATCCTTCTTCTGCACAGCATCCCTTTGTCTCCCTTCTTATTGCCATCTACATGATCCAGGCCCTGGTCACCTTGCATCTTGACTTCTATAACAGCCTCCTAATAGGTCTCACTGGTCTCTCTACAATTTATGTTTCACTGCCATTATATTAACCATTTCTAAACTTTAGAATTTTAAAATGTTAGAATCTAAAGCCCTAATTTAGTCCTATCGCTCCTCTGTTCAAAAGCCATCAGGGCCATCAGCTAGAGTCCACTCTCTCCAGGCTGAACTGTCTGGGCACAGGCTATCTCCAGTCCTACTTCCCACTCTTGCCAGATGGGAACACTACTCCCCTTGCCTACCCTCCAAACTTTTCTCACTTTCCTCCACTCAAAGGCCACCTCCACAAACATCTCCATTTACCAAGACTCAGCCTCAGATGGCAGCGCCCAAGGTACCCCTTCCTTCTTACCACTATAGCTCCTTCTTTGCACCTCTCAGCTCACACTGCTGCATTATATGTACCCCCAAAGGAAGGAGATATGTCACCATGTTCTTTTTACTCATTCATTCATTCAGCATATATTACTGAGCACTTACAATGTGCCAGGCACAATCAGGTACTAAAGACACGTGGTGAAGACAGATGGCAGTCTCAGGACTGATCATCTGGCCGTGGAGGGTGACAATGGACAGGCTGTGAACCTCACAGAGGCTATGAGAGGAAAAGAGAAAGAGTGGGACCTCACCATGACAGTGATCAGAAAAAGCTCCCCCAAAGAACAACAGAAGCTGAGATCTGAAGAAGGAGTAGAAAGTCGCCAGGCAGAAGGAGGAAGGAAAGAATTTTATAGGTTGAAGGAAAAGTATGGGGGGAGAAAAAGTGTGAAGGTAAGAGAGAACAGGGCTTATTACAAGAACCAAAAGGAAAAACCATGGCTAGAGCACATAGAACAAGGTGACAGTCAGGGGGAGGGAATTCCCTGGTGATCCAGTGGTTAGGAATCTGCCTTCCAATCCAGGGGACGCTGGTTCTATCCCTGGTCAGGGAACTAAGATCCCACATGCCACAGGGCAAATAAGTCCATGCGCCACAGCTAGAGAAGCCTTCATGCCTCCACTACAGAGCCCTTGTGCTACGACTTCCAAACCATCATGCTACACCTAGAAAGAAGCCTGCATGCCGCAAGCCAGACCCATCACAGCCAAAAATAAATAAATAAAATAAAATGTTAAAGTCAGGGGGAATTGGGATGGAGGGAGACAAGTAGGGCGTAGCTGGGTCACAGCCTATTTTGTAAGGCAAAAGAGGCTGGGTTTGACCCTGAGGGCAAGGGAGAGTTTTCAGCAAAGGAGTAACATAACCATATCTGCACACTGGACAGATGGGAAAAATAGATGCAAGGGGTAAAGATTAGGGATGGATGCAGTGACCCACATGAAAGAAGATGGAGGCCAGGGCTAGGGTGAGAGCAGAAGAAACAGAGAGGAGCACGGATGTGGATGCTACGGCTGGTAGGATTGTGATTAACTGAACTCAAAGGAGCCACGATAGGAAAAGGTCAGAGATGGTCGCACAGTCTAGATGAGCGCTCTGTACATCAGAGTTGTTCAGTGACTATTTGTGGACTGAATGAATGAACAATAAATAAATTACAGAATAAACAATTTACCACTGAATGACAGGCAGAGAAGAGGACATTATTTTTGGAGATCCTTTCCAAGACAGAGCCATCATTAGAAGCAATACAGAAGCAAGGAAAAAATTCAAATTTGTTGGCTTACAACCCCCTAGATTATAAAGGGAGAAATTCTTTTCCTCATCAAGAGAAATTTAGGAAACACAAAGCAATTAGAAGAGCCTCAGATCACTTTTGATGTTTCTACCTTCCCAATGCTGCCTAGCTGAGTCTCTGCTCAATTGATAATCCATCAGGATCACCAATAGCCCCCAACTTCTCCAAATCCTAGGCCCCTGTGCATGTTCCAGGATTTTCCACACTCTTGAAATGGTTCTTCCAATGACAATCTAAATGGTTCAAAAGCTTTATTTATTTATTGAGTGCCCAATACATGAACTATAAGCTAGGCTATAAGCATGACAACAGACACAGTCCCATCCCTCCTGGAGTTGCCAGTCCCCTTGAACGTTTCAATCAGATCGCTATGTAAACGATAATATATGGCTTTCCCTCCATATATTCACAAAGAAGTCTCTTTGTATACACACGGTCTCAGAAATAACCGGAGGCCTCCAGTCCGCAGAAGAGTATCATTTTCATAAGGTGATATCGCCACCTAGTGGTCAAAAACAACTTTACCATTTGATCCAATAAAATTTCTAGCTTTATTCCTGAGAAGGACTCTCCAAGTCTCTAGAACATTCCCTTTCTCTGTCAAGATAATATAGGGGTTGATTCTCTAACATATAATAAGTACTTAATATTTTTAATTAAATGTATAAACAGGAGAGCAAATGAATTTCATACCTTGGTACCTTATGGCAGTTGAAAATTTACATTTTTTCCCCCTAATTCTTCTGGATTCCAAAGAACCTCTGAACATTTCTATCTAAAAGCCAGATGCATGTCTGTCCTTAATTCAGCAAACAAATCCTTTAGGTGTGTGTGAATAAACTGATATTTTAAAAGTCATTGCCACCATGAATGAAATCCTGACTCCAAAGGAAGCACTCTGTTATCCAAAATCAATGAAGAACAGAGTCTGTTACCCCAGATGTCAGGACCAATGGAAAAACAAAAGATTGTTCTACAAGGAGGAGAGCAGGGGCAGAGAATGTCGAAAGATGCTTTCACTGACTCTCTACACACAGGTCAAACTGAGCCGAGTGTCACTGGAAGGTATGCTCAGAAAACCAAGGTGACTCAAAGTGGCCTATCCCTAGTAGAGATCACAAAGAAAGTAGAAAAGAACAAAAGAAATCAGAATCTAGTTTCTTAGGAACTCAAAGCTCCAGGACACCAGTCTAACAGGCCAAGGCTCAGGTCCTCTTGTCTGAAGTGAAAGTTGCTCAGTCCGACTCTGCGACCCCTTGGACTGTACAGTCCATGGAATTCTCCAGGGCAGAATACTGGAGTGGGTAGCCTTTCCCTTCTCCAGGGGATCTTCTCAACCCAGGGATCGAACCCAGGTCTCTCACATAGCAGGCAGATTCTTTACCATCTGAGCCACCAGGGAAGCCTACTTAAGTACATAAAGTGGATCTCCAACTGATCCTGGAGCCTCCTGGCTGTTAGGCCTTGATTCTCCTGCTGCCTGCGGCCCACATGGCAGGAAAACGGCAGTTAGCAACAGTTACCGGGCTCCTCCTCTCTCAGAACATGGAGAGGCTGAAGCAAAGGCTTCGGGAGGGCTCCTTGCCATCAGTCAGTTCTTTTCTACACAGCCTCATCCTTCCTGTCTGATTAAGATTGTCGTCTGTGCATAAAGAGAGGGAACCAGAGAGGCATCAGAACACAGTGGACTGAAGAGCAAGGACTCGGGTTTTAAGCCCAACCCCCTTCACTTGCCGGCCTTGGATGTCTGAAAAATTACTTAACCTCGCCAGCAAGACCAGCAGGTACTATTGCGCAGGTGGTGGGCCAACTCAGGGGTGTTGCTCAAATGGTAATCACCATAGATTTGTTTATCCATTGAAATAAGTTTTTAGCAAATAGTTTGTAAAGTGTCTTGAAGGGTCCCTTTCTCTAACTCACCCAAAGGTCCCCAAATGGCCTAGCATCAGCCCTGTATTCTGAGCTTCAGTTTCCTAAACCATAAAACGGAGACAATCCCCTCTATCTATAGAGTTGGCCAGAGAACCAATCAAAATAGTGGATATGAAGCACCTTGAAAACTGTAATGTGCTCTGTAGGCTATACTTCTCTATATTCATTTTGTGATTATCCAAATTTGAGGGATTGGCATAACAAAGATAAAACAAGTTTCGGCCTACAATAATTTTTTCTCTCTTTGAAAAGAGAAGCAAAGGCCAGTGTTCAGATAACAATTATTTTCTCACTCAAAATATGTCACAATTCAAAAGGTAACTTTGTATTAACTATCAGGACTTTAATGTGGGAGTTGCTTTACTAAGTAAGCAAAGTAGTTGAATTTGTTTTGAAAGAGTTAGACCTTCTCTGAGTCTTCAGATAAAATGAGTGATTTAAAGCTAAGCCTTGTGCAACCTCAAGCCCCCTACTGACCACTGGAAACGGGGTTTTCTCAGGAAGACAGTTCTGAAGGTAGGCTAAGGAAGAAGTGGCAAGATTTATAAATTTTTAAGTTAGCCCACAGAAGTCACTCTGCAAAGCAACGTATATTTGAGGAAAAAAATTTCAGAAAAACAGTCCACATGATGCCTCTTGGCTTCTTCTTACTGTGAAGATTCAGCTAAGAATAGTTCAGTCTAGTAACACAAATGAGGTCATATAATTTTGAGTTGTCTTGAAAAAGATGAAGAATGGATAGGCAGCAGTTTCAGCTTTCTAATTTGGTCTGTTTTGAGACAATGTTAAAAAAGGAGTCGAATATTTAATCTGCCTTTCTTGGCTGAACTGTATTTAGGGTAACCAAATAATTGATGAGGGGTAAGTTTCTCTTTATAAAAAAAAATTTCTCAGGCCCAGTTTAGAGTTCCACTTCTGGCCTCACAGTACAAGGAGCTCCACAAACAGCTCTCCAGTGAAACTAATGAAAATTATTTTGATTTGTTTAAGTCTCTGGAAATGGCTCTAAGAGCATACAACAAATGAAGAAACAGTTGTTCAAGAAAACCTACTGAAGGAAAGTCACACAGCTCAAAATAGCCTGGAGTTAAAACTCCCCTCCAGGCCCTCCCCACCGTTCCATGCAAAACAAAGAACACTCTCACCAGAAGAAAAATGGATATTAAGGTTGATTATGCCCAGCTCCCAGCTGGTCCAGCTTCTGGCCCATCTCCAAAAGTCCTTGCCCCAGCCATTTAAGAGATAACTACTCCGAACAACCTTGGAGAAGAACAGATCCCCTTAAGACAGTAACTTTTCACATACGTGCCTATATATACTTACTCTTTTCTTAGGTTAGTGCAGCAGCTCGCTAATCTGACTGCTGCCCCTTCTCGCCTCATTAAAGGTGATCTGTTCTGTAAAGTGCCAGTCTCGTTCTTTTTCTGAACCTCGCGTTCTCTAACTCCCTTACCTTACATCTACAAAACCTCGGTGAGAACTGCAAGAGTCTATGGTATGTGAAGGGAAGAGCCTTTCCCCACCCACTCCTTTCCCCCCACTTCAGTGAGATGACTCTCCTCCAGACTGCTGCAGCCCAAGGACACAGGGCTCCCTCCCTCCCTAGTTCTACATCCGAGGGCTACTTTCCAGGAAGAACAGAATGTCATCCTTTCTCATCCTGCCCCTACCTGTTGCAGAGACTAAGCTCTGGTGAGTACAGCCTATAGATGGAATCTCTCTTCCTCCATCCAGCCCCTAATTATGGGGAGGAAGCTCGAGCTCAGGAGCAGAACTGCTGAGAATACTGGGGCCCCACCTGCTCTTACCGAAACTCATGGGCGTGGGGCCCAGGCTTTTATAACTCAAACCTAAGACTCTGGGTCCCTGAGAGTTTCAATAATTTTACCTAATTCTTTTACATAATTTGGAAATTTTTCTGTATTAAAAAAGTTTAAGGATGAAAACATTGTACAAAATCCTTGCAAAAACCAAGCACAGGGGACCCTGAGACTCTGAAATTTTGAGTCTTTACAAGCATTACTGAAATTTTCCTGCAGACTCAGTAACTCGGGAACTGGATCCTTGGACTCTTTTATGTCAGTCCAAGTCCCCTACCACATGAATAGAAATACGACACATAACAATGAATGTTATTTGACAGATGCAGATGTTATCCTCAAGACAAACCATTTCCAGAGAATAAAAGGAAAAGCAACATGTTAGGGGTTTCCACAGCCCAAATTCATCTTCCTATAACTAGAAACCTTTCAGCATTTCAGCGAGGAGATAAAAGTGACCCAGAAACAGAGAAACGTGTCTATTGATAAGCAGCGGCTGTGTTTAATCATTAAAATTACCCTGGGCCCTAAAGGGAGAGAAACAATCCAAGTTAGAAAGGGCTTTTTCTCTCTCTCATTTATTTCAGAAGCAAGTAGAAGCAAATGAAGAAAACAGAATCCCTAAGGTCAGACCCTGGCAAGGGCTCCAGGGAGTCGAAGTCCCCGCTCCTTCCTGCCCTCATGTCCAAGGCCGCTGTGCTTGGGAGCCCGAGCATCCTTCTGCCTACACCTCGGACACTTCACTCTGTGCCCCAGAGGGGTGGGTCTCCTCGTCCTCTTCATCTGTGGCCTGAAGAATCCTCAGCAGTTTGAGCTCCGGGTTCCAGCTAATGCTAGAAGCACTCTTTGGGGACCTCATTTGGTCTTCCAGCAAAATCTCCATCTGAGTCTTGATGTCCTTCTTAGTGTATTCTATTTGGGATAATTTGGGACCTAAAAAAAGACCCAGCCATCAACTGCACCTGTAGCCTTCTCCCAGTTAACTATGAAAAATGGAAGACAGAAAAGGAAGGGCTGGGGAGTCTGGAGGACTCTTCTGATGTATGAGGGTTGTGCCCTCCAGGGAAGTGAACCATCCTGATCAACAGGGTTCTGCTCCCCCTGTCCTCAAGACACTTTCTAAGGTTCCTCCACCCTAGGCTCTTACTCTTCTTACTGCGGGAGGAGTCCAGGGATTTCTTAGCAACGTTTGTCTGTAGTCTCTCTGTGGAATCCTGAAATTCAAAAGTGTAAAGAAACTTGAGTCAGGATTTAGGAAACAAAGGGTTTTTCTAAATGATGCTTTCCTTGGAGAAATTAACGTCTAAGACAGGACAAAATGCCACCATCTGACACTGAAGAGAGAAGCTGGGTCACGGGTTCTTCTGCCTTGCAGGCTGACCATGTGAAGCCAGAATGCAGTTTTCCCCAGTCCCAGCAGTTAACTAAGGGTAAACTGCCTCCAAAGGCGTGTGTATGTATTAGTCACTCCGTCATGTCCCACTGTTTGCAATCCCATGGACTGTAGCCCGCCAGGCTTCTCTGTCCATAGGATTCTCCAGGCAGGAATACTAGAGTGGGATCCTCCAAGGGATCTTTCCAACCCAGGTATCAAACCTGGGCAGCTGCCAGCAATTCTTCCCATTCCTATAAGCACATGCTGTTCTTACCATTATGCTGCTGCTGCTGCTGCTGCTGCTAAGTTGCTTCAGTCATGTCCGACTCTGTGCGACCCCATAGACGGCAGCCCACCAGGCTCCGCCGTCCCGGGGATTCTCCAGGCAAGAACACTGGAGTGGGTTGCCATTTCCTTCTCCAATGCTTGAAAGTGAAAAGTGATCATCATGAGACAGAGTCAATTTCCTCTCCTCTCGAATCTGAACTAGACTTGGATTTTTTTTTTAACAAATAAAATGTGGCAGAAGTGACATGGTTCCAGTTCCAGGCCCATCCCTAGGAAAGTGCCTTCCTGAGATTACTTCTTGGCTGTCAAGAAACCCAGACTAGACATGTGGAGAGGCCTCATAAAAGAGAACTAAAGACAATTTGGCCAAGAGCCCCAGCCCAGCCTCCAGCTGAATGCAGCTGCATGAGTGACCTTAGGCAAGACCAGAAAATTATCCAATCAACCCACAGAATCATGAAAAATAACAAACCACTGTGGTCCCACTTTGGGTGGTTTGTTATACAATAATAGACAACTAAGGGCTTCCCGGGTGGCCCTAGTGGCAAAGAACCTTCCTGCCACTGCAGGAGGCCTAAGAGACGTGGATTCAATCCCTGTCTGGGTCGGGAAGATCCCCTGGAGCAAGGCATGGCAACCCACTCCAGTACTGTTGCCTGGAGAATCCCCATGGACAGAGGAGCCTGGCAGGCTACAATCCACAGCGTCATGGAGTCGGACACGACCGAAGTGTCAGCATGCACACCACAGCCAACTGAAATAGGGCCCTAGCAGGATGTCCCTCATACACTCTCACCTGTTTCAAGGTGGGGCCTTCTGTCTTCATCTGCTGCTGCTGCTTTTTGCTGCTTTCCTGACCTCGTAGAGTTTTGCGACCTAGCAACCACAAGACCAATTCAAGCCTCTTACTGGTATTCCACATCCCATTGCTGGGCTTCTAGTTGACCCCTAGTCTACAGGTGACTCCCCAGCCAGGGCCTTAGAGGCAGGTCAAAGGGAATGAGGCCCTCTTAAGTTCTATTCGTGATTCTGTTCGCCTGGGACTGTGACCACATCTATCATAGAATTAGTGAGTAAGGTAAACTGTGTGTTAAAAGATCCAGGATTCCTCAGAAAAACCTAAGGGGCAAGCACCTGTATGTCAGTATAGCAAAAGAACTCCTAGGTCTATCTGTTCAGTTTATGAATCCTGTTCTTACTTTCTTGTGCCATCCCTAAGTTACCTCTATTGACTTATGAAAATGAACATCCTCCCACCCCCCAATTTCTAGATCTATGACTCTTTTGTGTCAGATCTTTCCCCCAACTAGTCACGAAATGCACTAGTTCTTTCCCTTCTGTTTCTCTTCCTTTAAATGCGCAATTCTTCCAAGCTACCACCAGCAGTATGAGGCTAAAAGGGACAGGCAAACAAGGAAGTCCCTTGCTCCACAGTTGTGCTGGCTCCCTGTCAGCACTGATTCACACCTTAGTTACACTCTGGGGCATTCTGAAAACCACCCAGGCCTGGACCCAACACCATACACTCTGATTTTAATAGGTCTAGGGTGCAACACGGGTGTTAGGGTTTTGAAAGCTCCTCAGTTGATCTCAGGGTGCTGTCAACGCAGATCACCACTGCCCACCACTGAGGATAAAGATCAAACATCTCAGCAGGCCATGTTGTCAGCCTGATCCACCTCTCTCCCTTAAATACCCAACCCCACAGCCACAGCAGACTGCTCAGTGCTCCCTGCAGCCATGCTCCTCCAAGACACGTTCACCCAACCCATCCCTGGTCCAGGAATTCTCTTCCGTATCCGGGAAACTCTCACAAATATCCAGGATCCAGTGCAAAAATCACCTCTTCCATGAGGCCTTTCTCAACTCAGAGAGGACAAGCCACTGCTCTAACCATATAATTCAAAAGGGAGCCCCAGTCACCCAAGCAAAGCTGCTCCTACTGGAGGCACCAGGAAGAGGAACAAGGCACCAGAATGAAACTCAGGGGAGCTGTCATCGCCCTGGATAGCGGGCTAACCTTGAACAAGCGCCTCCGCGCTGGGCCCAGCCCCAGTGCTGTCTACCTCCCATGTAAAGGTCAGGAGGCTTCTTCGATCTCCAGGTTAGAAGATACTTTTAGTATCAGAGAGCAGGATGAGTTGGGAGATAAACCAAGAAAAGCATCCTTCTCAGAAAACACCTCACCCTCGCTTTCCCAGTGCTCCAGGGTTGGAGGGTGAATTCTGACGATTAAACAGTTAGTTCCCCATCACAGACAGTGATGTCCAGTCTATTTAGGGCAGAAGAATCTGCCGCAGTTTAGGGGGATTCTTTCTCCTTGCTTCTCATTCTGCACTCAAACTGAGAAACGTCAGAGGGACCGGGGTAAGTATATCCTTCAGCTCAGACCATAATAAGAACTCCAAAAGAGGGAGTCTCTTATCTGTGGCATGAACGCTAGAGGAAAGGGACTACCGGTCAAGAACTAGCCCCCTGCCTCCTGGACAGGGCTGAACCATGAAAGACTCCTGAGACTTCAACATGTGGCTGAGAAGTGGCTGACTCTGCTTCCTTAGAACTCTCCTGGGGCTCTCGTGAGGGGCCCCGGCTCTTCCCTGTCTCACGGGCCAGTGGGCCCTTGAGGCTCTTCTCTTCAATAACCCGGGCTAACTCTTCATCCTCAAACCGCTTCCTTTTCTAAAGTAGGACCTGAGGAGTAAGTGATTCTGACTCATGCTCATGGCCATCTCTCAAATCCCCACGTGAAGCAGACATCTGGCCCAGCTCACTTGCTGAGCAAATATCTGAAGGAAGGCTGGTACATGGTAGACCAGCCAAACCGAAGCATCCCAAGGAGCATTCAAGTGCCTGACAGACATGGATCCTCAAATGCCAAACGTGTTCAGCTTCTCCTGTCCTCAGCTAGGTCCTGGGATTCTGTCACTCCCAAACCCATACATTCTCCTTACCACAGTGTGGGTCACAAACCACGGCACCTGAATGTTTGTGCGAGGTGTTGTGGCTCCCTGGTTCACTCTTGCATCTCCTTTTAGCCTCCTGAAACCCACATGAGGAGGAGGTGAATTAGGACTTTTGAAAGTGAAGAAATCTCTTCCAAAAGGGTTGAAAAGAAGGCTGTTAGTATAACCACACAGGAACTTTGTATCTACAACCAGCAAACAGGGAGAATCCCATCCCTTGTATAACCCCTTCCTGTTCCAGGCTGCACCCACTCGCTCCAACCCCAAGTGGAAGCATCCAGGCGTCCCGAGCGTCCCTTCGCTGTCACTCTACCTGTTTCCTAGTGGCTGTCTTCACCTTCCTCTGTTGCTGCCGGTGCTGCTTCCTATGACCTGGTGACCAGACAGCCAGCTCAGCCCTCTTCTCCCGGACAGCTCCCACCCTCCCCCAGGGCTGCCTGCTGTGTAGTGAGGCTCCTGGTAGTGAGGCTCTCTCCCCGCTGGTCAGGACCAAGCTGGGAGGGGGTGCTTTTTGAAACTGCAGTCTCCTAAGGTCTACAAGTGACCCTGTATGACTGTGGCTGCAAACGTCACTGAGTTGGGACCAAGATCAAATGTAAGAAATGTGGGCAGAGGGGGGATGGTACCTGGAGACCTAGCAGCATCAGAAAACCTACCCTCTGGTTTCAGGTTAGAATAGTGTTTCTTCAAATGTTCAGGATATCGCAATGCTGGTTTCTAGAGCAAAAAAAAAAAAGGAAGAAGAGAAAAGAAAAAAAGCTCTACTGTAGGTCTTTCTCTTTCCCAAAATGTATCCCCAAATGCCTTTATCCATCGAGTCAATGAGCACTTTTTTGAGAAGCCCAGTGTGTGCAACATTATACCAGGAGCTCGGGAGAGGGGAAAGGTGTGGGAAGCCAAGTGCAGAAGAAATAGAGAACGCTGCTCTCCTCCAACCTCTCCCTGTACATCCACTTTCACCCACACACAGCCCAGTCCTTCTGTGGCACCTGGATCCAGAGTGGAAGAATAGAAGAGAAAGAAATTAGAAAGCTAAGTCCTCCAGACTTGAGGGCAGGTGAGTTTGGACTTGCACCCAGACATCTTCCTCTGAGGGTCCCTAGCTCTTACTTGTAGGGTGAGGCGGTGTACAGATAGATACATCTTAGCAGAAATGGCACTGTCGGGTCGGCTCTTTTCCAAGGGAGATTTCTTTTTCATCATGGCCAACTGTGTCTGCATCTCTGGATAAAGTATGGTTTTCCCTTTATCCAGCAAGAGGCTGAAGGGGACAGACACACAGACAGTCAGCAATAGCTTTTCTTGGCTGCGGAGAAAGAGAAGAAAAGGGCCCTATATTTGCAGACATGTCCACCCTGGGCCTTAAAAGGCATGTACCAACAGATGCTCATTCAGTAGCGGCTTCCAGATGCAACTATGGCCATAATGGCTGAGTGGATTAAGTTTACTATATGTCGGGCTCATGTGCTTTACACCACTGAATCCTTACCACACCCCAAGGGCAGGTTTATGATCTTCACTTTGCAAATGAGGAAAATGAAGATTAATAAGGCTAAATAAATTGTGGAAATTCACGAAGGCAATGAATTTCAATATAAAATTCAAAGGTGGTCTTGCTCCAAACCACAGATCCATTCCGTCTTCCGCTTAACCCATAACTCACCTATAAAAAGAACAGTGTGTCTACCCCCCAGTGAAGGTTTAAATGACAGAATATAGGTAGTGTGCTAATTATTAAGCACAGGGCCTGGCAGGTGGTAAGTACTTAAATGGTGGTGATTATCGTCATCATTGCCTATGCCTAAGTCCACAAGTTCAGGGACCAAGTAGGGGGATGGTTTTCTTCCCTCCCTCCCCAGAAAGAGCACACTGCTTAGACGTTTCTTAGCTTCTAGAGAAAAGAGGATGCTCTGGTTCTCCCACAGCTTACAGGACACTCACTCCTTCAGCAGATCCTGAGGCAACACGTCAAACTGGTTCCATAGAGGTAAGGATTCTGAACTTAGTTGCTCATGCAAGTATGCTGGGGTGGGAGGCGGTATCATTATCCCTGGAAGTTCCAACTTGTGTTTCTGGAAGAGGAACAATAGAAAGAACTCCCTGTAGCACTCTCTTCGATGCCACATTGTCCCACCACCACTCCAGCCTCCCAACACAACGCTGGCGTGGGAAACTCCTTGTTTCCAGACCTACTCCAGCGTCCTCGCCCCCTCTACACGACAACCTGCCACATCTTTACCAATCTGGCTCTTCAACCATATTGTTGAAATCAGATCACACAGGGATTGATGGACTTGTTTCATTATTTCCTCCAAAAGGCTCCGAACAAATATTTATTGGCCAACTATGTGCCAGACAGAGGGCTAGGGCTAGGAATTCAGCAACGAACAAAATGGGCCAAGATACTCTTCTCCTGGATGTAGCAAACTTCCAGCTTTGTGACTTATCCAAGGCTACATTTACCCAATAATTGGTAGAAGTAGCATTAGAAGCACAGGTCCCTGGAGAAGGAAATGGCAACCCACTCTAGTATTCTTGCCTGGGAAATTCCATGGGCAGAGGAGCCCAGCAAGCTAACAGTCCATGAGGTCACAAAGAGTCAGACACGATTTAGTGACTAAACCAACCAACCACCAAAAAAGAAGAAGCACAGGCCCACTGTAACTTCTAGTCTGTTGAAATTCTGTTCCCATCACACCAGGGCTTCCCTGGTGGTGCAGAGGTTAAAGCATCTGCCTGCAATGCAGGAGACCTGGGTTTGATCCCTGGGTTGGGAAGATCCCTTGGAGAAGGAAATGACAACCCACTCCAGTATTCTTCCTGGAAAATCCCATGGACAGAGGAGCCTGGTGGGCTACAGTCCATGGAATAGCAAAGAGTTGGACACAACTGAGTGACTTCACTTTTCACTTTCATCACACTGAAAATTAGTTTCTAATCAACCTAAAATTCCCTCTCAATGCCCAGCAGTTGCTCCTAACATCTCTTCAAGGTGTTCTTTTACCTTCCTACAGGGAGGAGGTAGGGAAAAGACCTAGTTCTTCATTTCTCTGCACAGAAAATGGTTTGGTTATTACACGCCTTCCTTAAGATGGGTTTTATTTTGCAGATGTTGTTCATTTAAAGAGAGAATGCGAGAAGGGGGCAAACAAAAATAAACTCTTACAGACGAAGATCAGGAAGGTTTGGCCACTTTAAACTTACCCCTGGAGATTTCTTTCTGTTCATATTCCCATCCTGGCTGCAAATAATATGCTTCTCCTCAGCTGGGCTTGAAATAAGAATAACCACAACTTATTCCCAGACATCTTAAGCAGAAGCATCAAGGATATTTATGAATGATGACCATGAAGATTTCCATCCTCCATTCAGTACTCAAAGATGGCTGGTTAGGAACTCAGAGGTACCTGCAGTTCAGAGGCTGCTAAAAACAAGAAACCCCCCTCACCTTGCCCTCACATCTAAATTAGGCTCCCCTCCATTCTCTCAAACAATTCAGTTATTTACTTTTATAGTATTAATCCAAATTAGTAATTATATACTTAGGTGCAGGGATGTTTATAATGTCTGAATCCTACCACCACCATAAGACTCCATGAGGATAGGGACAAAGTATTTAGTTTCTTGACTGAATTCCACTGCTTAGCCCAGAGGTGCTCAAATATTGTTTGCTCTGTCATCTTCCTTCTCCTTCTTACCTGGAATACAGATATGATGACTTAAACTCTATCAATCAACTTAGACTTGAAACCCCCATGAAGCACCTCAGAAGGTGGGAGCCATGGCCCAAAAAGCTATTAACAGAAGGTGTTCTGGTGTCTGATTACCTCATGGAGCTGAGATACAAGCCATGGACCACCTAACTCTGGGCTTCTTTTATATGAAAAGAAAGAAACCCTTAGTGGTCTTTTGTTTACACCATATATATTCACACACACACACACACATACATATAAAAGCATTCACAGGATGTTTTTAAAAGAAAATAAAGTCTCATCATCTCTAGACTGAAGATGGCAACCCACTCCAGTATTCTTGCCTGGAAAATTCCATGGAGGCTACAGTCCATGGGGTTGCAAAGAGTCAGACATGAGTTAGCGACTTGAACAACATGTCTAAACAGTCACTCTAAAAGAATCTGAGAGCCTCAGCAGTCATGAAAGAAAAATCCGTTTCTTCCAACGATTGTCAAAGATTAGCAAATCTTTGGACCTTCACCAAGTGATCTTTATCATAGCTGCTTTGTACACAAATTCTATATGCTATTCATTTTGTATCAATGCTCTAGTCCTTAGGCTTGAGACCAAAGATTTGGGTGCTTCACTGAAAACTTTTACTAGTTGCTGATGACTAACAATAAAAACTGATAGAAGGCATTTGTTTCTTACTAAACTTCACAAATACATTGGGCCCTATCTTGTATGCTATTTACAGACAAGTAGCCTGGAAAATCCCATGGATGGAGGAGCCTGGTAGGCTGCAGTCCATGGGGTCGCTGAGGGTGGACACGACTGAGCGACTTCCCTTTCACTTTTCACTTTCATGCACTGGAGAAGGAAATGGCAACCCACTCCAGTGTTCTTGCCTGGAGAATCCCAGGGACAGGGGAGCCTGGTGGGCTGCCATCTATGGGGTCGCACAGAGTCGGACACGACTGAAGTGACTTAGCAGTAGCAGCAGAATTTGATGTAGAAAAGTCCAAAGCATGAATCTCAAAGTGCACTAACAAGAATTCCAGGGCAGCATTTAGGGCTTCTCTGGTAGCTCAGTTGGTAAAGAATCCACCTGCAATGCAACCCTAACCCTAACCCTAACCCTAATGCAGGAGACCCTGGTTCAATTCCTGGGTCAGGAAGATCTGCTGGAGAAGGGATAGGCCACCCACTCCAGTATTCCTGGGCTTCCCTTGTAGTTCAGCTGGTAAAGAATCTGCCTGCAATGTGCGAGACCTGGGTTCGATCCCTGGGTTGGGAAGATCCCCTGGAGAAGGGAAAGGCTACCCACTCCAGTATTCTGGCCTGGAGAGTTCCATGGACTGTACAGTCCATGGGGTCACAAAGAGTCGGACATGAATGAGCAACTTTCACATCACTTCAAGAAGTAAATGCAAGAGGCCATGGCCTTCTGCTCTGCTTGACCTCCTCCTTCATGCAAATAGGTAGCTAAAAAGGAGTTCACAGAGAGAAGGCTGGCAGAAGACAGTAGGCATTTGTAGAACACAAGAGTTGAAGACTCCCAAGTTCTCAACATGATACTCACCTCACATGCTTCTCTGGGATCCAGATGACATCCATATTTCCTACATCTTGAGGACAAGGAAGCTTTGTCTCATTCAAATTCAGCACTGATAGCTAAGAGAAAAATATAAAACCTATGTATGGCTTAAAGGTACCACTCCTGATGGTATTCAGTACCAGGCTAAGGAATGAATCATCATGCTAACCAAAAAGGTATGGTGGTTCAGAAGATGATAAAAAAAAAAAAAAAAAAGAATAAAATAAACATTTCTTATCCCAAAAATAGCTTCATAATATTCCTTCGAGAAACCAAGCTATCAGGAAAGGTACTCTGCAAGAGTGAGCACTGATGAGTGAATGGTCTCCCCGGCCTCCCTGTGACATCAGGGCAGCATTTAGCAACTCGCAACCCCACCTCATAGGAGGACACCTTGGGGCTTACCCAAGGGAACACTACTTATTCTGCCCACTGCACTCCAAAAACTAAGATCCCCTGTAGATAAAACAATACAATCTGGGAGCAGGGAGAGAACCGAAAGAAGCAGAAGCAAGTTTTTCTCTTTTATAGCCTGTCTACAATTACAAGCATCTACATAAAAGTTAAAGTCATAATTTTTTTTCACATTTTGCTATTTAGGACACTAGATTTATAAGGAAAGTTTATAAATCATCTAGTCTGTACCCCTAGCAGGATTCATGCAGGAAAAAAACTATTAAAAATAGGTTGTCCCCATGAAAAGAAACTGACCGACTTGGGGGAACAGAGGAGATATTTGGGGCACATGCATTTTGAATTTAGAACCATATGTATGTATTATCCTAGACAAACAATTAATTTAAAAACTAATTTAATCTAACACTCTCATTCTGAAGAGGCCAAAGAGGTAAGTGATTTGTTTACTCATCTATCCAAGCCCATCTACCCTCCCTCGGTTCTTACACTCTCCACCACGTGACACTGAAAAGTGAAGGATCTCATAGGAAAAAATAAACGGCATCCGGGAGGACTGCAAAGAATAGCAAATCTCTACTGTGGACAAGCAGGAGGGTTTTCTCTTCTTAAAATATAGCTCTTTTCCTAACTAGCTGTGCTTTTGAAAAAATCACTTCCTATCTGGGCCTCAGTTTCCTCAACTGTAAGATAAATGAGACAGACCACAGAAATAGTTTTCAAACTGCAGTTGTAACTTATTCATAGGTCACAAAATCAAATTTTGTGAATCACAGCCTACACTGTTTTAAAATGAAAGAGAAAAGGATAGAAACTTTCACAGTATAGTGTAACTTACAGTTAGGGTGAAGATTGTCCCATGGTATTTTATTGTAAAATGTATTTCTTACCATAAGTGATAGCTAAAAAAGTTTTAAAATCATGAGTATAGCCGATCTTGAGGCTCATTTTAGACCTGACATTCCAGCATTCTAATTTCCCTGTATTATGAGATGACAGTAGCTGAACACGCTGTATACAGGAGAGATAGAAAATTCTTAACTATGGAAAACTGCCACAAATAAATATCACTAGGTCTGGGATTTCTAGAAACAGTATAACATGTAAAAACATTAGCACAGAGTCTAGTAGTAAGGGCTACTAGACTAATAGTAAGGGCTAATAGTAAGGGC